>NC_046380.1:19919157-20254990 GCF_011125445.2 Fundulus heteroclitus | reverse complement strand
ACCCCACATCACTTTCCCATCACTTCACTTTTATGCAGCAGGTAGTGTTGGTTTACCACATAAAATAACAAAATGCAATGAAGCATTTGGCTATAAAGTGGCAAAAGGTGAAAAAGCTAAACAATTGTAGATGCTTTCACGAAGCACCGCAGATAGAGATATAGTATGAACAGAATGTCAATGTAAAATTTCTTTACAAGTCATTGTGGTGAACGAAGAACCCTGCTGCAAATGAGCTGCTTCAAGACGTTCACCTAAAAGGAGCAAGCTGGGGTTCAGTGTCTTGCCTGTGGGTACTCCTAAATGCGCTCAATAGGAAATATGGCCTGATATTATCTATTTTTAATGTTCACACCAGTATCATGTGTGCCTTAATGTTCCATGTCTTTAGAAACAACATAACCAGAGCATATTATAATCCATCTGCTGTCCTGACTGAGATCTGATGAATCTAGAAGCCTTTTTACCGAGTCTACATTTGACATCATTAGCCAGATTATAATTGGTGCTCTGTCGGCTGATCCCTCGCTTTACATGAGGATTTAGTCAGCCTGTGAATGAGGACGGCCCACTTTTAATCATAACACAAAGCAAACTAGGGGGGATTGAGTGTGTGAACAAGAAAACACATATTGTCAGTAAACAGATAGGATAATGGATAAGTTTTGGGGAAAAAGTATGAAATGAATTTAAAGTAACTCAGACAGATTTGCGGATCGGGAGAAGAAAATAGGTGTGATATTTTGATAAACAAAGAGAAGAGAAAAGAAGATTTGAAGAGCGAGGAACATTGTGTGATGAGGGATGAGCTGAGCCCCTGTCGCGAGGCGAGAAAGAATCTGCCAGAAGCATTAACGTGCCAGAGCTACTTAAGCTAAAGGCCCACAGCATGAAGACGACGAAATGATGCAGGAGATTTTTTCAGACTGAAAGCATTAGGTCAGGAAATAACTATCCATCACATTATCATAATTGTGCAACTCCTTTGCAATAGAGCAAAAATCCCTGATTCTGCTGTTGTTGAAGCAGAGTAATCCTGTGTTCAACACAAGAAAAGCTAGGGAATGGAGATGCTGGCTGGCCTTGGGAGTTTCATTAGAAATGCGGCCCTGGGTGTGTGTGTGAACCCTCAAACAGCAGAGGAGGAATTAGAAGCTAAGCCAAAAAGACCTTGAATCACAGCCTGTGAAAGAAGGGGAGTGTGTGTGAAAGTAAATCCTTGATCAATGCAAATGTCTCTGGAGGCTTCCGATTCCTGCTGAATTTGGTTTGAAGTTGCCTGAAATTTTACTGAGATGTGTTTTTGTTGAGGAATGCTGTCGGAATGGCAGCTAATCTGCCCGATCTCAAAGCAGGCCGAGGCACAAGGGAACGTCATGTAATCAATCGCAATGAACTTTTTAAGATCTGTTCACACAGCTCTTAATTACAAAGCTGACTTTTAAATAGTGTGAGTGATGTTCATGGCCCTTTGTCGCGGATTTGAACAACTCAATTCTGGCACATCCCCAAGTGGCACTGGTGATCGGGGGTTAGGAAAACACACAAGTCCCTTTCAGACCACAGGAACCTTTTATAGCTCTTGTAACTTTCAGAGGCATTTCACATTTGTTCTAGTACATAGGAAAGGTTTTAGAGGGTCTTTTTCGACCATTGGCTCCTACTTCAGAATGGTTCTCATCAAGTTCTCATGATGAGGCTGTACGGTGACTGGCAAAAAACAAGGTTACAGGGAGGGATGTAAATAAGTATATTTTTAATTCAAGTCTAAGTGTTGTGTCACAGAGATCTAATTTAACTCAAAAGTCCTTAAGGAGCAAATCCAAGTCAAGCCTAAAGTCCTTGAGAGGCAAGTCCAGGTCAAGTTTCAAGTATGTGTCCCAAAATTCACAAGTGTCAAACTCTTAATAAGCAAATCAAGTCAAGTCTCAAATCTTGGGCAAGTCCAAGTCAAGTTCAGGTATTTTGCAAACTCCTGGTCTCAAGTCAATGAATGATAGGTCCAAGTCAAATCTTGATTCTGAGGGGCATACCCAAGTCAAGTTTCATGTCCTTCAACATAATTCTTATACAAGTCTAAAGTATATAGGGGCAAGTCCAAGTGAGGTTTGTCATCTTCAAGGTAAAAGTCCAAGGGGGATCTAGTCTTTGAAGGGCAAGTAAAAGTCAATTTCCAAGTGTTTCATCCCAAAATTTTAATTCTGTAATGACTGAAATTAACATCGTCACATAACATGAATATGGTCTAAACTACCTACAACACAATTGCTGTAGACTATTAAATTAAAATATTATTGTTAAAGCTAGCGTCAGCGATTTTCCCCAAAGTTATTCACAGTTATTCAAAGTCCCATTTTGAATAACTGTGCATGCACTGTCTTACCTTGCTCTTCCGCTCTTCAGGGGGATCACGAGAAAAATAATCTCCCAAATACACTCTAGCCTTATTTCTACTGAGGCCTTCCTCTTATTCTCATAAACCTGAATGTGGTTTGCTTCTTGCGACTATCAGCCATGTTCAAAGTCAACGGTGAGAGCAGCAAAGCTACAATAAGCAGCTAACCGCTAAGCTAAACTAGCCGCTAAGCTAACAAGATACATAAACACATGGATATCATATATGTAGACACGTCGTTTGGCGGGTTCTGACTATGCTGCGATGCGTCAGAGCGTCCGCCATGTTGAATGTGGCAAATCTGCAGTTAGTCACTTAAACAGTATCAGAGGGACTTTAATCTCAGGATATACTTTGCATTCGTAATATTTATATTTTTGTAATATTACAAGTTTATTTTTCGTATCCCTGTAGCTCATTCTCCTGAATTTATTCTTTTTAATTATTTAAAAATAATTAAAATTATATATATATATATATATATATATATATATATATATATATATATATATATATATATATATATATATATATATATATAGACAGCTATAATCTTGACCTATAGTTATATATAATTACACAGCTATTTATTTGGCTTATTTATAATACTTGAAAATCTATATATGCACATCTATGTCTAAATACAATAGTCTGTACTGTATGTAAGCTAAAAACCTTGAAAAAGAATGGTCTTGCACAGCCTTAGTTTATAGAAGGCAGATACAAGTAGTGAAATCAGCCCGAATAAATTTCCATGCAGCACAGGAAAGAGGCATCTTCTCTGATCCACGTTCACTACAACAGAACTCAACTTTTTTCTGCCACATACAATATGGCGGTGACGTTGACGTGCGAACCTGCGCCCAACGACGCGTCTACGTATATGATGTCTATGCATAAACACTGGAAGTGCGCATGCACACTCAGCAAGTGGAAACTCGGAAGGAACGAGCACAGACACTGGTGTTACTTGAGCATGTCAGAATGATTGGTATGTGGGACAACCTATAGATAAGGTGATTCCCCCGGAACTTGAGGGACAGACGGGGGGTGAGTAGATAATGTCTATGGGTGAGAGAAGGAATAAAACGCTGACAAATCTCTGCCCTTTGGATCAAACGGCAGAGACTGGTTATAGTTTTTACAGGCCTGCAGCTCCCACAGAGAACAATTTTTTAACCTCTTTTTTGTGAATACATAATGTACTGACCACTTCCAGGATGGAAGGACGATTTTACCCACAAAAAGTGTATCTGAACAGAATTACCAACTATAGCTTTAAATCTAATTTAACTAATTGTTGCACATTTACCATCATGTCTTTTATCATTTTCAATTCAACCTGTGCAAAACCGATAAGAACAGCAATAAATGATTTAGGATTTAAGATATAATATTTACCCACTTCAAATATTAACATGCATTTATTTTTTAATCAGACTACTAAGCAATCAGAGGTTAAGAACAGTTAATGACATATTTGAATCCAACAGAATTGCTTTATTTTGTAATAAGAAGAGGTATTTGCAAAGATGCTAGCTGAAGAGCAGGATAATATGATGCTGTTTTTTTTTTTTATAGAAATGACCCAAAGTCATTTAATGCAGAATTCAGTTTGAGAGACCTCAGTGTAATTACTTTAACGCCACAGCAATAACTAACAGGTGGTTATGAGCCATAAATAAACTCGATCAACAAACAACTCAGTTTGTTAAATCAAACCCAGCTTTAGCAAGAGATGGTCAGTGTTTTGCCAACTGCAACACAATAGACTGCCACACTAATGTTAACAGATAACTTAAAAGCTGTTGCTAATTCCTACAGTAACATAAATCCTGGATTCAGATTATCTACATTCATCACCTTGCTATCACAGGAGATTACTATATAACATAAATAAAAATGTGATTAAATGTGTCGCTCGAGTCACAGACTTTGAGTCAGAGTCAAGTTCAGAGTGTAAAGTTGAGGCTTAAATGCTGTTTGCGTGTGTGCCAAAGTCACAAACTGGCAAATGGATGCTTCTGGGAACACAGAACACAGCAAAAAAAAAAAAAAAAATGGAAACACTAGAAAAAAGTTAGCAATGTCATAAAAGCAAATGAAAAACAAGACCTTGACAAATGAGGCGGGATTGAAGTCTTGGGTTTATGTGCTTGAATTTAATGCTGAAGTTATGTGATTTTTATTCAATTGACATACACCCGAAGGCCATTACTTCATCTCAACGTTCATAACTGAGGTATGAATGCAAGAAGAAAGGAAGAAATAAAAAGCTCTCAAAAAATATCACGATTCAGTGAGCACCTTAAACCCTTGGAGAGCTCTTAGAACTGCTTGGTTTTAAAAAGTTGCAACAGGGCAGAGGCTGTCTAACACAGAGGTATATGACATTGTGAAAATTAAATAAAACACAAAAAGGTAATTTAAGGTGATTAACTTTCATCTAAATCTTTATCATTTGGCTTTAGCGGTGATTGTGCAGAGCATCGTCTTGTTGTTGGGTTTCCTGACTTGAAACTTTGCTGCTTTCTCTCAGTCTTTCATCGTTCAGTTCTTAGCCTCAGCAGGCAACAGTTTTCTGAGAAAAAGCTGTAACACGCAACAGCACTCTGCAGGATCGGCCCCAAATGGGAAAGAGGCACAGTTGGTGGCGAGCTCGTGAACATGGCGGCTCCTGAGAGCAAGACATTTCCTTTAGGACATCAAAAACAAGTCAGGTCAAGTCATACATCAGCTTCAACCTGAGGCAGAGCAACTGTGGAGGAGGATTCAATTTCCCAAGATCTTCAAGGATGCATACGATGTGTAAGTCCAGATATAAAGCAAAGATTTCAAAATACAACCAGGATGACAGAACAGATAGACATGTATGATTTACGTTATCTTACCCTTTTTAAATGTATTTTCATATGAAAGAGGTGACCAAGAAATCTGGGAGCAATAACTCACAAAGCCATGACAATACTGATGATATTGATAGAAAAAACAGTATGAGGCGGAAAAATGCAGCAGGCTGAGTAGAGCTGCACAAGACATCAATGGTGTAAGATAAATGAGAGCCCATTAGTGCTGAGCTTACACCACTACTTCAACCACAAACTGGTGGCCAGAGTGCTTAGGCGTACTAATGCTTAACATGATCTTTAAAAACTAGAGATGCACAGAACCCGGCTGCTGGTCAGAATCAGACAGTTTTACACTTGACCGGGACTGATTGTTGATTGGCGGGTTGGAACCAACAACAAAAAGGGATTTGTTTTTTATTTTTTATTTTTTATTTTCCCACGTGTCTTGAACATCCCAACAGATCCCAGCGCTACCCAGTTGCACTGACGCCACAATTTGCTGTAGAAGCTTTTACTGAGGGAAGAAGGCTGTGTTCTATTTTTAGTAGGAGTAAGGTTATTAAAAATTTATTCAGAAGAAGAAAAAAAACTGAGCTGTATTTTCTACTAGGCTATGTATACTGGTGCTTCAGGCTGATACTGCTAAATAGGGTGTGAGACTTTTATCAGTTAACAGAAAGCTCAAAGTGTTGTAGCAAAGTTACACCTGTTATGGAACAGTCATGATTTGGAAATATCACAGGGAATTAGGGCTGTGCCACAACAACAAAACATGTAATTGTGATATTTATGCTAATCATGCAATGAATCCACATTTTCTTAGCTGTCATATTTCTTTTCCACTATTTCAGTTCCCCCAACACTTTCTGTGAGCCTTGCGCATCTGAGCCAGTAAATGTATACATATAGTGTGCAATAACAGCAGTTAGACATCATCCATCCTGCTAAATATGTTACTGGTGGGCAACTTGAAGTATGATATCCAACCAACTATTGTATCCAGGCAGTCTTTTAAGATGATAATATTACACACATTGATATTGTGGTTTAACAAAAAATGTGCAGTTCTACAGGGAACAGACACATTGATTTGTGCTTAGTTATGGTAAACAAGCTATCCGTGCTGAAAGCTAGCATAAAATGCTAGATTATCTTGTGTAAACATTGTAATTGTTTCTTTCAAGAGTGAAATCCTCTTTAACTGCAGAGCTGTGTAACAGCATCTGCTCTCTGGCACACAATGTGTGTTGCTGCCTTTGTTCTTAATTTAGAAAATAATAATTTATTATTAGGGTGGCAATTTGAGCTTCATGCTCATTTATAGTTGTAATGAATATATGAATTGTTTAGCAATTAAAACGACAATAAATCAGGATTTTTTTCAGTTCATTTGGACAAAACTGTTATTTTGATTAGATCTTGTAGGGGGGAAAAAAGGTAATATCTTCTGGTATGTTGCACATTACATTTTCAGATTATGGGGAAAAAAACGTTTTAAAGATATATACTGTATATATCTTTAAAATGTACCCTGTACCATGCGAAAACAAAAGAAAACAAAGAATCTCCGTTTTATTTTGGTTTTAAAAGAAAATTACAATTTAAAATTATACAGATAGTAGGAAATAGTTATTTGCAGCTCTTAGACCAGCACCGTTTAAGTTTTGACCCAAATATTAGCTTAATTTGACATATATTAAATTATATTTCAGGTCAGTCTACAGCACTTGGTGCGTATCGATGCTCCGTGTGGGCTGCCCTTCTCAAAAACTTGCATATGTGACTTGAGAGGGTCAGCTCCGTCACTGAATAGATCAGGTGACAAAGAGCTCATGTGACCTAGAGTGCTGCTTTACGGCAGTCTGAGCTCCTCAGTGAAAGTTTATCATGGTGGCCATGGTTATTACAAAAAAACAGTAGATATAGTTCACAAACCTGTAGTCCAGCTCTTCTCCTCTGTTGAAGCTCCTGCAGCCTTTCATAATCAGATGATTTTGCCTGTGATCTGCTCTGCTTTCCTCTCCCACTGCTCCTGGAGCTCCCCTCCCTCTCCCTCTCCCTCTCCCCATGGCTCTGCCTTGACCTCTACCTCTCCCTGTTTCAATAGGAAACTAAGTATAATCTGGAGGGGTTAATGTGGCCTTTTCTTAGGTCAAGTAACTCCAAGACTTCTCAATCTGCTGGTCCAAAGAGGTCTGCATGCCTTCAGATTCCAAAACATGAAGGAAGACTGCTTAGTTTTGCAACAGTGCAGTGTTGCCAATGGCCTTCAGGGGCGCTACACCTGAAAGGTTTATGTCTAGCGCCCCTAGTGGCTAAAAGTTGAACAGTGGTGCTTTAAGGAGAAATCGGGATTTATTTCATATCTGCAAGTCAAAAGTTTAGAAAACTGGTGATGAGAGATCTGCAACAATATGTCCAAAAAGTTAGAGATAACTATGAAATCTAATTAAATTCAGGAATCTCAAAAGTAAATAAGTAAGGTTGCATAAACAAAAGATCCAAAAGTAACGCACTTTGATGTGTAAAACAAAGGGTAAAGCCAAAGACTGTTTAAGAAAAGAATGCTAAAACTTGTTTTAAAAATGTTTGCCAATAATGTGATGGGGAAAATTACTATTTCAACCAAGATTCCCAAATGTTACAAAATGTATTACATGATCAGCCTCGTTTTAGGTGATAACACCTTTTAAAAAATAGTCACTGTGTTGTAGCAAATACACCCCAGAAGGAGGCCACCTATATAACAAATTATTTCAGGGGAGTCATGACCACAGATACAATCTGCTATAGATGTTTGCCGATACCAGAGAGTGGAGCTGTAATGTGACAGGAAATTAACCTGCAGAGACCGCACAGCATTCAGCTGCTGCAGTTAGGCTATACATAATTTCAGGTCATGTAGTCTGGCTTCGCTTGTAAAATGGAATAAGAGAATTAGAAATGTCACAGTTATGGTTAAGGTGTCCTGCAATTGGAGCCATGGGATGAGCTGGCAGGTTGATTAACACTTATTTTTGTAGGCTGACCTTCATACAGTAATGGGTCATGTGTGTGTAGAGCTGCCCCGCTGTTTAATGAGTAGCCTACATAGTTTTTTTTTTTCTCTTCGCAATTCTCGCTCAGTAGTTGCACTATGAACAGTGCTATGAAAAAGTATTTGCTCCCCCGACAGCAACAATGACAAGGAAAAGATCCAAATAAAAAAAAGGGCACTCTTTTCTCCAGTCAAACCAACAGTGAATCAATTTCCAGATACAGTGATGTGAATTTGTTGCATTTTAAGCTGACCTTTTCAAAAAGCCATTGCTGTGCACTATTTTCTGGTAATGTGACTCCACTTTCCTGACTTTCACGGTACTTAGAGCCATTTAAATCCCCGTCTTGTAGTGCATGTTCCCAAGTCATGTTACTTCCAACTTTGTAAATAAGCAGCCAGCAGCATTGCCGGGCTGTGTCAGTGGCCTTGGTTGTCATGGAGGCCAACAACCCTCATTATGATCAAACGCAAAAGATGACACTGCTCTGAGAGAGAAACGGTGCCAAAAGCAGACAGATCAATTAGGGTCAGAGTTTTCAAACCAGTGGTCCATGGATTTGTTGAATTAAAGAAAAGAAAATGGGGCAGTGATTTGAAATGGCAGCTAATTGAGTGAGATTCCAAATGTGTCCGTAAACAGGGTTTGCAAGCTGCATACAAAGAGAGGCAGAAACGAGCAAAGGGCGAGGACAATGAATGCAATAATAGGGGGATAAAAACACCTCATAAGCCTCTTTCAGTCACACAAATCATATAGCAACCGAACATGTTTGTGTGTCACTAAATGAGCATAATTGTACTTTTCTGACACACGCTGTGACGGAAATTTGTCAACGGTAGGTCAGAACTAGTCACATCTATTCTCAAAATAAATTAAAAATGCAACAGTCATATAGAAATGTAAGATATTATCATTACTAAGGCATTAAATATATGCCGATGGATACAGGGGTATCCAAAAAAAAAAAAAAACCTGTATGGGTCTATGGTATCGTTTTTAAAAAAACTGTGAATAGAAACTGCTGCAGATTTGATGAAGGCCGTGAATTAAACAACGTTACGAGTGTTATGTTTGTGCATCAGGAGCATACTTTCTGTTTATTGTGCTGCAGAGGAACGGCGGGGAGCCGATTCTTTAGGTACGATTTATGCGACATCCTAAGCTACTGAGCTAAGAGGAGTCTAAAGTTAGCAGACCTTCGTCTGCGATGGTGGAGAGGTTCACAGATGTGTGCGTTTTACCCACATTTCATCTTAACTGTCTAAGTGTTGTTTTGCACATTCAAGGTATGTTAACACGTCATTGTTTCGCAGGAGAAAAAAAAAAGCAGCCTCCATTTCACACTGTCCTGCAGTTCTCTTTCAGCATTAAATCTTACGATGACATCTGGATATCTGAACAGTCTAACAGTCACTAAGATAAATGGACCATTAAAACCCCTTGTTTTCATGCTGTTTTGAGGGGCGTGTTATTTTCAGAAGGATGTTTTATTTTGACTGAATACTCAAATCTAGCTAGCCATCTGTGGCAGTCTTTAGAGATGAATTGGCAACATGAAAAGTCGGTTTATGCAGCAGTGTTGAGGTGTTTAAGGTTGAAAATGGTTAACAAACATTAGAAAAAATAAATGCAATTAATATAACTTGATATCTAATTATAACACCTGAGGAAAATCTTGTAATGCGAGTGGAATACCGTGGAAATCATTGAAAATAGACCATGATCTCAAAGGATGTATATTTGTGACCTGCCAAGAAGCTGAGCACAACATAAAAAAATAATCTGTCAGATTTAGTACTTGAATAAGACCAGCGTCAGCCTGACATATATGTGATTTATGGCACCAAGATCTTGAATTCACACAGAACAGGTGGACAAATGTACAAATTGTACACATAATAATTTAAAGGCAATTTAATAAAAAACATTTCATGCACATTAAATCTGGTTTTAAATATACGAGCAAGTAATGGCCTTCTTTTTCCGTGGCTGCTCTTGAACGCAACATTAAGCTTGTTCTCTCCAATAGGACTGTGGTAGAGTTAAGGAGTGAAAGAAATCAATCCCTTTGTGTCCGTCTGATCAATTTGTAGGTCTGAGTGAAACTTTGAGGGTAAAGCACGTCTACATAAGCTTAAGGTAATCGTGAACGGATCAGGTTCGATTCAGCTGAGGAATTAATTTTGTGTCTTTTTACCATACCAACGTGAATGTCCAGAGGTTTGTTGCTTAATATTTAATGTTTTGCTGAAAAGCGTCCTCCTTCCACAGCTGCTGGGAGCGTTAGATGTTTTACAGGAAAAGATTTTTATGACACTCTTAATTGGTTATTTCCAGTGTAATATACACATGATACTTATAATCCATTATTATTTTTATCCTTTATCATGATCGTTATAATTGATATGGAAAATTAACCATAAAACGACTAAAGTTGGACTATTCAGGTCAGAACAACAACTTGCAGGGTTGATTGAGGTCATGTGTTAGTTTTTGTAAGTGGAAATGTACCACTGCTTAAAAAAAGATCACTCTCTGGGATTTTTTTAATTTTTAATTTTAAAAGGTTAAGCAATCAAAATTCTAATATTAGATAGTGAATTGATGGTGCATTGATCTCAGTGAAAGAACTAAGCTAATTATGCTAGTAATGGTTTTATTTTTGAGGAAATAGTTTAAGTAAATGATCAAATGCTATTTTAGCAGGCACCAATGGTATTCATACTTCATGGAGATTTTATCACCATGTTTCTTCTGATTGTAAGAAACATTAACAGTTTCTTCCAGTCAGAGTCCTGACTTAAATTTGATAGGATCTGTGATGGGAGCTAAAAATTAGGTTAATGGCGACGAGGCCTTCCAACCTCACCTTGGAGCTAGGAAGTATTAGTGGGGGAAAAAAATGCTTGAAAGGTTCAATTGCTTTAGCGGAAATAAATTATTTTTCCACTGACTAATGAAAACAGTTAGGGCTGCATGATATTAGACAAACATGCAATATGTGATATGTCTTGAAATTAATAAATATTTAAAATAATTTCTGCTGTGGTTCCATAGTAAATATGGACCTCAGATAAAGAGTATTCTAACCAGCTGCAAGAAAATAAAAATATGTCTACCTCAGCAAGGTTTAATTGAAAAAGTTGCTTCTGGCCAATGTCTGCTACTTTTGACAAAGATGTTTAACCTTCTTTATCTTTGTTATGCTGCATCAAAACCCAAGTGTCACAGAATATATTCCAGAGAGAACCTGAATCCCTGGTACTTTAATAATTACCAGTAGCAACATTTATTGCAGTCCTAGCAGCTCTTTGTTGTATGTTGCATACAGTGATATTGCAAAAAACATTAAATTTGTGTTAGATTGTGGAACCCTAAAAAGGGTATAGATAACTTTCAACTTACCTTTTTAAAGAAAAAGCAAATTGAAAAATGGACCAACTGTTTGCTTCAAAAGTAATGCTCATTTTACACAGTTTATTACCTCATTTACAATAAAAAAAATCTACTAAGGTAAATGAAAATAATAAAAAATCTAAAGAATTTAGATCTTAACTTCATTAATTTTCTCCTAAATGTAAATGATTATAAGAACTGCTTAAACACTGTTATTTCAATGTTGACAATATACAACATAGATCATTGATGCCGTGTTTGCCGGTGGGCAGTACTGGAGGTGACCCCCTAATTAAAATCCCTTTTAGGTCCCCCGATCAAACACGGGCTGGCGGTGAATAAGGCGTTCCAGATTAATTTGTTTTAAATTTTTCTTGTTTTAAAATGACTTCTATCATTAATATGATTTTTTTGTCTTTAAAAGGAACGGGTATTTCATCAAAGAAATCATTTCTTCACCATTCGACAAATATTATAGTCTTATGCTACAAAGTGATTCTTCAGATTAGAATCATTTAAACACAACAATCCCAGGTAAATAATCAGGTAAATAATCCTACATCCTCACCTGTCTTTCCAGTGTTCTTCATGGTGGTCTGGTTGGACGACTCAATGTTGAACTTGTCCAGCTCCAGCTCCTGATACTCGTCCCGGCCCAAGGCTTGTTCATCCACAATGTCCACAGGTGATTGGTTCTTTGCAGCACACTCTGGGTACGAAGCTGGCCAGCCTCGAGGCCCATGGCTTCCTGCAGAATAAAAAGAACACACAAGATAATATAGACCGTGCTCAATGTAGGCTAATGGATAGTGATAACCTTTCTCCAAGGGATTCAGCTCCCCTATACTCAAAGTTAAAAATACTATTACTGCTGCAGCAGTCTTCAGGGAACCAGAAGCAACAGAAATGGCAAAGAGGCAGACTTTATATTAATTTAGCTGAGAATACAAAGAAAATGCATCAGCTGAGCTCAGATAATCCCCCTCTTGCCAATCCACTGAAAGGAATAATATCGTTATGACAGCGGCTAAAACTGAATCGGACGATTAGAACCGAGTTAATGCACGTCCCTGCAGGTGGCTTAAAAAATAAATAGTAATCAATAACATTTTCTCAGTTCACATTAATGGTTCGTGAGCAGTATATGCAGCAGGAGCATTTCCTGTACAATCCCTATTCACTCCCCACTCTTTTAATCCTCTATCCCCTACAGTGGCACTTCTACAAAGGAATAATCCACAACCGACAGGGGTCCCCTTGATCTCTTCCAGGCTACAATTGGCCAACGCAACAACAAAAGCCGAGGGATCAGGGGAACAAGAAGGCATGCGTGGATTTCAACTTTTCTGGGTTAACACAATATTCATGATCTCATTCCCTACAGATATAGGACAACTTTGCTATGAGCTCATGAAAGAGATATGAGAACTCCCTGTCACACAAAAAAGGGAGGAATCAAGGGTGGCTTTATGTCTTGCTATGTATAAACACCTTGCAGCTAAACAGACGGTGCTCGACTCCTTCAAAAAAGACAATGTGATCCAGGATTATTTAGAAACACGCAGAGTTCCACCACTCCAACCTGGGAGCGACACACACGGGCAGGGTCCGGACGTAGCTACATCTCCGGTAAAGTTCATTATTCAGAGACAGATTCACTGAGGTGATTAAGAAAACAACTAACCAAACATTGCCTTAACAAAGTATGTTTTTTTTTTTTTTACATTTCCAGTGTTTTTCTGAAATATGTTTGAACATGTTTTTTTTTTTTTTCTTCTCTGAAAGATCTACAGCCAGACGAAGCAAAAGCAGCTTTTTAGTAAGATGTGGTCTTTTTTTGTGTCTCAATAGGTTGTTGATCCGGTGGTTCATAACTATTTACACCCATGGCTTAATATGTTGTTAGAGAGCCTGATGAGGCAGACCTGTTTATGGATGCTTTGTACTACTCTTCTCTGGAAATCCCCTTAAACGTATTCAAGTTGGAAGGACAACATTAGTAGGTAACCATTTTTTTAGGTCTTTCCAAAGAAATTAATCTAGATTTACGTGTTTGGTTTGGCTGACCCACTGGAAGACATTCAAAGAGTACTCCTTTGTTATGTGAGCGACGTGCTGGAGCGTACTGTCAGGTTTGAAGATGAATCGTTGCCTTAGTCTGGGTCACAGGCCATTCCAGAGTGGGCTGCTTAAATAATGTCTCTGTGTTCGAGTCAACACAGACAAGTCACCCAGCACCTGCTGCAAAAAGCATCCTCACAGCATAAAGCTGCCACCACCATGCTTCATAGTAGAGGTTGTGTTAGAGATAGCTGCAACAGTTTTTTTCCAAGACATGACATTTGTGAGCTCAGGGTAGAGTTTTATTTTCGATTCACCAGACTGGAGAATTTTGTTTCAATAGGCCAGACGATCCTCAAGGGGCTTTCTAGCTCTGCTCCAGCAGACTGCAATGTCACTTTTAGAGACTGGTGGATTTTCTCTGGCCACTCGACTAGAAGGCCTGATTGGTGGAGTGATGCGGACAGATTTAGGAAGGGTCCTGGTGGTTCTAAAGTTCTTCAGTTTCCAGAGATGGTAGCGCACAGAATAGCAGAAAAATGTTGCCATCCCTCCCCCACTGTGTGCTTTGACACTATTCCATCTCAGAGAACCTACGGACCATTTCTTTGTGTTCAATGCAGGGCTTCTGCTCTGATACGCATCATCACCTCTAAGATTTTGAACATGCGAGTGTTTTTCATTCCAAATCCTCTTCAAACTGGTAAATGTACCACAGGTGCAAATTAAATGAAAGTTGCAGAAGTGTGTCAAGGATGATGCGTGGAATTTAGATGAACTCAAGTTGAATTTCAGCACTATAGAAAAAGGGGTGTGAATACTTCAATACCTATTTGTTTTAGCCATTTACATTATTTTAGAAGTGTACATAAATGTCTGAAAACATATTTTTTTTTACTGTCTTGTATAGTTTGTGTTGATCCATAAAAACAATGGCCGAATCAATCAGTATTAGAATGGGACTGTATTGTAAAAAAAAAAAGAGGTAAAAGTCAAGGGGTGGGAATACTTTCTGGTGGATCAGTATCCGGCCTCTGGCGTAAAGGGAAAACGTAAAAATCTTGTAAAAAATAATTTGCAATATTGTGGATTTTAAAGCTGTGCATTGGGTTGAATTTTACAATACATTTGAGCTGCATGTAAAACTAATGACTGCATTAGCCAGCAGGATTAACTTTGTCAGCGAGGACTGTAGATTTAATAATATTTCTGCACCAGCAATGCCACACTGTTTCGTATCCTTGCATACAGCCTATTATAAATGAAACATTAATACTATGAGGTAATTTGAAAGCTGCTTGCCAATCATAACACACTGAGGATTTAGACAACGCGGAGCAAATGTTTACAATTTGCAGATAAAAGCCTTAAGCGAGCAAAAGTTTCTATTAAGGCTTTGTTTACAAAAATACATCTTCAGTATATTCCATTCCATTTGATTTGTGCTCGCCAAAACGTAAGCCACGATGCAACTTATACAAAATGGAAACTGTGTGAAGCCCAGCTAACTGCCTGCGGCATATATATATATATATATATATATATATATATATATATATATATATATATATATATATATATATATATATATATATATATATATATCAACAATGAAAGAAATAACTCAGTCTTATGTAATGGCCTTGCTACTATGAGGTTACTCTACCTTTGAATCAACAGCCTCATCAAAATGTAACAGCTGAAAAAAAGCCAATCACCTGGCAACAGAGGCGCCTATAAAAGCCCGCAGTGTGAGCCTTCATTGACCAGGACTAAAAGGCAAAGCCCGGGATCGCAAAGAGGGCGATTGCATTGTTCCACATGCACCATTCAGTAAACTCCAAATAACTTTTTTTATTATGATTATTATTATTATATTTAGAAACCTTTTGCCACACTTCAGCCAAGTATGAAAATCCTGTGCGATTACCAAGTCAGAGGCGCAATTCAGTGGCCAAGAATCTTCGTGGTAAAACAAATACCCATCTTAATAAATTAATTCATGACCTCGAGGCAAACATATGATATCGATGCCCCAAATCAGATTTTCTTAGATAATATATAAACAATAAATCACTGAAATTATTCTTTGCATTAGGGATGAGTTGTATGGCCCAAAATTAATTACATAGATTAAATTCAGTGTAAAATATATATCACAATATTTAAAATGTATGCCTAATCTACATAATGTGTAATTTTAAGTTGGCAAACGTAAAAAAATAAACATAATTCATGATCTAAGATAAATATAAACCCTTCAGACAAATAATCTTGCCAAAGTGATGCTAAACGGTGACAAGACCATCAAATGACGGTTAAAAATGTTTTCAGTGACGGGTGACTGGAAGAGCAGTCGTTTAAACACAAGGCAAGGTAAGGCAAATGTATTTATATAGCACAATTCAGTACAGAGACAATGCAAAGTGCTTTACATGATTAAAATATAGGAAAATAAAACAGAATAAAAGCAAGTAGGAATAAAATGTAGAAACAAAATAGAACATGGGAGAATAGAAACTAAAAGCAAACAGTTGGACTACAAAGCTGAACTAATGATGTTTCAGATGCCATGATTTAATTTTAAAGTTTTAAAGTAAACCAGGACAATATGACTGGAAATCCTGCTAAATGATCCACATTTATTATGAGTCGTGTGTGTGTGTGTATATATATATATATATATATATATATATATATATATATATATATATATATATATATATATATATATATATATATATATATATATATATATATATATTTATTTTTTTCTATACCCTGTCACATCCTAGAAGAAAGCAGCGCAAAGATGGGACTAAAAGCCAAAACACAAAATTCCAACAGCTGATATGGTAATATATCGCAGACACGAGCCGAACGCTGACACTTAATACCAGGGTTCTCAGTGATTGTTCAGAGAGGAGAGGTTAGAAGTTAATATCCAAACTAAAGTCATTCAAAGGAAATTTAAAAAAATGGGCAAACTTCACAATTAAAGCTGTTTTACATAACAGGGCAAATTATTTATGGCCGAGTCCCTCAAACTTTGATGATGGCAGCAATAATATAGTTCACAATACGTTCTTCAGATCAGCAGCCAGACCGTAGTCGCCATAATACCTGAGCAGTTTTATTGGACACATGTTAAAATCTCAAGTCCAGGAGGCTTTATCTTAAAAGTCATGTATGTCTGTAACATCTCTCCCTTTTTGGAACTTTTTCATCCAAAGTTGTTCTCCTTCACTCCCATCTCCCATCATTTATTGATTCAACATTTGGCCTTCAAAACCCAGAATCACATTGTATGCTATGGAAATTTGCACATGAACAGTCATGATATTTTAGTCTTTTTGGCACTACTGGTAAGTCATTTTTGTGTGAAGATTTTTTGAGTCATTATCCTGCTAAAAGACTAAATAAGGGCCCATTTTAGGCTACTAGATTTAAATTTAAAACGCCCTAGTGTCCCAAAGAGTTTGCAATGCCTTGTACGCTTTTAAAGATGCCGGCCCTCTGGACGAGAACCAGGATCACAGCATCTCAGATCCTCCAATGTGCATTACAGTCGGAATGAGGTGTTTAAACATTTGTTTCATATCACACTCAACTGGAGCGTTTATTAATATAAAGCCCAATCTCAGTCTCTATTGGTTCCAGTTACACTGCTAGTAGCATTTAAAAAACATCACACATTTACGTTTGTGGTGGTGGGAAAAAGAAAAACACCTTTTTTTTTCCCCCCGGCAGGCCTCTGAGAAAACAGGTCTGAATGCAGATATGAAGCGACGTTTTAAGATATATTTAACTCCCTTATCATCCTCCTCACAATGGATATTATATTAGTGAAAAGTGCTCCCTCTTACATTTACAGTGCTGAGAAAAAGTATTTGTATCCTTTTTTTTATCATCCATAAATGCTTTAGATCAGACAGAGTTTAATACCAGAGCAAAAAGTAATCTGAACAAATGCAAAATGCTGGATGCAAAATGCATTTATTTTCTGATCCGAAATATTGAGCGTGACAAAAAAAAAGCAAAAACAGAAAGGATCTCTAAAGGAGGATTTTTTTTTTCACAACAGTGTTTTTCAAAGGAATCGTTGTGGTACCAATAAGTGTAACACCATATGATGATCAAATACGTAATATTTTTTGTAACGTGAGATTTTATGCCCGAGTGTGTATCAAAACTGTATAAAAATTCTAATTATTATTATTTTTTTCTCTATTGATTTTTTGTGGTGTGGGTGCGGTCTGGGGGTGTTCTGCTGCTACAACAAAAGATGAATTTCTATCAAACTTTTTACAGATCCTTCACAGGGTTGTGAATAAATGCAAAATACTATATATAGAATGATGATTTTCAAAGTTTTACATATATATACATCAACCTGATATCAATTTCATTTTATTTTCATTGAGAAAGACACATCTCTACTGTCCACTCATACATTACATTAAGCTTAACCAAACCAAATCCAAAAACGAAGGCTCACACTGCTTAAAACACGACAGAAAGCTTTTAAATGTGGGGACCCTGCAGGCCTCCAAAGAAACCTGGTAGACACCAATCAGAGAGGCTACAAGGACAGCATAAGTGACACCAGCACCACGGACAGAACCCTCCCAGACACTACTAGCGTAGACAAAGGAGGAGGAGTCGTCACCAGCAAGGCGACGAGTCTGGATGCCATCGGCTGAAGGATCGTCACCAAATGTTTTAAAATACTCTCCCTTCTCCACATTAGCGCCGCTGTGCCGGCTGACTGTGACCAACACCAATTTGCATACGGAGCAAAGAGGTCAACAGGGAACGCCGTAATAACAGCTCTCCACACAGCCCTGACCCACCTGGAGAAGGATAACGTCTGCATCAGCATCAGGATGCTGTGTGTGGACCGCAGCTCCACACCAACGCCGTTATTCCCCGCACCCTGGTTAACAAACCGAGCAACCTGGGCAGTTCAGTATTCAGGTGGATTCTGAATATCCTAAAGAACAGAGCACAGATGGTCCGTATGCATAAGCACACATCATCGACCCTCATCCTGAAGACAGGGACACCCCAGGAGTCCAGGAGTGTGTCCGCAGACCTGTCCTTAATTCAATATTCACTCATGACTGCTCACTTCACCAACGCCACAGTCCAAGTCTGCTGACGACACCCCTGCTGTAGGTCTCGTTTCTGTTAATGAGTCGGCCTACAGAGAGGAGGTCCATCACCTCACACTAGTTTTGGAAAAATAACCTGGACCTAAACGTCTCAAAGACAAAAGAAGTACATAGAGACGCTCCTATTTGGAGAGTTGAGAACTGCGAGTTTCTGGGTGTCCGCATATCTCGCATTAGGTGGGGAAAGTCCAACAAAGACATTAAAGTGTGTTCTCCTTCCTCGCCAGCTACTCACAAACCTTTGCAGATCAGTGACAGAGAACCTGCTGGTGAACTGCTGCACCATGTGGTTCTTCAGCTTCTCTCAGGAGAACAGGTAGAACCCACAGCGAGTGGTGTGGTTAGCGTGTGACGTTCACACTGCCAAACGAGAGCAGCTAAAGTGTTTTTTCGTTGTATGCAACAGGGAGAAATTCTATTATACTCTTTTCCATTTTAAATAAACCAATCACAAACATATACCAAGTTTGAATATTTCTACAGGATGAGCTGAAGCTCAAACTAAACACCTGGGATGGCAATATGCTTATTTAAGACAAATACTGAAGATAAGCTAGTCCAAACCAGAGGTAGCTTCAATTACCTACGACTATCATCTTCCCCATTTTTATGTATATATATATATTTTTTTTTTAAATTAATAGTGTAGCTGGCAGAGTAGTCTGAATTTTTATTTCACTGGCAGCTTTAAAAGAATGCATCTTACTGACAGATTTTATTACACGCAACTATCAACAATCACAGAACAAGTAAAAATGTTTTCCTCTTTCCCCCGATTTGTAAATTTCAACCTCCGCTTTTCTTGCTTGTTGATGTGCAATAAATAAGAAATGTGCGATATACACAAAAATATACAAAACAAAACTAAAATCAGCAATCTGTATTAAATGATGGAAGGCGGATGTTAAAAAAGGTGTCATAACCGAGATGTTTTTATTCCCCATATAGCGTTTCTCACGTTAGGCTGACAAAAATGTAGGATAACGGCAGTTGATCTCTTATAAAGAAAACAGGGCTTAATGAACCTTGGAAGAGTTGATGGATCTAAATAAAAAGAGAGTATCCTATACAGCATGCTGCAAACCAGATACACTTTTTACACTGCTATCAATGCACTGACCATAGAGAAATATTTCCTTACAGAGGACCCTTCTGTTCCAAAGCGTAACTAAAAACTAAAAAACTGGAATAAAAACATGTTATCTTTTGCCAATTTTCCATTCAAACGCAAATTACATCCCATTTACTGCTAGAGGGATCTTTCTGCCTTTTAAGAACAGGGAGGGAGGTGCAGTCCTACAAATCAGATAAGTAAGGGTTTGCACAGCAGTCGATTAATCTGTCTCATTGCCATTCATCAGAATCAGACTATAATTTCAGTGGTTAAGCCTTTCCCACTGCAGCCAGGGCTCTCTACAATGCCGAGGCGAAGAAATTTAAAATAATTACGCATTCAAAATGTTGTGTGAAACATTACCTGCAACGTCAGCCTCGTGCGGCTTCTGGCTTTGGTGGAAAAGTTCACGCGCCGGGTTGCCCATTCAATGTGCTCAGAACCCCTTATAGATGCAGTCAAGCTACTGAATTAAACAGCTGAGGAACATTCAGAAAGTTGAAAGTGTTGCAGAAAGAGCTGCATGATTGCAGTGTTTTGTTTGTAGCGGAACATAATTGAGCTGAACAAAATGACACAGGTAAAATGTCTCAGAGGATAATGGGGCCTAAAGCTCACGGCTAACAGTCCAATGTTCAGTCTGAAGAGGCGCTCGGTCCACATGACATATCTAGGAATAAATCAAGTTGTTGTTAACAAGCATCACAAGTCCTCCCCTTTTTACTTTGCCTGCTCTGTCTATGCTTTCTGTCAACCCATAGGGTCTGAAATCCAGGTTGGGAGGTGTTGGGAATGAAATATGCTGCCACGTTTCCAGGGGACTCTTTATTTATTGCCCCCCCCTGGTAAAGATAAGCATGTAGCAATAATTGTTTCGTTTTTTTTTTTTGTTTGATTTCTTTTTTCCACAAACTCAGTGGGGCTGCAAATAGCAATTAACTACTCTTATAAAATGTATGTAACTGCAGCATATAAAAATAATCAGTGTTTTAATACAACTTCCCATTTCCCTCATCTATCAGGATTCTTTAACACCAAGGATTATTTTTCAGCGACTCATAACAGGAAGTACAGGTGGACATGCCATTTATGTGTGATGCCATGAAAGAGCTATGTGATTTTGCTGACTAGTTCTCTTTTTGCTGTTTTGTCACAAATGTTCCAAAGCAAATAAATTTAATATGAGACAAAGATATACCTTTTTTTTATTTAAGGGAAAACGGCTCTCTGATCCAACCTGGCTCTATGTGTGGAAAAAAAAACAAATGCTTCCCACATCTTGACGACGACGACTGCCGTCAAACGGTTGCTATCAATGGGAGTCTTTTGCAATGCTGGGGGGGAATGTGGGTCCTCCTTTGCAGAATTGTTTTAAATTAGTCACATTTGAGCTCGAGTGGCCTGTTTGAGGCGACACCCCCCCCTGCATTTCAATCAGATTCAAGCCCAGACTCTGACTGCTGGTGTGCTTACTGCTTAACTGAACTACGTTTTGAGCTTAATGCACTAAGCTGATGCACCGACATTCCCCTCTAGGGTTTTCTGCTAAAGAGCAGAACTTGCGGTTCCATCGGCTAAGAAAAAAGGCATCCAGGTCCAGAGGCAACAAAGCCCAGGCCCGGACTTCCACTCAAACATCAGCGCGTTTGACCGCAGGCTTAAAGTTGTTTTCCTGAAACGCTGTGTAAGCTTTTTGTGCCGTTTGTAACAGGACCCATAAAAAGTTCACCACCTTTTGCATGACAGACCGCAGAATATTTTCCTTAAAGTCTTGGGATTCATCAAGATGTTTTTTTAAGCAAATGTGAGCCTTAATGTTCTTGATGGTCAGCAGTGGCGGCTGACCTTATGTGGTCTGCAGTGTTTTAGATGTTGCTCTGGCATCTTTTGTGAACTCCTGGATGAGTCATTGATGTTTTCGCCATTTGTGGATAATGGCTCTTACTGTTCAAGGTCCCAAAGCATTAGACCTTTCCGGACTGAGAGATGCCAATTATGTTATTTTTCCTCCGCTGTTGAGTTCATTTCAATTAGGTCATGGTGTGTTGCCTTTTAGGATCTTTTAGCCTACTTCGTGCTGTCAGACGGGTCCTGTTTAAGGGCCTTCTTAGTTTTAGAAGTCTGACAACTCAAAGCTGCGTGCCTCACGGAATCAAATTATGCTTTTTATTACTCACATTTAATTTGTGATTTAACAAAAGGGAGAAGCTACTTTTTTGCACATTTTTTTTCATCTTAATATATAATTATTTAAAAACAGCTGCCTGCATTTTTAAAAGTTAATCTTTATTTCATATTCAACATTTTTTGTAGATGTCAAACATTCATGTTTGACAAATAAAATGCAAGAAATGTGGAAATCTGTAAAAGGGCAAATACATTTTCAGTGTATTATAAGCCAGATGAGTGTTGTAGGAAAAGAAGGAAAGTAAATGTTTGTTTTGATTGCGTGATTTATTACAGTTATCAATGAAGCGGCTTTATTATTAAAACGTGTAAAAAATAATATGCTGAAGGTATTCCAGCATGCTGATTATCGTTTCAGCCAGCATTCAGACTCTTGGATAATGGACATTTGAATACTTATTGTGAAGGTTGCCCCTCAGTACATGTGCTGTATTAACACTCAAACTGTTTAGAAGATAAGGCCTCATATTATTATTGCGGCTGTGCTGAGAATATCCACACCTAGGACTACTGCAATGTTAGCCCAAGAGGATTAAAGAAATGGCAACACCTTAATACATCTGGATAACAGATACATATGTTACTTAGCAGGTGGTGGCACGTCGGGGTGAAGGGCTACTTGTAAACAGAAAAAAAGAAAATATTCACGAAAACTCTTCTTTGTAGAGCAATAAAGTCTTCTAAGGACAAAACAGAGAGTTTTAACCACCCTTTATTGCGGTAAACGTTAAAACTGGCACTGATTTCATCCATAGTGTGTTAAACTTAAGTCAGGATACTTGCCTGTATCTAGAGCTACAGCACTAGCTCAAAAGTTTATGACAACGAGGCTGGGTGATTGCTGCGCTTATTTTGCCAGCCTGCATAGCCGGGTGGGAGGATGGTAAGGGAAAGAGGGAGGGAGGGAAAAAGATCTCCAAAGCTCACTGATAAAGAACTGCAGCAACATTGGCAGGCTGAGATCATGCTAGTGCAATAAATGATGCATTTACTTTAAGGGTTTTTATACATCTTTAGCAGAGATGCCAATAAATGTGGAGGAAGCAGTGTATTCCCCAAGGCCTCTCTCTTCCTTTACAGTTTGCCCTACATCTGCAACATCTTCTGTTTAACTTGTCCGGACTTTAGGCTCTTCTACGGGGGGCTTTAAAAGTTCAATCAGCTGCTGCTACATAAAAAAGCACCCCTTTTGCATGCTTTACTTATTCAAACAAATGCTAAAAAGAACCAGGAGTACCAGCAGATAGCAATTAAGCGACACAGCATCAAAAGCAGCATGGTAGAACAAAAGAAGCTGGAAAAACTCTCAGAAGCAGAAATAACGAACATTTAAAGGGAACTCACAGAATGACCAGAGCCACTTCAACAGGATGTCATTAAAGCGGCACCATTCAAGAATCACTATTTCCCTTCGCATGAAGTCCTGTCATTGGACAAAATGAGTGCGCTACTGTACAATGATGCTCTGCTTCCACTTCCAGCAACGTAACTCTCGCTTAAAAGAATTTATTCACAGATACCTGAGCGCTGCTCCACATTTCTGAACACTGCAGAGTTTGTTCAGGGAATGAGAAAGGTGAATCACCTGGAGCTAAACTGGAGGAAAGTAGCCGTCAGCGGGGTTAGCAAAAGCTGCAAAAGTATTCTTACTAAGCAAAATATTTCAAAGGTTTCAATCACAAACCACAATGTATATTTTGGGGATTTAATATGAAACAAAAAAATAAATGTAGCTCCCTAAGAAGTGTAAGGAAATTAGAAACATGGCTTTAAATTATTTTCTTTTTTTTAAATCGAATTAGTTTGTGCGTGGTAAATAGGTTGTGATCTGAAATTGAATGTTTTGGATGTCTGCCCTGCTGAAAGATGGACCTCGGTCCCAGTCTGAGATGTTCAAAGCTCGGGCATAATATTTTAGACCCTGCTTAAAGCTGTCTAGTGAGTTACTTGATCTTCGCGATGCTGGTTGTTCAACAATGTTCTCTAAGAAACCTCAGGTTTTCACAGACTAGCTGTGTTTATACTGAGATTAAATTAGATTTACCAATTAGGTGACTTATAAAGACCATTAGTTGCACTGGATTTAATTTAATTGAGTTCATTTGATCTGATTCATTTATTTAGGTAAATTTACAACATTACACAAAAAGGAAACAAGATGAAACATCCTATAAAAACAATCATTTACCAAAAAAAAAAAAAAAAAGTAATAGGCTGAAGTCATGGCTTATATTTCCCTACTCTATCCACTTATATGTGCCTAACCTATTCAGGGTAGACAAATGTATGAAAGCGTATCAGAGTAAAGAGGACCGAAGATGAATGCACACTAAAATCCATCACATAAAATACAAAAAAAATTTCCTGGCAATCAGACAAAATTAAAAAAAAAAAGTTTAAAGGGTACGAATACTTTTGTAAAGCACCGCATGTCAGCAACTCTAGCCTTGATTTCAAACTCACCATTTTCTTTTCAGTGATGAGGTTTACTTAGGAGAAGTCAAAGGAATTATTTTGATAGAAAAACTCTTAAAACTTAAGCACTTGGTAGAATTTACCAAGTGCTTTAGGTTAAGTAATACAGAGACTGCTTATTTGCCTTGCAGGTAAATTCGCTACAACTTACTATACTTAATTAGATGCTGGGCTATAAGTTAAAGGTTGTGGCTTTGAAATAAATATAACTTGCATTCTAAGGGGAAAACATGGACGAAAATGCAGGCGGGAAGTTTCTAAATAAATCATATAGTGTGATTCATCAACTCTGCTGTTTACAAAAGGAGCCAGCAGCCTCTAACTGCAGAAGATGAGTGACAAGTGGCTCATTTATGCGGTCATGTGTCCTTGAACGGATCCACACAACACTGCATTTGTAAATGCATATTGCATACAAAAATAGCTCCAATATGAATTTTAATGCTACAGGCGTCAAGTCGTCTCGAAGCAATTCAGAAAACTCATCTCAAAACAAGCAGCCATCAGCTACAAGGAGCCGTCCAAGTTAAAATCATCGAGATTCCTGCAGCTTTAGTTGTAAAACCTTCACTTTCATTTCAGTTTTTTTTTAAACTCTTATCTACTGCTCTATCAGTCGCAACTCGTGAACCACCAAGCGTCACCTCCTAATCAGAAATTTAAAAGAAAATTAAATCAAGCCCTCATCAAATTTTAATACACACTACGGTAATATGGGTGATGTTTGTAAAGTTATATGTTAATTTTGTTATTCCAACCTGCTCGAGGCTTTCCTCTGAGTGATGTGACACCACTGCCTGCAATCTAGTAGTTTTAAATAAAACAGGCACATGTTTCTCTCAATCTGGCACTTTCAGTTCCAGACGTCATCCCATTAACCTTGGGATAAACAGCCATGCCTGCGCTTCCATGGCAATGCTGACAGAATGGCAATTGCCTTGTCATTTCCGTTTTGTCCCTCGCGGTGAAAGCATGCATGCTGTATGCCGGCTGGCAGACCTCCCAGAACTGGCACAGTTGCACTTGCAAAAAGAAAGGAGGGGAGGGGAGAGAAAAGAAGAAATCCGCGCCGATCAGTCAATACGTATGAGTGGCACTGACAGCAAAAACATGGCCGGCAGAAGACGGCGTCGCCGCGGAGGAGGGTCACGGCGTTTGTATGGATGGAGTGGTGGTAAGAAGATTAAAGGCGTGTGGATGGCGTAAAATAACATCCTCAAACGCAGGGGGCACTGGATAACATTTTGAACAACATCCCTGCTGTCAGCTTCAATATGCTGATAGCACTACAGATGGTGGAAACAGCCGCACGCCAACACTGGCTAATATCAACTGTCCAGGTTAGACAACTGATGTTCTCAAAGACTTCTAGGGTTCAGACAGGCGATGGCAAAAGGGTTACTCGGTAATCATTCAAGTTCTTGAAAACAAAGAGGTGGGGTGGGGAGAAGAATGAAAGATTGCTTTTTTGTATCATCAAATCACATTAAAGACTGTTCCAGTTACAGTGGATTAAAAAGAGAAACGTGTTTTAGATTACATGGAAAACATCAACTGTGTAACGCTACAAAAGACGGCAGAATGCAGCAACGTGCGCTAAAATTAGGCTGGCTTACCGTTCGTTTTAAAAACAACCCTTAGCAAAAGAAATTAAATGGGGGGAAAAAAGAAAAGAAAAACAAATTGCATGCGTGGTTTGAGGTAAACCTCACAAGATGATTTCAAGACTGAGCTCTGAACTTGAACCCACCAAATGCCAGAGCTCTGTCAGTTTTCTACTGAAAAATGAATCCAACACAACAAACCCTCATCGATACAAATCTAAAACACTAGCAGCAATAAGATGTCGTCTGGCTTTTAAGATGACAATCTGAAGTATATCTGAATCTGTTTTACATCACGTATAACCAGGGCGCAAAATTTACCACAGTAATTCTTCTTTTCTTTATTTTATTTTTTATTTTAACTAAACTGACAGACGTCAGGAATCCAGCAACAAAAAAAAAAAAAAAAAGAATGGTCAAAGCACACTCTTATCGTATAGAATGACTGCACTCAGTCGCCACAAACTTCCTGAATCGGTTCAATTCTGAAACATGAGATCCCCAATTTGATGTGTACTGCACATCCATCCCGACCTAATCAATGTTAATTTAGTTAGTATTGTTTCAGTTACAATATAGATATTATAGGGAGGGAAAATGACTTGATCTGTCCTGCAATACACATACTAATGATTGAAGCAGTACCATGGCACCCTCTGATAATATGGACACCCCTGGTGAAAATGTGACAAAAAGCCTTAAAATAAATGGTTGATGGAGGAGCCAAAAGATTCCACTTTTTGCTTTTTAGCTTTCAGGGTTTTGTTTCCCACTGTGGGTAATGAGCAGATAAGTTTAGGTCCTTGTCCAGCCTAATTTGTCAAGAGTTGCTGTTGCTTAAAACTTCTTAATCATTTCTCTGATCACTGATACAGACTTGTTTTGACAAGCAACTATTTTCCTGGAGCCATTTACTAAAATATAGCGGTCAGCAGCACGCAAATGCCTTACTTACAGTAAATGCCGTGTCTTCCTGTCTCTCCCGTTTTGAAACATAAAACCATGAATTGCGTATTAAAATTTTCTGAACTCTCTAATCAATACTAATAGTTATAATAATAAAGTAGTATCAATAAGAAAAGCTTCAGTTCCATTTACATTATGGTAATTGTTAGAGGCGCCAATGATTCCTGCCATATGATTTCTTGATGTGGGATATTTTCCTCACTGAATAAACATACTCAAAATAACGGTTTTATTTTTCTGTGGTGATTAAACTGCTGTGATAAACAATTGTTTTTAAAGATTTGCTACACGTCTTTACCATAGTGCTTTCTTGAAGAAAATCGAGACCTAACGCAAGAAAAGATAGCTACTATGAAAGGTCTTAATACCCTATTTACGAGATCATAACTAATAAGTAATCAAAGTTCAAATACTAAAAAAAAAAATCTACTTTTGCAAATCTTTTGGTTTGTAAAAGCATCAGCAAATATAATATATTTTGATGCAGTTTGCTGTAAGTTTATTACAAATCATACAAAAAATTAAGGATTTATATTTTTAAGATTATATGGGGGCTACTTGTAATGTAATCAAGTAATCCAGTCCAATGAAGTTTATTTCTCTCCTACAAATTCCGGACTGACGTCATCTACAGACATTATACAAAAAAAACAAAAAAAGGTCAAGTTCATTTTCAATTCTACAGGAACACACAATAAATCAAATCCAATCAAGTAGACAGATTGGACTGTGTGCTATTGAATCCTCACTAATCTAGAAGTAATACTAGGCAGTCTAATTCAGTTTATTACATCAGTTGGTCAAAACTTACATATGTAAGCTAGCCTGGTCAATAACATTGAGTTATTGACCTTGCAGCAATACGTCATTCTCAAAGAAGCATATGGAAACAGCGGAAACAGTGAAAAGTCACCTTTAACCTTGTATCTTTGACCTTGTAAAGTTTAAGTGAAAAAAAAAAAGAAAAGTAGAAAATAAATGGAACTCATGCACTGAGAATGCTGATTAAAAGTTTGATCATTTACCATTTAGGTTTAGTTGCTGGTATGCCTTTTTAACTTAGTAATACTTTTCTGGGAAGTTAATATTTATAATATAAGCTGCAATCAAAATATTCATATGAGCATGCAGAGAATTTCCACTTGTTTCACAAATTCAACAGCGATGTCAGAGCACAGAACCTCCAACACACACATAACACTACAAGCACACGGCCGTTCTATCTTAGTAAAACGCAGGACGAGATGATGGAGCTCTTTTGCACCAAACAAAGCGACAGACTTTATCCCTTCTTTCCACTCTCTCTGTGTCATGCAGATCTTTTTACATGCTTCCTGGCAGCTCTGTGACCTAATGGCTGAGATGTGACAGAGAAAAAAAGAAAAGAGCTCAGAGCAAGCCGAATCAACTGGGGAAAGAAGAGAGCAGATCCAGTTTACTGAACGATGCTGACTGAGCTTTTAGCAGCAGCGATGGAGACTCTTTCCACACTGGGTGAAAGCAACCGGTCATAGTCTACAATTTCATTATCGCTTCTTGGATTTGCTAATACTTGCAGTGAGGCTCACGTCCGTCATTTTTAACACCGGAGCCATCTGGGATTCTGAGAGGCTTTTCAGCCCCTCACACCAGGGGCCTCTTGACAATAAAGGGAACAGTGGGAAACATACAATTAAGTTCATAAAATCTGATTTAGTGTATCTGAAAATGTATCACACTGCATGCAACTTACAATCAAAGTGAAGAAACGCATTGTGGCAAAACTAGGGCAGCTCGGTGACTGACTGCTCCCGAGTCTAAATGGGGTCACGCTGCCAAAACTACAAAATGATACACAAGGGGTGGAATAAGTGACTTAACAACAACTAAGGGCTCAAGCCAAATTTGCCAAGATTGGTGGGGTCCTCAGAAAGTTAGATGCCGGAAAATGTTTTAAAAAAATAACTTAACTAAGCTTTAACTGATGGGTTAAAAACAACTGAAGGAGTGTTTGGGAAGTGAATCATCAGCCGCAACAATTACTCTTCTACCTCGAGTGTTCGGAGCTTTGTATTCATGAGGGACTCTACTTTCAAAGGAATTTCTCGTCAGATTTCTTTGCTGGCCAAACTGCATAAGACGACTCAATTATCAGTGAACCATGAAGGTAGAACCATAACGCCCTCAGTGGGCGTCAGCAGGCTTCAGAAGAGGAGTGGAGGAATATGCAATGAAGATCAGAGAATAAATTTCAACCACAGAATCAGAAAAGGACAAAATAATAGCAAGACTCAGCTTCCTCGCTGTTTTAAACCCAATTCTCTCCATGTACTCTGGTATCCTTGGATCTGAATGAGATCTGGGTGGGGGGTTTGAAGTACTTGACATATCAGCAGCGTTTCAAAGAATGAAAAAAAAAAAAAAAAGGCAACTGAGGGTCACTGTGGGATACACTCTCACGGATGCATGAGTGAGTCCTCAGTTACACTTCACCAAATTAAATGGGTCTTTACATGGCCTTGTCAGTTCAGAGAAAAGCGACTACACCAAAAGTAATGACTTCATTCAGGGGACTACAGTGGTACTAGCATAACAGTGAAGAAATTCCCAAAAAGAAAAAGCTAATAAAATATTTGACATGCTAAGAAAAGGGGTGGAAAGTTCACCTCAGCCATGTTTTCCTGAAGCCAGTTTCTGACTATGCAGTTTCACTGTGGCTGTGTTGCTCAAACGACACAATGCGAGCAGCCTGTTATACTGTCAGCTTTAAAACGATTAAACGTTTGCACCAGAACTGGGGAACGCAGACCAGAAATTTTACATAATTCTCACATCAAAGTTTGACAGTTCCGTGTTAATATCCCAGTTCCAAGGCTGCTGTCTGATAATTCAAAGAGAAAGAACAGATCAAAATAAATATTTCATGTTCAAAAACTGGCAAACAATTGTCTAAAACATTGCGGGAAATTGTAGGTTACATGTAAACAAGTAATTTTAAATTTTCCTAATCACAATTATGATTATGATTAGGAATACAGCTAAGCCCAAAATGGTTTCATTTTTTTTCTTATGCTGTAAACTTGCTCTTACTGTACAGTCTCTTATTGTTAGTTTTAGGTTTTATACTTTTTAAAGTAAGAGGCTTAAATAGCCTCTTACTTCTCTGTGCTTCCTCTGACTTCATTTGCAACATTAGCGATACTGAAAAAAGCTTACATAGAGTAGTCTTACCAGAACATCAATTATAAAGAATGTATAAAGAGCAAACTGCAGTTGTCATCAAAACATCAGTGTGTGTAACACCACAATAATAAAGGACTGATTGGAAGCAATATTTAGTAGGACACTATATTTAAAGTTTCAAGCATTAATGAAGCTCATGGAGCATGACAGGGATTAGGTCGGAACAGTATATGGCAAACTTAGTTATACTGCAATATCACTGCATGCAAAATGCATAGCCCAAAGACCTGTCTGTTATGTAACAAATGTTAGCTAAATATTCAAGTATCAATGTCTTCAAGCTCTCTATGCCAACAATATATTTGGAGAAACGTATTGTTTAATGCAGCTTAAAAAAGTTTTAGAAGATATAGTGATGGCATGGTGGTAAAAACTTAAAAAAACAAATTACACCTTAATTGCTTCAAAACAGCTGATGGCGGCCAGCTTAAAAAAATTATTTTAATATAAAGCCTTGCTGTTGAGATTAAAATAATTAATACTATTTTTGGTTCAGTAGCTAGAAAGACTACTAATCATCCGTTTATTTATTGCAAGTCGGATTGTTATCGCAGCAATAACCAATATTATCACTTTTCCCCTATTTCCCTGAAACAGCGCAACCCTTCTGGAGACAATGTATAATGTATATGTAGAAAGGTGTCAGGAAAATGTTGGTTAATCATAGTTAATGCCGTCGTCCCAACTTTTCCTAATAGGACCACGATTAAATATTTTCCTCATATCATACTACCAGGTATCATGCAACAAGTTTCCAGCTTGTCAGTCAGCGATCAGAGCCGATCAAGCTAAAAATGTACCTAGTAAGCGTAAACCAGATTTCTCGATGTGACTTTGTGAAGTAGTTGGGGAAACAATTCACACTATTCATTGTAAAATAGAAAAAAAACTAGTGTAAGCTGACAAAATACTTAGCCATTCCTTTGTTATTGTTTTTATTCCTGTCCTTTTGATCCCTGATGGAAAAAGAAATCTCCAATCCAAAAATATGTTTCAATGTACTTACAATTTACCTTGGTGCCTCCACAACTTGACCCATAAGCTACATCTCTTCCTTGCATCACACTCAACAATCTAACCAATGCTGGCATCTCCGCAGTATTTAGCTTATAAAACATCTGATCAGTGACTGGACCGTGTTGCAAAGCCTCATAAATTAGTAGTTTCAGACGTTCCACCTGCCTCATAATGGAATGGTTCAGTCTGTAAGTGTAAACATCTGACTTTGGTGCATGGCTTAATGTGAAAACACTAAAATCCCATAATAACATAAACAAACATTAAGCCAGATGCAGACTAGCTACTTCAGCATTCAGAAAGATATAATTACTGTTTTTCCTCCAAGGAACCTGGTGTCTGTGACAGTAAGGGCATCAGTTGCTTGTTAAAAGCAGCTGCTCCAAAGCAAATGTAGCAGGGGAAGTAGTCTAAATGTAGAAGACATTAAAAAAATGTTACCACTCTTTTTTAGTTAAATTTCATTGTCAAGCCATACCACAGCTGCCATATTAGCATGTGCTTTTCTAAGCTGGATGATGCAGAAAACCTTTTCTCCACAGGCTGTACAGTCACTACCTTTCATAACTACTTGAAATAAAAAAAAAGATCTTTGATGGCTCTTGTGTTTGTCCCCACTGCCAACAGTAGAACATAATGTGTGTTTTTTAAACAGGTAAGGCCTTTTAGAGTTGCACGGGAAGCACCACTTCTCCCCACTTTGCATTCGTCTCAGTGGTTTGCTGAGAAATAGGTGGCCAGCAATGGTGCAAATTCTCATCTTGATAAGTACTGGTAAAACAGCTTTAACACAGACACTGGACAGAATTCGAACTAGGCTGCAAAATCTAGAGAGGGCAGTCCTGTTACACTGAGGGCTGCACGATTGGCAGAAGTAGAACGGTTCTAATTTTCACAGCTTATGTTTTACACATCAGAGGTCGTGAGACTATCAAAATGACTTTCACCAAACTGGGCCTTTAAAAAGCTCTTGTCTGTCTTACTCTGTGCGTGGCATCACCCCATTAACCCTAAACACAGAAAGTAACTTTAAGACTGAAAGATTCTTTTATAAGTAAATCTACCTGAAATCAAAGCATTACCAAGTCTTCAGCGATGTAAACTCAACGACCACTTTCCTAGGTACATCTGCTCAACTGCTGGTTGCACAATCAAAACAGTCACATGGTAGCAATCAGTACATCTAGGCATCAAAATACGTTGGAGGCGATTTGCTGATGTTCAAACTGAGCATCAAAATGGCGAGGAAGGGAGTTTTAAGTGATTCGGGAACATGGCATGGTTGCTGGTGCCAGACGGGTTTGTCTGGGTACTTCAGGAAGTCATGATCTACTGGGAATGCCGCACACAACCGCCTTTTCAGGTTTAGTGAGAGACAGATGTGTCAATCAAATTATCTTGTGGAACTGGCAGATTGGTTCAATATGACAGAAAGACAACAGTAGCTCAAATAACTAAGTTATAACTCGTTATAACCGAGGCATGCAGGATATCACCTCTCAACGCACAACACTTTGAACCTTGAAGCAGATGGGCTCCATAGCCTGGAAGACCACACCAGGTGCACTTGTGTGAGTCAAGAGGAGGAAACAAAAGATGCAGTTTGCACAGGTTCACCAAAATCGGATAGTAACAGACTGGGTGAACATTGCCTGGTCCCAGGAGTCTCAATTTCAGCTGCAACATTCAGATGGTAGGGTCCGAAATTTGGTGTGAACAACATGAAAGCAAGGCTCTATCCTGCCTTGTATCAACGCCTCAGGCTGCTGCTGGTGGTGTAATGGTGTGAGGGATATTTTTCTTGCACACCCTTACTACCAACTGAGCATCGTTTAAACACCACGGCCTATCCAAGAGTTTCTGCTGACCATATCCATCTGACCATGTCTACGTCTAGCAGGATAATTTACCAGCTCACAAAACTTAGGTTATCTTAACCTGGTTCTTTGATCCTGACAATGAATTCACTGCATTGCAATGACCTCCACAAGTACCAGATGTCAATCCAAACAGAGCACCTTTGGGATCTGGTGGGCGATTTGCATCACAGATGCGCGGCTGAGAAATCTGCAGCAATATTATGTTGCTATCATTTCAATACAGACCTAAATCTCTATAACATGAAGAATTAATTCAGTTCTCAAGCTCTAGGAGGGCCCAAATTCGGTACTAGCAAGGTGTACCTAAAAGGTGGCAGCTGAGTGTAAGCATCCAATATTGTGTTCAAATGTGACGCATTCTTGGCACTATTTGAAACGTGTTGTGTTGTCTGATGGCAGAACCAGGAAAATAAATTCATTTATAATTTAGCCTCCATGGTAAACCTTAAATGGTGGTAGATTTAAGCAAACAGCTGTGACAAAATCAAACTGGAAGGTCAGTATAAATATCCTGACGTAGTAATGTTTGATCACTGTCCTGGTGTATATACTACATGACAAATTTGCTTCTTTTTTATCCGTCAAGCACTACTTGCATTTTTTTTTTCAGATCTATTTTTACTAAAGCCCTGCACGCTTGCCACACGGTTGTAATTTCTATCATTTAGTGTGAAACTACTAAAGTATTAACTTGCTTGGAGTTACTGCAGAGACATCAGCTGTGGCAGGTGATTAAAGGTCTAGTTGGGATTGCTGGCAGGGGGTTCAGATAAGATAAGTACTTTCATCTAAAGTGTAATGTCAAAGCCAGAGTAACGAAAAAAAGGAGACAAGATCCAATAAATCATCAGATCCAATGGATCATCACTAATCCGCCGCTATCTCAGCTATCAAAGCAAATGTGCTCCAGAGACATTTGGGAAGTTGAACTTGCCTTTTGCCGATGCAGCACATAACTTATTGACCCCATGTTACATAGGTTTAGATATTTCTTTAGAAGAACAACAAATTACTTCAGGATGTGAAGATGACTAATTACATGCTGATCTTGGTAATTAGTTTGCTTTTTTCCTTTCTAAATTATGAGCCCCAATTTGAGAGCATCTGTGCTTCCAGGAGTGGTCCAATATGGTGCTCCACAAAGATATTAGCAATCTGCACTTATTATTGGGAAACAGATCTGCAGGCATCCATCAAAAGTAAAACTACAGCCAGAGTCAACACTGTTCTTCAAGCCACCAAAGCCTTTTCTCTGCTTTTTGACTATCTGCCACATAACTTTGCAGGCCAAATTATTATCCTTTACAGTAACAGTGAATCTTCCAATACCAACAAACTCCCTGCCACTACATCAGACACAGGGTGTTCAGGATTTAACATGACTTTGTGTGAAAGCTGAGCTCTCCTAAAAACTGTCTGTTTTTCAGGCACCACACATAGCCATGTAATACAGCTGAAGAGCATCATCCAAAAGTGGGCTTTCCTTCTGAGTGTCAACAGAAAAAAAAACAACTTTCTTTTAAGTTTTGTGAGAGTACTTTATGGCAGTGTAACGACCAATTAGTGGTACTGAAACAAATGCTACTTAGACAGATGTATAGGTTAGATGTCTTCTCTCCTGAGGAGAAAATACTTGGAGCCAATAAAGCAATTAGGCTATAACAGGGAATTTTGGTATGCTAAGACTGTAAGCTTAGACTAACTGACCGTAGTCAGACTTTAATAAGTTCTTCCCATTGTTGCCATCTTTCCTGTGTAAAAAGTGGTTAAAGAAAAATGCCCAAACAGCACTTCAAAGGTCCCCTCCCTTGATTGGTCAAATTAGTATGCTCCTTCAACCACCCACAATAAGATTGTATTTTAGTCAAAAACAGTCTTTAAGCTGACAAAATGTCGTAAAATGTTAAAGCCAAATACTTTAAAGGTTTGAGCAGGGCAACTATTAAATTGCATATCTTTATTATGAGGAAAATATGGTAAAAATAATTTCTCATTGAGCTATCAGATTAATTGAAAACACTAATGTTTGTCAAACCTAATATCTAGTGCCTCTATAATAAAAACAAAATATGCAGTACTGCAAAATCCAACATAACTAAATTCATTATTTGTATGGGTTCAGGATTTTATGATTATTAAACTTAACATTCATCAAACTTCACTAGCAATAGAAAAAAAGGCATGAAACCGGGTTATGAATGGGCCCAGAGCCATTGGCAGCATCAGTATTTGCAAGTACATCTACATGGTATTATTAAACTTATTTTAAAGCATAGTTCTGGTTACAGAACTAAAACTAGATAACCATTAACATAGTTCAGGTAGTTTTTTTTTGTTTTGTTTTTTTTTGTTTAGTTTGTTTTATTATCAAGAAGTGCACCAATAAATCTGATTGATTAGCAGGTCAAACACAGAGATCTCTAATTTTGTTTTCCAACTCATCAAATCCATCACAAGTAAGAACTCTCACCATTTTAGGTCAGCAAACATTTACCCAGCAGCACTTGCATTTTTTTTAGTAAAAAAAAAAAAAATCTCAGCTATAATGAAACTGGCTCTGGGCTTTTTTTTTTTTTTTTTTTTTTTTTAACAGAAGACACATTGTGGTCTCCTCAGTAGCAGACACATAGATGGTTGCCCCCCGGAGTAGAGAAAAGGCATTGACATACACAACATGCCCACCTAACATACAGCAGAGACGCTCGGAGCTCACTTAACACCCAAAGAGGAAGTATCACTTTTTTCTCTGCAGGAGAGAATATCTGAATGGCAAGTAGTTTTTGGCTGCTATGACAGTGTTGAAATCGTCATATTGGAAAATGCCACAGATGTCTCCATGTAGGCGGCACAGAGGTGTGGTGGTTAGCACCGTGGACTCACAGCGAGAAGACCCCCGGCTGAAGTCTCAGCTTTGTAGGCCTTTGTGTGAGGAGCAGCATGTTGTTCCTGTGTCTGTTCTCGGGTCCTCTGGCTTCTCTCCCACAGTCAAAAATAAATGTATGTTATGTCAAGTGGGGATCGTACATTGATCAATCCAGTGCGGTATTTGTCTTTTGTCTTCCTGTGTTTGTAGTGTGATGGACTGCCACCCTGTCCGCCGTCCACCCCGCCTCTCACCCGATGACAACTAGGAGAGGGCTGCGTCCCTCCCACAGCCTTGCAAGGGAATAGCGGATCTGAAAAATTAATGAATTAAATCCTCCATGACCACACATCTTTGTGGAAAAGTAAAATAAGGCAGGTGGTATCACATTACATAGTTTTTATTCTGCATTTTTTTATGCGTGTGTATGTGTGTGTGTGTGTACCATCTTCCTGTGATACTTTAAAGGGCCTGACACTGACTGACAGGTAGCGGTGAGTGTGCTATCACTGCCAGACACAGGAATCTCATTTACCTTGAAATGAGCAGCTTCTGGTCTGCCACTTTGCAGTGAAAGGAGTGTGTGGTGCGATCAAAGTTAACAGTCTTTAGACTTTGCCTGTCTGTCTGTCAGACGGAGAGGTTAATGTTGATTTTATTTTATTCTTTATAGGGTGTAAGGAAACTGCAAGGGCTTTCCAGGTGAAAAAAAAAACAAAAAAAAAACGTTAGAGGCGGCCAGTAAGCGGCCTTGGACAACCATTGTACTCTCCGCGGTGTTTTGTGATATGGCCCACACTGTTACTGTTCGGTTGCCTTTTGGCTTATCTCATTATCTAAGATATGAAAGTGTGACCAACAGGTGTATCTCAAGGAATTAGAATATAAAATATTAAAAGTAATTGAACCAAAAAGTGAAATTTAAAGAGTTTAGGTTAAGGTTGGGGTTAGGGTTATATATTTCAAGCACATTTGCAGCTCACAAATACCTAAAATGTAGTTTTTTTAAACAACTTGAATCGGACTCTCTCTCTTCTTTCGGCTTTTCCCTTTCAGGGGTCTCGCTGTCTCCATCTAACCCGCTCTTCTCCGTCCTCTTCTGTCACATCAACTACCTTCATGTCCTCTTTCACTCCATCCATAAATCTCTTCCTCCAGGCCTCCTGCCTGGCAGTTGCAGCCTTAAAATCTTTCTACCAATGTACTCACTATCCCTCCTTTATACATGTCCAAGCCATCTCAGTCTGCCCTCCCTGGCTTTATCTCCAACACATCTAGCACAAGCTGTCCCTCTGATGTACTCATTCCTCATCCTATCCATCCTCGTCACTCCTAAAGAGAACCTCAAACCCTTCAACTCTGCTACCTCAAGCTCTGCCTCCTCTCTCCCTCAGTACCACTGTCTCTGAATCATGCAACATCGCCGGTCTCACCGCTGTCTTTCATTCTCCCTGATACTCTTATCACAAAACACACTTGACACTGTTCTCCACCCGTTCCAACTTGCTCGGACACGTTTCTTTACCTCTTGTCCACACTCGCTCTTGCTCTGGACTTTTGACCCCAAGTATCTAAAATTATCCACCTTTTTTTTATCTCTGCTCCATGTAACCCCCATGGCTCCACTTGGATCCATTTGATTCATACACATGAAGATGACTTTAATCTCACAATAAAAAAGTATTTTTAATCCAGGATCTTTACGTTATAGTGTTGTTATGGCCTAAACCAGGGGTGTTGAAAGTGGGGCCTGGGGGTCATTTGCGGCCCTCAGGATGATTTATTGCAGATCCTCAGAATGCAGTTTAGAAATTGTCAAAATTTGATCGCCAGCACAGGTAGTTCATAAATTGCATTGAGCATTTTTGAAAAAAAAGCAGTGACCCATATCCACAGTTGACCCTAACATTTCAGTCTTACAGTAAGTGTATTTCAGATCCATTTAGACAAAAAACCTGACTACTTTATTTCATTAGAATTACTTTATTGTTGAACACGTGAAAGTTAAAAAAAGTAAAGAAAAAAAAGACGATGAATCAGGTTTTTGCATTTGTATTTAACAATTTTACTTTTATTGCAGCACATACTCTGAACTTCAAAATTTGGCCCCAGGTGGCAAAATGTTTGGACGCCACCAGCCTAGACAATCATGGGGAAGGACTGCTTACCTGACTCAATGACATTTCATGATATATGAAATGTCATTGCTAGAGAAGCTGACTCTTCACAGAGAGCTGTAACCAAGCATATTCATGGAAAGTTGAGTGGAAGGAAAAGCTTAAAAACAACGTATACAAAAGAGTCTTGAGAGGATTATGTACCAAACTGCAGCTAGAGTCAATGCCTTAGGCCAAACCTGTCAATACCTGGTTTATTGGCAATGGCCTCACTCGGCTTACTTAGACAGAACCATCTGACCTAAATCCTGTACAGGATTTATGAGGCATTATTAAAAGGAACATGAAAGACACTAGATTCAACAATGCAGACGATGAGAAGAGTGCAACAGGGTTAATTAAGTTAAGAAAACCTTTACCTTCCTCTAAACTTTTTATTATTTGACTTGAATACAGCACTCTTGATACAATCTTCTCAAGGTTGCAGCTATCCCTGCAACTTTTTGTTAACCATATTTTATGTTTCCAGTCAACGTTCTATTAAAATGCTTGAATGCAGCATTCTCAACAGACAGCTTCTTAAGCAATGGCCTTTTATGGCTTACCCTCCTTGTGGAGAGTGACAATGACTGCTGCTGGGCAACTGCCAAGTCAGCAGTCTTCTCCTGATTATATCCACCATAACATAGCTATAAAATTATGTTCCTGTATTAGAATTACCTTTTTTATTCTAATGTAATCTAATTTTCTGAGAAATTATGTTGGAAACGATTTGGGCTTTCATTAGCTTTAAGCCATAATCATCAAAACGAACAGAAATAAACACTTGAAATATAGAATTTTGTGTTCTACATGACTTGTACTTATTGAATTGAATTACTGAAATAAATTACCCTCTCTATTTTATTTGAATTTCTTGCACCTGAATATCAACAGCGTTATTGCATGTATAAAAACAGCAAGTGGTTTGACTCTGGGAGTTTTATTTTATGTAAAATGTGGCAACCGTCAACTTATTTGATTAAAACGAGCAGACACACCCTGCTGGTGCTTGGTGGAACAAGCCCGCTCCACTTTTGACTTGCTTCAGTGGCTTTTGCCTTCAGTCTGGTCATCAGCATGTAGAATGCATACTCTGTTGGATTTAGGTCAAAGGACCTGGCCAGGCAAAAAGCTCCCTACTACTTGCCCATAAGAAAGTTCCTTGTCATCCTTAATGTCAGGCCATTGTTCTATCTCTCAACTCTCAAATTCGTGGATAATTAACACATAGCGCTTCCAAGTTCAGCACAGTTCACAGAATACAGACACCGTCGTCAAACACGCTGAAGCTTAAAGAAGCAGCACTTAAGATTAAGAGCAACTGTTAAATTTAATTCTCAGCAAGCAACCTTAAAAATTGCGACAGAGGCGTCACGTTCCTCATACAGTCTGAACACGCTGTATATTTGTGATCTGGATGAAATTCGCTTGGGCTTAGCTTTACCTAATGCTTCACTTCTGAGGCATTTTCTCAATGCAGACATGTTTTGTCATGTAATTAGCAGCACAACCTCATATACCACACTCCACCCAGCCGCTCAAGATCCAAGCCTCGCTTCCGGTGTAAGTCTGAGGAGAGGGTGGAGGAAAAGACGAAACAATTAATTTCTCTCCGTGTACGTAAGTGTCTCTGTGAGTGTTTTATAAGACAAAGGGCTATTAATATGTAGCCACTGACTTCAAAATATTGAGTACCTTTTTTTATGCCTTTTAAATGACATTTATATATTTTATTGCCTTTACCACAAATTCTTAGTCTTGACTTAGAAACCTATTTATATAGCTTGTATTTCAAAAATCTTAAATTATACTTGGGTGACAGTGCCCAGCTTTAGGAAAAGTAAAGTCTAAAGTAAAAGCGGCCCCTGAATCATTTGGTCTCGTAATGAATTGCTTTCTGCAAAACTGATGATATTTCAGTCCGACTTCAAATGCATTTGCTGGGAATGGGTGAGAATTTAAAACCATTGATTTCAGGCGGCCTTGCCGAGTTCTGAGAAGAAGGCATCTGATAAGAATGGCGCCATGGCTGTCTCAGAGCCTGAGCTCAATCTTTAATCAAGGGTCATTGTGTTCTACACAGCAGCCCCAAACACATAAAAGCAGGTAGAGGAAGTGGTAAATCATACAGGGTTTGGGGTCTAATTGGCCCCCAGAATGAGCCCCAGCCAAAATATTGTTTTCCCTCGGCGCTATCTGCTTCCATCTCGTGGACTTTCATAGAAACTGTGGCTTCCTGTTCAAGGGTGTTGGCCACTGCATAAGTACAACATCCCCTAGTCTGTAAAAATAATCTCCACGACCCTGCGTAGGGAAAGAAAGAGGGACAGAAATACATTCTCTCCCCGGAGGAAGAGCTTCCCCTCCAATTCAAAAGGTTTAACAGCTTCCTCTTTAATTTGGCAGACAGCCAGAGCGCAAACAATTGTTTCTGAAAGTGTCTGCGGATGAGCGACACTCTAAACCTGATATTTTTAATGAAATTCTTTGCGTTTTGGAAAAAGAAAGGGTCTGAGAGGGTAGCAACACTCAAAGACAACACGTTACTTCGTTTTTAAAGCTAAATTTCAAATTAACCTGTGAATATTCAGGCAAAGGAAGTATTCTTGGGGTAATTACAGGCACATCTCAGTAAATTAGATCATCGCCAAGAAGTTGATTGATTTCAGTAATTCTATTAAAAAAGAGAATTTTGTATAAAGTAGCTACTCAGTTAAAAAGTAATCATTTTCTTATTTGTTGTGATATGTTTATTTCAATTAAATGTAATTCTGTTAAAAACACATAGAATAGTACCCGGGGCCAACAAAAATATATTTTCAAAGCAGAAATGTTAGGTTACGGCCATGTAGGATGATGGGTAAGGCTGCAAACTCAATTAAGTTGCATGTATTATTGCTTGAAATTAAAGAAAAAGCTACAGTGAACTGAACCCTGCAATATTAATGGAAAGTTGAGTGTAAAGTGGGGAAAATGACAGCTTAACTGTTAATATACACAAAAATTGTATTTAGTTAATTCAAAATAATAACGATTATAGCTTACAGTAAAAAAACAGTTTAAGCAACAGTTTTTCTTTCCACTTAAGTATCAGTATGCTGGATAGCAGCTTCTGTATTATTTACCTTTAGGGGCTCTTTGCTTGACAACTGTCAACTCAGCAGTCTTCCCCGTGATTTTATAGGCCATAACATGACCGTAACATTACATTTTTGAATTTATAATATCTGTTATTGGTCTTAAGCAATATTCACATTTTCTGAGACAGTGATTTTTTGGCTTTTCATTGCCAGTTGAAGTCTAAAATCATCAAAGCTAACATAACTAAACATTTGAAATATATCCCCCTGTGTGTAATGGATCTACATAACACAAGTTTCTCATCAATCAGTACATTTCCGATGTTCTGATCAATTGCCAATGTGCCCGTAAGCTATAACTAAGCTGAAATGATACGACGCTTAAATACAATGGTTGTCGCACAACAAAAGAAAACAAGCGTCACACAAGAAATCATGGAGAAAGACAGGATTGTTTTATGGGTCACCACTTTCTTTGTGTCCCTGTTTGTTTTGCCTCCCAGTGCAGCTGCTGCTCAGCAACAGGCAACACAGGTGACTTGGAGACGCAGCAGCAGGTGGACAGCTCCCAACATCCTCCTATCAACCAGCTGTAGACTGGAGTGTGTCAGTAATTGTTTACGCACTTAAGATAATTTGCTTAGCTGATAAACTTCTCGACGCACCACCGTAAACAAGAGTTATAACAAGTGCCTGGCTGCTATGTTCATTGTTTTCAAAAATGAAGCCTTTCAACGGGTTTGAACAATAGAATCATTGTGCTAATTATTGCATTATTTTAGTGAGGTTGTTGAAAAATGAGACGCGATCCCGATTTGCATAAATCATGCAACGCGACACTCGTCTGTGATTACATAAATGGTTATTTTTGCACGCTGATAACCTTATGTTGAATCGGGAAATCAGGTGCTGTATGCAACGTTCGCAGCAAAAAAAAGTAATCAGGAATAAAACCGAGTAGGCATTTTTGCCAAAAAAATAAATAAAAAATTAAACACAAGAGGACAGGTGACAGAAACGGATCGATCAGTCAGTTTATGCTGACACCAGCTATGTGAGCCCCCCCACCCTTCCTCTGTTTAATAGCAGGGCCCTTAGTTTGGATTAAATCTGACCCAAGTTTGAGTTGAGAACACTTGATAATTGTAACATTTGTTATACGTTCTCTTTAATGCTCCAAGAAGATAAATTTGTTCATTATTTTTGTGCATTCACCGTATCAATAGATGAGACCAACAAAAGCCAGCTTAACATCGCCAAACTAATACAAAGCAACGGAGCTTCATTCAGTTGATGGAATATTGGGATGGAAAACTGACCGGTCATCGACTTTAAACCGCGCAGAGGACGCAAACATGTTGATTTGTTGGTGGCGAAAGGTGTAACGGCGTTTGTAGTGCCAGGATATTAAAACATCAAAGCAATTTAAGTGTGCATGATTCCATTGCTGTTGGACTGTAATCAAAACGAACAGCACTATGCGGTCCCTTTATGTTCGTCAAAGAAAAAGCCACAGCAAAAGCTGATAATGTAAGAGAACAATCTGAACAGTAGTCAATTCCACGCGCACGCTTTACCTCATTATAAATCAACGCGTATTTGCTGCTGTTACTCCGAGAGTAAACAACATACACGCTCCACCAGGAGAAATTGTCACCGGTTAGGAAAAGAAAGAGCCATTCCTGAGGGCATTTAATACAGTTAGAAAAGGGCAGCCAGCCGTTTGTTCCAATCTACTAAAACGTGCACAACATCACCTATGCGTTAAGTAAAAGCCAGCTCTGTGTTAATCATTTGGACTTCCCTTCCTCTCCAGAAACACGCTGAATCAAACTATAACACTTTTCCCTGCAGAGACACAAATACCGGTTTAATGTCTTTTAAACCCCACCTTTATGGAAGCTTTTGAGAATATATACTTAGCAACTTGAAAAACCTGGGAAAAAAAATATTGCACTGCTATAGCAAGAAATTATGCTGATGCATTTACTTTAAATGTCAGAGCATCACCACCTTTGTATACATTTGGTTACAACTAGTTTTGTAATGAACACTTTTTTTTTTTGCTGACATTGTAGTGTCATATTAGGCGCACTTAACAACTTTTAACGGTTTATTTTCAGCTCAAAAACACTATTATGGTTGGAATAATGTTACGGTTGCAACCACAAATAGAATTTCTGATTAGCAGTCCAAGTCATTTAAGAACAGCTTTTTACCAAGCTCAATGCCATATATATATATATATATATATATATATATATATATATATATATATATATATAGACATACACCTGCTAGCTTTAGAGTTTCATTCACTAACATGAATCAGTGCTACGTGTTGTATATTATTATTTTGATGGTGTTCAACTCAAACACCGAGCCAGACTTAAAAAAAAAATAGGCCAAGAAATGTTGATGGATAGATTATTAAAAAAGGAAACAAAGTAACTCCAACAAAGTATGTTTTGGCTTAATTTTGCAAGGAAGAGTGTCGGAGTTGCAATACAAAAAAAATTCAATAAATCTATAAATATCTATAAATATATAAACCAACCATTTAAGATTTTATTGGAGTTTACTTCCTTTGTTATTTTTGCGACATTATTCCTCTGTTCTCAAATGTTTGCTCCTATAAAATATAGATGGATAATTATGTAGATTTAAAGACATCACTTACCAACCGGTGGGAAAGACAACAGCTACTTTCTTTACCTAAGAGTTTGCACCACTGTCCCCAGTTGACTCACTAATGGCAATCAGGATCCTACATGATATGTTTACCAAGAGCAACCTTCATTTCTGGAGGCCAGCTTATGGACTGAATCAGTCTTCAATAACTCACTTCTTTCTCATGCTACCTATATTTTCCTGTGAAGTAGTTTGCTGAAGTGCTAGGCTAGTGCTAGCAAGTAAGTTGTCGGTTTTGAAATAACATCTAAAATTTAATGACTAGTGTTTCAGCTGCACTCTACACACCTTTCCCCAACACCCACACTCTCTGAGCAAAGCTTTTTGCCGGTAAACATTTTTTCAAAGGTCAGCAAAAAAGGCTTGTGGGGAGTGGCAATGTCTCTAGTTTTGACCACTATTTTGACCATGACAACAGGCAAGATTTGAAAAGAAAAAAAAAATAAACTGCCTGATAGAACCCCCAAAAAACAGCAAAGACAAACAAGATGTATCAGGAGTTGAATTTATTCAATGAACATCGTACCCGTCACTCGAATCAATTTAATGGTAAGAGATAAAGAAATGTATATTTATTGATGCTTTTTGGAAAGAAGTGAAAAAATTTGCACAAAGCTGCGGCTGCCGCCCATTAAATGACCCAATATTGAGATAATATCCTTAAAAACAGCCTGAACTCTACTAGTCAGCTAACTTACAAACAATATAAACCCATGTGATTTAACTATGGATGTACCTATATGAAAAGTTGGGTCGATATCAACATCCAATGATGTTCGATAACCAATATTTACCAATGTGTATGCGTGTATATAATTACACACACATTTAGGTGTGTGGGATAATCAAATTTTGCACAATTGTGCGCCAATTGAATTTTTTAATGTGGGTTATAGCATAGACTTATACGCTGCTGACATTGCATCTCTGCTTCATTAAAAAAAAAAAAAAAAAAAAACAGTGCATTACTGTCACATGTGGGAAAGGAAAGAGAAGAAGAACATTACCAACCCCATCTCCTCCTGAAACACTGGCACAAAGAGCAACTAGATGAAAATATATTTCAGTTGTTAATATCGGCCCAGGTTTACTTATCAGACCGATACCGATATGTTAAAAAAACAACTAATACTGGCCAATACCGATATAATGCAAATATATTGTGAATCCCTAGATTAAATGTTCGATTTTTTACTACTCTATTTATATGAAAGTGAATGAAGATGCAAACTAAAAGAAAAAACTGCATTTGTACAATTCTAATTGTGACATGCCTAAAGCAAACTCTTTACCCTCCCTCACAAAAAAGTTCATCTTCATAGATCAGCTTGATGCTTCGCTGTAATGTGTGCTTTACTCTCTGTGCTGCTGACAAGACTGAGAAAGTTGTTTGTTTTGAAGACGCAGCCATTTTCTAGATAAATTATGATGTGATGCCGCCGTTTCTAAGGCAGACAATACATCCATTTTTCCGCTTCATACGTGTTAAGAAAAAGTTTTGTTTGAGTGCCCAGACCTATTATCCATAAATCGTTTTGGTGCAAAATAACCCTACAGAATCAGTTGGGCTTACAACAGCTGTAAAGCCAATCTAACCTTGTTTACCAAATAATTTTAATTGACATCTAACTGCAACAAGTCTGCTCCCTGTGACTCAGAGGCACGATACTGCATACATAAAATGTCTTTCAAAATATTTTCAGCTAATTTGCTCAATTTAGCGAAGGATTAGACACCTTATGTTTGTCTGGATAAGGACCAAATCTGAAAGAGGAGGGTTACGCACAACCAACCAAGTAAATAGAAGACTTTTTTTTCCCCTTTTGCTTTCAACTTTAGAGCTGGCAGTTTTCCCTCCACATTTAAAAGTTGTTTTTCCTACACAGTGTAGAGGAATAAATGTTTCCTCTCTGGGTTTTGCCCTCAGAGTATCGGTGCAGACCGACATCAATCCAACGCTGCATCAGTGGAAGGAAGCCTCTTGCTAATAGTAAACAGGAGAGGGAGGTGAGCAGTCTGTCGAGCAGAACACAGATCTCCTCTGCAGAGTTACAAAGTGAAACACTGATTAGTGACGCTACATTACTCTGCTTTGTCCAAGGGCAAATGTTTCATATCAGCTAACTGTCGGAAAGTTGCGCACACCGACATCAGAACTCATAAATGTCCTGCAGCTGATTGTGATGGACGCTTTAATATCCCAAATTTTGATTCTATTGAAATCACAGTCAAATTATAAGCGAGGCATAATTAGTAATTCGGCAGTTACACCCGTCCCTGAAAAATGCAGATGAAGATGAAGCACAGAGACTTAAGTAGATGGATGCACTAATGGGGTAAAGCCATCTGTACTATATGCACTTATGTGTATTATTGGTCCTCTGAGCAAACGGCAAATAATAAAGTTCTGTCGAGTTTAGCTGTGCACCGTCACACAAACAAAAGGAGAAAAGCTGCAACTCTAATTTTTCACATCATCCTTTAAACCTGTTCCAATTGTTATGCCCTTATTAGAGAGCACCCCATCTCAGTCTGGAGCCATCACCTCCTCTATACCCCTCATATTCCATTCATGCAGCTTCATCCATTAGTTTAATTAACTCTTTGGCTCTGGGAACTTGCACTAAGCTACGGCTTCAGCACCTGGCTATTAGAGGAGGCATACTGTGACCACTTTCTCGACTCACTAGCGAGAGCAGAACTTTAATGATGATAATGCCCCGCTGGTCAGTCTAAATCACTTCAGTCCAATTAGAGGAACCAGGATCTATACATGCTGTTCTCTTTGTCTTGTGTCAGTTTTAAGTACACATTTGGTTATGTCAGAGTAAAACTCCCCAATTATGCCCAGGAGATTAGGACGTCTATATAGCTATTTGTCAAGATGTGCCAGGTCTCTCTCTATTTTGGCCCAAATCCATGCCTTTTGCATCGTGTCCCCATATCTTCGGTTGTACTGTAGCAGTTCCTAGTACTACTTTCGATGGCATCTAAACACTTTAAATTACTGACGCATCAATCAATCAGCCAGAAATCCCAGTGGGTGAAACTTCCCCTGTTTGCCTCTGACCTGTCATCCACACGTCCCATTCTGAATAATCTGATTTTTTATTTCCTGTTTATAAGTGAAAGGTCCTGCCACAGACTCTCAACTGGATTTAGATCTGAACTGTAACCGCCATTAAAAGGTATAGTGGATGATCTTTTTCGGCTTCAAATTCTTGGGGGATCATCTTATCTATTGGTGTCCCACATGCCAATCATAGTCACCTTTTCGCAAAACGCCAATGTATGTGCATGTTTCTTCCTAGTTTCCTCTTGCTGGCTGCTACTTCTAGTGTTTATGTAACCAGTGAGCTTCGGTGTTAGCCGTTCATTGTAGCTTCACTGTTCTCACCGTGTACTTTGAAAATGGCTGACAGTCGCAAGAGGCAAACTGTCTTACAAGTTTATGAGAAGAAGTGTTGGGCGCAGTGTGACCCATGAGCAGCGTGAATGCTGAATGCTTGATCGTTATTTTTATATGTGTTTTTATGTTGTTTTTTTCATGTCGCGTGCACTTCTTAAACCTTTTAAACCTTCCTAACCCATAAATCCGGAGCCATAAATTTTGTCTATCTAGAACTCTTGATTACGATTCTTAATCGCCTTACCTGTGGAAGTAACGGCGACAGCGGGGCTGGTCACAGGATTATCTAATCTCGAGAGCTATTGCTCGAACTCCGTCCACTTGCACCTGCTGCTAGTAACAACAGTCCATATCTGGTTCGCAGCGAAGATAATGCTACAACAGGGGATATACATAAAGTTTCCAAAAGTCACTGGAGGAAGAGAGGAAGGAGAGGCGATGTCCAACGCAGACTAAGGAGATGTGGGTTGGCTGATTGATGCCAGATTCCTCCGCTTCCCACCATTCTTCTCTCCAATGGATGATCCAGTCGAAATAAAGTTGATGAACTGGAGGCTTACGCTAGGTGTAAGCGTGACTTTAAAGACACAGGCTTTCACTGAGACATGGCTGGAAGAGGCGGACAAGAATGAGGATCTACTCATCGGCGGCTTCGAGTGCCCTGTGCGCATGGACCGGTCACCTGTCATACCAAACAAATCCACCGGGGGAGGAGTCTGCCTCTATAGCAATGAGAGGTACTGCAACATGGTCACTGTTCGGGAGGAAATTTGTACTCCTGACCTCGAGCTGCTATCTAACTCTCTTCGCCTTTTCTATCTTCCAAGTGAGTTTCCACTTGTCCTCCAGCACGTCTTCCAGATTTTCCTGGAGAGTAGTTTAATTTCCTCTCTCTGAAAATCCTCCAAAGTAATCCCAGTTCCTAAAATGAGCAAACCTGGGCAACTAAATGATTTCAGGCCTGTTGCTTTAACATCAGTAATTATGAAGGTATTCGAGAAAAAACCTGGTGCTATCATCTGAAGAGGGAAAACTTGACCCCCTGCAATTTGCTTATCGAGCAGTGAGGGGAGCAGAGGATGCAAAGCTTTTTATCTTAAATGGTATATTTATGCATTTAGATGGACCAAAATCTCATGCCAGGCTTCTGTTTGCAGACATTTCTTTGGCTTTTACAACAATGCAACCACATATTTTAATAGACCAGCTGCTGTGTAATTTTAACTTGCCTCACAAACTTGTTTTATGGATTTTAGATTTTTTTAACTGCAAGGGAGCAGAGGGTCTTTGTAAACGGTAATTTCTCAGACTCCTTATTTCTGTCTACAGGATCACCTCAAGGGTGTGTCCTTTCACTAGTGTTGCACCGATACCCATACCAGTATCTGACGGTGCCCCAATCCAGCACTAAAATGGTGGTATCGGTATCGGCATCGGCGAGTACCAACAAATAGGGCACAGATACATTTTTGATGTTTGTATGTCACTCGAACGCAGCCTTCTCTCTTCCGACTAGTATTATACATGTTATATAAGTTCGTGAAAGTTGCACTATTTTGGCATTTGAGAGCCAAAACTCAGGGTTTAAAAGAGATTATTCAATTATTAATGTAATTTTACTGTCTTACTGTTGTCCTACTATTATACATGTTATAATTTCAGGAATGTTGCACTATGTTGGCCTTTGAGAGCCAAAGGGTTATTCAACCATTGTCACCCATTCCAGATAGGCAATAAAAAGTTCTACTACCCTAAGTAGTATGCAGTTCTTCATATATACACACACACATCAATTTCAAACAGATGGTATCGGTAAGGTATCGGTAACGGCCAATACTGCATAGCCAGGTATCGGGGCCAAAAAATGGCATCAGCGCAACACTACCTTTCACCCTTTCTTTTTATTTTGCACACAAATGGCAGCAGAAGCACTCAACAGAGAAGCCACTTGGTGCAGTTTTCTGATGCCACTTCGTTATTGTCACTCCTCTAAGGTCCAGTCTGACCACAAGAATGCTCTGACCGATTTTATCTCATGGTGTGATTACCATTTCCTTGACTTAAATGTATCTAAAACTAAATGATTAATTATTGACTTTGGGCAAAATAGAGATACTGCTTCAGACAGCATCATACAAAATCAAAAGGTGGAAATTGTCTCATCATATAAATACTTGGGCACGGTTTTTGATGACCATCTTAAGTTTCATATAAACAGCGCTGAAATTGTGAAGCGGGGGCAACAGAGAATTTATCTTCTCTGTAAACTAAACTCCTTCTCTGTCATGCTGGTCATCCTGTGTGGAATTTATCAGTCTTCTATTGAGAGTCTTAAGTTTTTCTTTTATCTGCTGGTTTCACAATTTGACAGTGAAAGACAGGTATAATCTGAACAACATTGTAAAAATCGGTTCTAAAATTATTGGGGTGAAACAGAAACCTTAATGTCTTCTGCAACTGGCAAATACTTCGGACGGTGGGTCATGCTCTGGCAAGTGAATTTTCTCTGCTGCCTTCTGGGCGTCGTTATGCGCTTCCTGTGTGTAAGACAAACCGCCACTCCAAATCTTTCATGCCTTCCACAATCAAGCTTTTAAACTCTATGTAGGGCTCTTTGGAGGCTTTTAAACATGCACATACTGACTGCTTGTGAATAGTGTGTGTGATTGTTGCAAACATACTGCTCTTAACTAACTGGCCCTTGTGGGATTAATAAAGTCGATTGAATTGAATTGAGGAAGGCCTAAAAAAAATAAATTAGAACAGTGTCTTGTTCACACGATCCTTACCAGCCAATACATGAGCAGATAGGATGATCCTGCACATGCTCAGTAATTCAAGAAGTGTCTTGAATCGTCCACAATACTTTTTAAGTATCATTGCAGCCACTAATATATTTTCTTCCTGATGCATTTAACTGCATCCATCTACCCCAAGGCATCCCGACACAAACTGCATAGAGACGGTCTGTTTATGGTGGTGTGCATCGTTACTTTTTCACCATGAATTATGTTTTGCATTTAGGCCACAAAAAAAAAAAATTGTCCTCATTTGACCAGAGCTCCTTTTTTCCACCAGATTTGCTGCACTGCCTCTGGTAAACTTCAAATAGCCTTGGTATTGTTTTTGTTTCTTTCCCTGAACAATGGTCCCACTTCAATAAAAGTCAGATTTGTTGAGTGCACAACCAACAGTAGTTGTGTCAACACCTTCTCTCACCTGAGCTGTGCAGCTCATCTAGAGTTACCATGAGCCTCTTATTGCTCTGTGTCAGTTTAGGCGGGCGGTCTTAGTAAGTGTGTAGTTGCACAATTCCCAGATGATGGATTGAACAGTGCTTCGTGTTATAACCTAAAAAAAAAAAAAAAAAAAAATCACAACTTTATCCTTAATCCTGGATCTTGCCCTTCCATCTACTCTTATGTCAGCCTTTCATAATTCTGATTATTATGCTACCTTGATTAATGGAATTAAAATCAGTCGTGCACAGAGCAATTGGACCACCATTTTATTCAGCCAAATTTTACTTGATTAGGAAATTTGGCTTGAGTATTCTGAAGCTGTCTTTCAAATAATCGAAAATTTGATTTCTTTTCTGCTGAATACTGAAACCGAAACGTCCTATCTTCCTCAATTTTTAAAAGATGGAGTTGAATATAAAACTACAACCCTGATCAGGGGGTATTGCTGCAGGTACAAACGGAGAATGGACCCTCGCAGCTTAGAAACTGCTGCTATTTTGGTTCTGATCAATTCCATGACAAAAAATGGAAGCGTTGCTGTGAACTGGTTGGCACTGCAGGGCCTCAGATGGGAAAAGGGATGGCACATTAAAATAGGCAGAAAACCCTTCAAAGTATTAGACACACATATGAAGAAGAAAAAAAACTTACAACAGATAAAACTATCAACAGCCATTTTGTATTCAACATGTGTGCCTCAACAGCATTTAAAGTAGCTTGAATCCACACAGTGATATGAACCTCTTAAGACTCAGGTACATCTTCCAGTAACTATTGTAAGAAATTCAGTGCCTCCATATTTCCTATTCATTTCATTCTCGAAGTCTAGCTATGTATGTATGTATGTATGTATGTATGTATGTATGTATGTATGTATGTATGTATGTATGTATGTATGTATGTATGTATATAAATTAAATAAAAGTTTCCATATTGCTTAAAATTCATAAGTGGTAAACCTCTCTCCCATATGCCTCTGACATTTTAGCTTTTACATTTTTACACGCCTTGCACTACAGAACTCAGACTTGACAAAAATGATGCTGCTGGTGTGTTTTCTTCTACCTGACAAAACTTTCTTCCCAAGGAAACGAGTCCTTGACATTTTAAGATCTTTTAATTCTTGTAGCCTCTTTTTTCTTTTCACTAACTCTTCTGGTTGGCCTTTGCATCGATGACAGTTTCAACCCATCTGGGAAAGCTTTTCACAATGTTCAGGACTGTATCGACTTGAATTTTTGTCATTTCTTTATGGACCTTGTTTGGTGCCCTAGAGGCACACAGTTTCTGTGTGCCATTGAGTGTAACTGATGTAATAATGTAGAGTTTGACAAAAGGATCTAAAAGCAAAATCAGTTTTATCGCAGTCGCAAAAAACACATGAAAATATTTTGAGCAAATTTTTAATCCATTTTGTACGTCCCGATTGTTATTGGTAAGCAGGTTAAACGTTTAGGAATTTGAAACCTGGTGAAGGCAAAAGCCAAGGTAAAAAAGATCAAAAACATCACCCATCATTCCGATGTAAAACTGAAGAAGTGAAGGAATAATGATAAAACACCAGATATCAGGGTGGTGAAAGTTGAAGTCTTCAACTGTGCAAACAGAAATGAAAAGAATGACACTTCGACTGCTAGTACTGCTAAATGACACTAAAGAAAGAGGAAAACCAAAGTCAATCCAATCTCAACAAGATTTATCAGGATTTTCTAAGCTGAATCTGATACTGGATTGCTGTTGGAGGTTTGGCCAGAATTCAAAAGGAACAATCTGACTTTGCCATGCCCATATTAAAGCCACGACAAAATGCTAAAACAGTGAGAACACATCCTGGAGAGTCCGGCTCCAAACGTGTCATCATTCACCCAGCAAGCATCTGGTCATTAGCTATGAAGGGCAGAGGGGGCAACGGTAGATACCTGCCAGAGGGGCTACATCCTAGGGACTGAGGGACGCGCTGCTAGGAGAACGAGTTGACTGTGGGTCACTGTATAGCGATAAACCAGGACAAGCATAAGGAGGCTGCTGTCTCCCAAGGTGACAGAGGTTAGGAGACAAACAGAAACCTCTCACATACCTGTCTGTCAAAGCGCCAGCATAAATCCATGATATGAGCCTGGGACTAAGGACACCATTAGCTACATTCAGCTGCTAAAGGTGAAATATTTCCTCCCACACAATGACCCTCCTCAGATGATACAATGCATTGAATTTTATTTCAGCGGTCTGAATACATTATTCTCTAAGAGCCTCTAGTTGGAGTGTTTGGGCCTTCAATGTAATTTTATGCTGTAACCAGCAAATGTGAGGATAATCAAATCTGTATTGCCCTGAAAATAGAAGCATATCTGCTGTGTGACAGGGAAGTTGCTGACAGTATAATCCATATTTGTTTTATTTGGTAAGTGTGAAGGCCAATCTGTGGGTTGTACGTTCTGCATTAGATATAGTTGTGAATGCACCTTAAAAAAAAAAAAAAAAAAAAAAGCTTGACATGCTTAATCAAAAACTAATTTTTCATCAGAAAGTGGGGATCAATTAAATAAACAATGTGTGCACAAGCAGCATGGGGCTGATAACAACCAATGCACCGCCCTGACATTGTAATTACCTCCTAGAGGATTATGAGCTATTGTATTTCTCTAGTGCTCCAAAAATAAATAGTATTTCTTTATTCACGCTTGCTAAGACAAAGACATATTTATAATGAAAAGAAAGCATGGAAAATAATAACATGACAGTGAGTGCAAACACTACTGAATACTCAACTATATCCTAAACAATCCTCAAGGTATCTATGATTGCTACAGTGTCTGGGGTAATAAATACTGCAGAATGCCTGTTCACAGCCTATCTATGAATGATAATGATTGCATACAACAGGTCACAGGGTCTCCACATTTAATAGGTACCTTCCTTTTTTGTGCATGGAGTCCAAGCTAATCCAGTCATTAATGGGGTGTCTTTAGGAAAGAGACCAAAACATACAGCGTCTTGGCATAACCCCCACAGCAGAGGTAAATACCTCTGCCGAGCCAAATGATCTTTCAGAGTTACACCCGCACACTTTGACCCGAAGCTAACAGACACATATTTATTTATCCTGCAGTCACAAATTGGTAGTACAAAAATAAATAAATAAAAATCTGCATCTCCACATCTTAAAGCGATAGTTCTGGACTTATCTGTGGTTGTGTTCAAAGGTTATACACAGTTAATACCTTAGCTGCGGAAAATAACTCTTGGTGTCTTTATTTAGTCTAAATCCAGATTAGTTGGTCTCAGAGGCTAAAGCTCACAGCTAATCTGAGAGGGTCCAAGACAAAAGCAGTCTTCTACCATCTTACAACTCCTATTTGAAATTATTACGCAAGGTTATGCCCACGCATTGCCCTTTAAATGTTTGTGACGTTCCTATTGGGGGATTAATTTAGACAGACGACCAACCATTATTTCTACAGGTAGTAGACAGCGTTCCACTAGGAGAAGTAGTGAGAACAGCACATGTAAAGCGTTTTGGCCAGATTGACTGCAGGACATAAAGATAAACTGCAATAAATAGGAAATCTATTGTAGAAGTTTACAGTGTAAACATTTTTACTTTACTGATAGTCGAAATCAAAATGGATAAAAACGTCTATTTAAAACAAAATAAAAAACATTTTCTCAAAACACACACACACACACACACACACACAAACAACAAAAAAAAAAAACAAGGGACCACGCTTCCAAAAAATAAACATGAAGACAAAATAAAACTTTGAATGAATTTCTGGTGTGAATTATAGGGTTCCCATCTTCTTCAGTTTACATATTTTTTGTAAAACTATATTTCGAGCTAAAGATTCTGGCAAACTCGTATCTCCCAAGTTTTGAAATCTATTACTTACATGTTTTGAAGTTGTCTAATGCTTCTTTTTAAAAAATATAACTGGTTTAGATATATTCTCTACAATCAGACATACTTGTTATGTTTGAAAGTGGATATCTAGGCACTTGTTTAACTGCGTGGCAACTTTTAGTTGAAAACTGGGCGGTCCATAGCTTGGTACCACTGCACGTCCACTATAATAGATGCAGCCACCCCAGGTTTGTCTCCAGGTCTGGACCATCTGGTGAATGTCTATCCTCTTCGCTCACTCTACGTCCACTTTCCTGTGCTTGCTGAAAATAAATGCCAATGTTAAAACGAAAAAGTTTCACACGGGAAACTCGTCAGTGCTAACCTTGCCTGCAAAATTAATTCTTGCAGTATTTGTGCGTACACAAGCATATGGGAATCCATCTTGTACCGCTCAGGCTTCAACCGTTGGTGTCCGAACCAAAAAAAAAAAAAAAACGGTTCAGGCCAATCATGTTGCAGTATTGAGTTTCAAGGCGGGATGTACCGGTGCGACGAAAGCAAGAGCGGTTGAGCCCACAGCCGAACCAACACAAAACATGGCAGCGCAGGAGTAGCTGCTCTCACATCCATTTTGTCAGAATCCACGATTTCTTCTTTTATAGTAGAACAGGAAGTAGTGCCTTGACTAGCTTACCTTCTTGTGGTTTCTCATAGCAGCCGCTGCTTATGTTTTAATTTGATACTGTGATTGGCTAAAACCAAACTTTGGTAGGTTGGCGCTATATGTTCCTTTCACCCAATCAGCTCAGAGAGATCTGCCTAAATTCCCTGATTCAAATTGAGCAGTCCCAGACTGATAATGTGCAGAACGTAGAGTTCTCCACATTATCAATCTGGCTGGCCAGGTTACATCAGCGCCACTCTGCCTTCATTTCTTGCGTAAACAGCTTCTGTGCAAATACCCACCGGATGTAAACATATCAATTGTTTAAAGGTTCACAAAATACCGTCCACATAAACCCCATATCTGACAGTTTTGAGCTTGGAAGTTGTTTTAAAACCACTGAAGTCTGCTTTGGTCTCGATTCCTCTTGGACTAGTTGTTAGCTTGAGCCTCCAGGGCCAACTCATCTGGATTTATGTCAAAGCTATGAAAGCTAGCTACTGTGGGTAAGAAAATAACAGCTTCAGACCCTTTAACAGAACCTTATACAACTATTGCTTTACCTCTTCCACTTCAATGATATAGAAATGGTTTAACAGTCAACCGGCGTTTGGATTTTTCAAAGCCTGTGAGTGGCAGAGTGTATTCATATGGGACTTTTCTAGCCCTAGGTAGCCCAAAACCGCTAATTAGGCCGCAAATCACAAGACTGCACATGACCACATCCCCAGATGAGAGTGGAGCTGAGCACAGCGAGCAGACATTTTAAATCAAGCCCTAATCCAGACTGTGTCTCACTCACACTCCTCGCTACCCCGTAGCATCCACAAAGAAGAAAAGCCCACTCAGAGCTGGTATGTGGCCAGCATTAGGAACAAGAGATGAGGGGGGAAATTAGAGAATAGAAGGGAGGAGGGAGCTCACAGAAAGCAGCAGAAAATTGATTCCTGGGGAGAGGTGAATGCTGGTGAAGATTGGCCAAATTCATTTCAAAATTAAAGATGCTGTAGGCAGGTCTCTATGTATGAGGACTAATAGAAACACACATGCACACAAAATAAAATTCGAATGGAACACAATCATTTTAAATTGTCAGTTGCCCTTAAAAATTTGGTTCGTCGTACCTTACAGCAGACAAAAGCTCTGAGAAATGAAAGCCCGCTTTATTTTTACGTTTTCACATACCGAATTGAAAATAAGAGCTGGGTGATGTCACCAAAGCAGCTTATGGTCGAAAAGGCAAAGAAAGTGTTGTACACATGGATGACTGACAAAGTAGTCCTTTGCCCCCTGGCTTTCAAGTTTCTCTCTTCAGCAGCCAGCTGAAAATCTACTCCAAAAAAATAAAAAAATAAAAAGACAATAAAAATTGCTCAATTTATTTTCAAAAAGCTGGACACAACTAAATCAAAGCTTCTTTTGTAAATCCTGCTTAATGCGTGTGCAGCATTTTGATCTCTGAGCTTTGAAAAGAGGAAAATAACAAGAGATTGGCGAGTAAATTTAATATAGCATGAAGGGTTTAGACCGGTGCAGATTTTAAAATGCAAAGAGCAGCTTCTACCCCAATAATTTCCTGATCCATCTACATTATTTACTATCCCTCGCAGGTATTTGAGCTCGCACTTAAATGAGTCATGAGACTCTAAAAGACAAAGGACAACCAACCTGAGTGATCTTTCTTTCACCTGTTTGGGAGAGTAGGACGCTGAATCAATCTGAATTTACCAAAACATTTTCGGGTTTCGGGGGAAAGATTTTTCCTCCAGTGGCTTAGGATTTCATGGGGAGTCTATAAGGCAAATCATACACTGTTTGAACTTACTTAAGGATAGCTGCGAAGCTTTTTTTTTTTTTAAATAAATGAAATTCTCTATGATCAAAAATGCATGTGTTTGTTTTTCGAAAAACAAACCATATCACCCACCCTGCAGGCACCATTAGCCTGAAAACTAATTCAATACAAGACGAAAAAAAAGAAGGCCTGAACCACTCTCGGCTATTGCAATCTCTGTTCTTGGCGTACCCTCTCGGCAGCTATTATTCTTCTAGTTCTGTAAATGAGGCAGGGACAACAACAGCTACCTGTTTGCAAAACAAGCGTCCTTAAAATTTAGAATCCAGACAGAAATCAATAGCAGCAGTGTAACTGAGTAATCCAGAGATAGTAGTGTCCAATAAATGATCTAACAAGACCAGGAAAGTATAGGTGATGCAGCTCAAATTACTTCCATGCAGTTAGTGGTTTGAAACCCATTTTTATGCTTACATTCAGTGCTCTACAGGATGAATATTGTTTTACCCTTTCACACGTTCCGTCCCGTTACAACCACGAAGTGCAATGTATTTTAATAGGCTTTTGTGTGATAGACGAACACGGAGCATAATTGCGAAGTGGAAGGAAAAAGAATAGATGGCTTTTGAAATCTGTAATGAATACCGATCTGAAATTTGGACCATGCAATGTGGTCACCCCCCTCCTTACTCTGATACCCCTAGAACAAACTCTGATGTGGCCAAATACCTTTAAAAGTTAGCCACTTAGTAGAGTTCTTGTACTTTCAGCTGGGTGAGAACACTTTTTGCTCATTTTACTAGTGAAGTGAGAACTTTGATGCAAAGTGAGGACTCTGGTGTAAAGTGAGGACGTTTTGTTGGTCCTTACTATTATTCTGGGCTAGGGATGAGGTTTAGCACTATTGTGTTAATTAGGATTAGGGTAGGGCATGGGTAAGGTCATAGAAAGGCTAACCTTGGGCTGATCCTAACCCTAGAAGTCAAGGCACAGTCCTCACTATGTACTTTAAACAATGATGTGTCTATGTAGGTTCTTGTAATTGCAGCTGAGCAAGAACATTTTTTGCTTATTTTACTAGTAAAGTGAGGGCTTTGATGTAAAGTGAGGACCGAAAAAAGGTCCTCACCTTTTCTCTGGGCTTGTGGTTAGGTATGGGACTAAGGTGTCAGTTAGGTTTAGGGCTAGGTATAAACCAGTATAGGTTAGGGTTAGGACTAAGGTCATAGAAAGGACCCACAGAATGGAGGTCTATGGAAGTCAAGGCCCAGTCATCATTATGTACATTAAACAAGTGTGTGTGTGTGTGTGTGTGTGTGTGTGTGTGTGTGTGTGTGTGTGTTCTGTCATAGCTACCACGCAGGGAACACACCAAACATAAACATAAAATGAAACATCTTAGCCTCGACAAAATGCAATTTAGGCAGAAAAGCTCAATGCACCTCACCCTGAACACACCTTCCACCCTGTAACACAGCTGTAGCATTATAATGATGTTTGGATGCTTTTCTTCGGCACAGACAGGGAAACTGGTCAGTGTTGTTTGGACGATCATTGAAGTTAAATACATATAAATTCTGGACAAAAGCATGTTAGAAGCTGCAAAAGACTTGAGACTGGGTCAGAGTTTCATGTTCCTGCAAGACAACAACTCTAAACATTCAACCTGAGCCATAAGGGAAAGGAATGAATTGAAGTTTCTCAGCCGTTTTAAGACAAGTAGCACCTCAGTAAACACAAGGTTTTTCAAGGACCACCCGACTGAAAGACATTTTAATTAGTATTGCAACAGAACTTTTTAGCTTGCTTCTTGTTGTATAAAAAAGTTCTTATCCACTGATCCTGTTTTCAACACACATGAGCATATTAGCTCATATATTTACGTATTGGAAAACAGTGAGATACTAATTTAACTAGAGAATTAACTACCTGTCAAGGGACGGGAAAGGCATAACACTAAGAAATAGGATTATATATATATATATATATATATATATTTACAAAGATGTTTAAACTTCCAAGCTTGTAGATGGAAAGATTAACAGTAAGGTATTGAGAGGGGCAGGGGACACGACATCCATGTTTGGAGGCCTCAGTCCTCGACACAGCCGTCCCAGGTTCGAGTCCTGGCTCATGGATCTTTGCCGCATAACTTCACCCTCTCTCTTGACCCCATTTCCTGTCAGCTTACTGTCAAAAAAAGGCCACTAGTGCCACAAAAACAAAAATAAAGACGAGCAGAGAGGCCAGAGATCTATGTAGGAAATTCAGTGGTGTCTCACCAATCCCAATTTGTAAATATAATAAAACTACTACACAGCCTCTTTATGTGAACATATCCTCACAGTGTTTCAAAGTACAAATGAAGATAAAGACATTGTTGTTACATATCAATATTGCCAAGCAAAGTGCATTCATGTGTTGGAAAGTCCAGACCTAAATTCAACGAAGAATGTCACCTAAACTCCAGATAAAATACATTGAATTTGAGGTTGTAATGTCACAAAGTGAAAACGTTAAAGCTTCTAGGGTACTGTATACCACTTGAAACCGAGCAAACAACAAAAGTTACTTTGTAACGTAAGGACAAGCCGGCACACCTCCGAAAACGGTGCCATCATGCCACCATTACGACCTTGTCCCCACCAGTTAACTCCTCACCTCTCGTGGGATGTGTACTCATTATAAAGTCACTCATCACGATTATGAGTTTAAAAATTTTGCTGAGCCGCTCTCGAGCTCATTTCGGCTCATCAGCATAACCACATTAGAGAGGGAACCTGTGGGCTGGCAATCTCGCATTTCCTCAATATTGCTATCCCAGCAGGCTGAGCATGTCCACATCCATTAAGGTGGACCTGAGCCACCAACGAAGCCTAATATACTGCAACCAAGCGCACTAACACCACGCGACACCTGAAATTTAATTAATTAGCTTTACACAACAAACTGTCAGTTCAACACATCAATCTGCCCTAAACGGGGAAACTGGGAAATTTGGCTACATTTATCATAGCAATTGTGCAACGGGGGATTTATTCGTATACATATTAGAGATGGGGGCCCAGGATACCATCCTCTGGACATGCCACTGTAACAATACTAACAATCAAGTCACCAAAAACTCAGTTTACCCAGGGTGCTGGAATCTCTAATTTATTTCCATCCATAATATATTTACCTAATCTAGGAAAGGAAACAGATTGTCAGAGGCAGTGGGAAGTAAGATGATTTGGAGCTCAATTCTACTAAATTGGTTGCTGCCAGCGTGATACATCATGGAGAATTAAGATGCCTCTCCCCAAGCACAGAACTTCAGCAGCCATATTGGCACATCTGTCAAGGGCCCACCCCTGACAGAGACAAATTGACCAATTCTGGCACACAAAGGCTGATCCAAAGTGCTAGCAATAACCAAGATGAATAATGAGCCAGCTCGGGCTCCAGCAAAATTCATTTTTAATAATTAGTGTTCCTGCACCTCTCATTTTCTCACAAAATGAGTGCAGGTACATCTACAGGTTTATACAACACATCAGCAAGACTGGAGGGATACAGATGATGTTGTGTGTTAAGCTTCCATCATCGCATAGAATGACTGCGACTTGAAACGTGGGGTGGAAGACGGATGAATCTCTCTCTGTTCTCCCAGGAGCAGGAAATTAATCAAGTCCAGAGAGCTCTGTGGTGTGGGGCCGCTGTAAAGAAATGTTTCAGGATGAGCAGCACGAAGTTCAGAAGGTCAAAATAAAGGAGGGAAAAAGGAAAGGATGTTTGGAAGCATCAACAATTGCATTTACTGACGGCCACACGCCACCGTTCTGTTTGGAACAAAGTGGAACTGAGATACCGGCAAAAGGGTGAATATTACACACTTTTTTTGAGTTTCTCTCTACTTGACATCTGGCAGTGGAGCTTGTTAAAAATGCTGGAACAATGAGAGTGGGGGGAAAAAAGAAAGAAAAATAAATAAATAAATAAATAGATGCAGGTGTTTTTATGATTGCTATGGATTGTGTGTTGCTCTCGAGAGCTGCTCCAGCTAATTGATTAAGAATATAATTAGTACTCAGTAAAACAGTCCGTCACAATGCTTTTTGAGTTACTATTGTGGAAACATCCACCAACTTGTGCTCGAGTACACAGAGGCCCTTAGTGTGGTATGCAACAAGAATTCACAATGCCTATTGATTTAAATAGATTGCAATTATATGCAAATTACTTTGGTTGGTGGATAAGAGCAGACTCACTGCGTCGGCTTCTAGTGTAACAAGATGCCCTTGACAGACTATAGGTCCGGCCAAAATACCCTCCAATTTTCACAGGTGGTATAAGTTAGCATAGAAGTATATGATCTCATTGGTTGCAATACTAAAAAAAAAGTCCTGTTATTATGTGCCAATTTCCCTTCTTTGGATTGGTCTAATTTTGGTAATTTCACAATCTGACCCCGGTCAACCTATCCACGGTCTGCGCTTGCTTCCATATACAGGGTCGTAAAACACAGTAGAGGAGCAAAATGTGTTTTGGGTAAAATCCACAATTTATTGAATAGTGCCTGAAGTCCGCCATTGTTGCTGTTTGTGTTAGTGCATGCATATCAGGGAAGAGTTAAGGTCTACGTTGGCTCGCATACACAAACACAGCAGTGCAGGGGAAGGAGATATGGACTTAAAATCTTATCACGATATATTGTGGTATTATTGCAATAATGATAAAAGTGTTGATTAAAGACTATTTACAGCTTCTTGCAGTCTTTTTTTCAGTCACTGTATGGCTGTGACAGCAGGTCACATTAATTATACCCGCATAAACGCAAATTGTATGCTTAAAATATATATTTTATAATATAGCATTGAAAAAAAATTCTAAATAGGCTTCATCAGGACACTACAATTAATTGTATCTTTTAATTCATTGCTATTTGTTACTGCTCTCAAGGAACCAAAAGTGCAAAAAAATAGTAAGAATTACAATACTGACAGTTTTTGGGGGTTTCAGACACCAGTAATTGGAATTTATTGTTGTCATGATAAAGCCAAATTTTTATCATGAGAAACTTCATATGATAACGATAAAACGATACGATAAATGCCCAACCCTATGCCAGTGTGTAGGCGATTATGTGGATAAGGGAATCAAAACAGAGCCACAGAAGGGGGTAGCTTCAGACTCATCCTCCCCACGAGCCGGTTTCAAATATAGTCAGTTTCATGGCTGCTTCATCTGGATGGAGACCCTCCATCTGATCATGAAGTTAGTCAGATACAAGCAAATCCAGCTTTGTGTTGATGGGGTCTCATACTCTGGAAAGGTATGAAATGGGGATGGGTTGAGAAAAAAATAAAATAAAAAAAATAAGCTCCCAAAAGTCTAAGCAGCTTTTAAATAATTCATGGCTAAAGGGTAAATTTTAATTTTGATTGTCAGTGAGTTCAACCTTGAATGTGAACCTATTTCTTACTCAATAGAATGACTGCATGTTTTAGAAGATAGCTAGGACAGTAAGTGATCTGTTGTAAGCGGGGGCTAAGAGCTAGGTAGCCTGAAAGAGACAATTTTTTTTTTTTTTTTTTTTAGGTAGCTCTTAAGTTACTCCAAGTCCAAGCGAGACTTGGAGTAACTTAAGACAACTTCCTGTTGAAAAAAATCCAACAGGAAGTTGTTTTATGTCTTTTTTCTGGGAAATCTGTGCAAGATTCCAACTTAGGCTCAGTGCCTTTCTTTAAGTAGAATCCCTCTTGGTATAATCCCCACGGGCTGGTGCTACTAGCTTATGGATCCAGGTGGTTCCAACATTTTTTAATTCCTCCTACTTTTTCCCTTGTCCCTCCTTAGGGGTGTTTAGAGATTGGCTGCAAATAAAGCCGTTTTAAGTCTCCCAGAAGACCAGTATGCTCTTAATGAATATTATCTTCAACCAGTTTAGATAATATTTTCACTGCTCGTTCCCTCTTTATAAAAATGGTCACTTTAAAGTGTAGTAGCAGAGGAAAACAAGTGTAGTATCATTGCTATCTGTCTGATTTTTCTTAATTTACGCCTTTGTGAATCTGCATTAGTTTGATTAGTAATATGTTTTCATTCTATTGGTGATTGGTTTTAATCAGTCTTTCTATTTATTATTGTTGACAATAAATACAATCTTTGATGTTGAAAAATTGCTCAATATATTGATTTCAATACATTATCTATATTTTTATTGTGAGATTGATTGGTCTTTGAGCCTTATTATGACTCGGAGCAGTGTTATCACAGTGCACGCAGTATAAAAATCTTATATTCTGTCACTAGTGTATGATTTAATAAAATGAAACTTTAGTTGATGGGTATTTTATGAAGGTATTTAGAATAAATTGTTCCCCAGGTTTAAATCCATTCAGACATCATTATCCCAAAGCAATCAGAGCAAAACTTTCATATAAAAAAAAAAATAAATGGAACAAATATCATGAATCGGGTCACAGTGAGCTGAAGTTCTTGCAAAGGGAACTGGAACTAGCATATAAACTAGTCTTTCTTATAAAGAATGAAAAAAAAAAAAACAGTTTTTATCTCTATCCCAGAAGACTTTTCCTTGGATCCCTGGATAGAAAGCCCCATGCTTTACCCTCCAAGCTTGTCCCCTGTGCTGCCGTAGAGTCAGGGAGCTTTGCTTTAAACTCAAGTCCTTCTCGTACAAGGAGGTCTTCTGGGAGCAATCCTCCTCTCGATTCATTACCTCCAGGAGTCAAGGCTCCTTCTGCTGGGCACCATAACAACAAGGCATTGCTCTTTTCCCTCCAGCCTTTGGGGGGGTGAGGGGGAGATTTACAACATGAGAGACAAAGTGCACTCCTTTCACACGCACCAAACTAATTTAACATGAATCCCTGGCTCTAACACATCCCACCTAGCTGGACAATCTACAAGGGAATTGGTACATTTTGAAGTTACGCAGAAAGAGAGAGAAAAAAAAAAACTTTGCTCTAAAATCAGTCAAGTGTTTTATTAGACTTTCACACAGTAGCAACACACAGGAAACCTCAGGTGATAATACATGCCTAAGATTGAGACTGCTTTTAATGAGAAGCCTGGCAGTGTGCTGGGATCTGGTCATATGGAGACAGATTACACAGAGGAGGGGTTTACTCCCGCCTTACCTGCTGTCAGTCAGCTATGTACAACAAAAAAGAAGTTATGAAATGTATCAGGAAGAACAGGTCAGGGGTTGGCATTAAATCACTAATGACGATAACATGATTAAACTAGATAAAATAATTAAATGAATAATTTATTAAATGCAACAAGATATGTAATTACTAACTTTAATTGTCTTACAGTCCATCATTAAAGTTTCCAATTGTTAATTCATTCTTGATGTGCTGCACCAGGAAATCATAAAATAAAGAAATACTGAAAAAAATATATATTTGTGCACAACATATGATGAATTCAACTTTTACACAATGTTTTCTGCATTTATTTGTGTCTTTTAGATATTTGAATAATTATAAAACACCATTTTAACTAATTTAATGTGTGTATTTCAAATGTTGTTTTACTTCATTTTATCATTATAGTATAATCTTATATAAATATTCATTTAACAATTTATGTTTACACTGTGATACTTTTGGCCCTCGATAAAAGCCAGCAAGTCTGAAAGACGCAGCTGGATTGTTAATGGTCAAGCTTTCAAAATAAAAGCCCTGGAATTACATTTACCACAGGGAAAAAAGAAGCGAGCATCAGCCTGAAGGAGAGGGATGTGTACATCTATCCTTGTTAGTAGAGTTAAAGCAAAAGCTGCCTCAATAATGACCGCTTCCACGCTTTGACCTACTTCCGACTGATTTGAGAGGATATTGGTGAGTTTCCATGAGTCAAGGCCAGACCTTAAAACTCACATAAGTGATGAACAAATACAAAGCCATTGGAAATTTTGTAAGTGGGATTCCAACTGGCTGGATGTACCTGCTCCCAAATTAAAATGGTTTTACATTAAAACACAGAGTTTAGGACATCATGCTAATTGGTATTTTTCTCTCTGACTACCTCTGTCCCGCTCTAGAGTTGCCAAATGCATAAATTCACTGGTAAAGATGCGTCATAAATAAATTTATGTTTTTGCAGTCCCGTAATGCAAAGTTATGAAAAATCAACCTTTAATTAAGATAATCTATTCAGTCAGAAAAGAAACACACACAAACACATCAAGGAATTGTTTCTTACACAATCAGTGGTGATAAAAATCACTGGTATAATTAACATCCTCTATAAAATAAACCCAGCTGAAGCATTTTTTTTATACATACTTCACTTTGCGAGATGATCTTTGTGTCAATATACTTCTAATTTAAAATCTATGACTTCCTGTTTCCTTGAGGTACAAATATGATGCAATACATCTCTTTGCTACAATGTAAAATGGGAAATACAGGAAAACAAACAATTAATTTAAGTAAGATCTGTTTATCTTTATAATTTAAATAAAGCTGACTGTATCTCAAGAGACTCTGTGGTAAAATAGATGTATTACCAGGTATAGGTAGTGTTTTTTTAAAATGTGTTATTATGCTAGTGTAATAAAAAAAAAATTTGACGATGAATTAAAAGAAGTACAAGGAGTGTGCCTCTTCAGATGCGCAAGCTAATTAACTAGCTTACATTTCACGTTAGGTACTTTACACCGAGGAGAAATGGTATAAAAACTGACTATTCTGTACACCGTTTGCTTCCTGTGTATATTAATACCACTGTAATAATTTAGTTGTTTTTTTTTTTATTTGCCATTATGCTTAATAATTCCATAACTCGGAACACCCGCATGGTAAAGCTCAATTATTTCCCTCAATTAGTTTTAACGTGATGTTTTGGCCGGCACATTTTCAATTCTGTCTCGGTTAAAATAGCCAGTTAGGACTGTGAACTTAATGTTCAAAATATCTTCCGCTTCTATATTTTGCAAAAGAAAACCCGTTTAACACGATAAATAACATTAGAGCAATTATAATAAATATTAATGTGTTTTTATACCAGCACGTGCCTCGGCAAGATGTTTAACCATCTCATGTTCTTCTGAGATCCTATTTACCTGATGATTCTATGATTTTAAAAAGGACCAATAGGTGTTTTTTTTTATTTTTTATTGTCAATACAGAAAAATCTCGGAAATTGAAGAGGGTATTTACTCTTCCGTATATTGCTCGCTAGTTCCATGCAAATACTGCCGCAGCTCTCATGCGTTTGACGAAATCTATCAGAGTGCTGAGGAAAAAGTTTGTGCAGCAGCAAGAACTCGGGGGTTAATTCAAAAGCCAAAACAAACAGCTCTGGCAATCGAGTACCGAGAGTTACCTAATCTTGTTTTGTATCCTCTAAAGTACTAATTAAGTTGGATCAACATAGCAGTTGATTGAAAATGACACTTCATTCACTTCATTATGTGAGACATGAGTGGAAAGATTGCTAATGATCACGGGCAACCTCAGTGAAGTGGAATAAAACAGTCGGGCTGAGGGGAAATATAATCCACACGTATCAGACAATTGCAGGCTCTTTCGGTGGCTGCAGCAGCTTGTCAGGGTGGCTTCCATCCAAACGTACACAACTGCTGCATGAAAAACAGACAGCAGGCGCACTATCTCTGTGAAGCACTGCACTATTAGTGAGTTGTTAATATGAAAAATCACCCAGATGCAGCGCCTTAAGCTGTATAATCAATTTGTGGAGGTATACATCATTAATTCCTACATTCAACCTTTAGTTTAAGCAGTGGAAAAACACTGAGTCTTAATTTCAACACAGCCGAGCAACAATGCAAGAAATAATCCAGAAACGGGAGCAGTGCAGGCTTTTAACCGCACTTTTTAAATTTCAATCCATTTTCCCCCCCCCCTGATCAATACTATATACTTGCTGAGATTAAAGCAATAAAGTTCATCTTTTATGATGGATTGACTGCTTTACTTGAGTCTAAATGACACAAGTTAATTCAGGTGCAATCTGATAATGCAAAGAAAATGAAAATCGACTCATCTCGGGGATGTTAATCTGCATTTCTTTACGTTGGGGGCTGGCATGTCCTTGCGTTGGTTTTTTTTCCGCTTCCATTGTATGTGCCGTTAGAAGGGGATCAAACTTAATGCCTCTGCAAACGCACATTAAGGTACTCCTGACTGCTGTGGTGTAATTAAACTAGAACAATAAATCATCGGGAAAGCGATCAGCGGCAAAACCAGCGCGGGTATTGGCCAAAAATATAAAAGCGGCAATAAAAGAAACGAGTGAAACTAACAGAGATGATGTGAAAACCTGCAGAGATATAAAAAAAAGGGGGGGGGGGGGGGAAATGATGCATAGCCTTGTTCCAGTGGGAGTCTTACGGTGAGTATGATATCATCCCTCTTATGAAAAATGCCTCCACATGCACACTTGCAGACACAGACACACACCAGCTCAGGGTCTGCCTTAAATAACTTTTAATCAAGTTTCAAGGTGTGGGTTTCAAGCCTCCTTGCATGGAGGTTCATAATCAAAGCACACAGGAAGGAGACATGTCACGGGCAGATAAGAGTTCTCCTTGCACTGCGCGCCGGGCACGTTCGTGCTTAGGACAGCGTGACGAATAGGCTCTTAAATTATAAAGAAAGTGTTGCTGTTGATGATGCAACATCTTTAATATCGTCGAACAGATAGCACAAGGAAACCTGCAAACTTTGCAGCAAAAAAAAACAAAAAAACAAAACAAACGATGAATTTCAATTTAAGATAGATATCCAGCTGCAGAAATCAGAGCCGAACTAAAATGAAGGACTCAAAAGTTATTCCTCACTGTTACTCTCTGGAGCTCATGTTGCTCCACATTCTTTAAACGGCTCTCCCCTGCAGCAGTTGATGCTGGTGGGCTACACAATGGGCAGAAAAGAGAAGCTCTATATGTTATGTGTGTCTGGCTCTTAAGGGTCGAAGCCTGTCTTGCACAAGTACGTTCTAGCTTGAGGCTCACACCCGCTGCGTGCATTTCTGTTACACTCACTTGCACAGAGCAAATGCCCTTAATAACCATTTAGCTGCTAAGGCACGCTTGTCTGTCTCCCATTCACAGCCTTAGCCGCTAATTACATTCCCAAAGTAATGGACAGTTCTGTGTTCCCTCAATGCTTCCCTTTTTTCCTGAGCACAATCAGCCAGCTGCCTTTGCGAGTGGGACTTGGTGGTCAGCGCAGACATGAAATGAATGTTCAAAACTCAACTCACGATAGATAGTTGTTGGGGTTTTTTTTGGTTTTTTTCTTGATCTAAGGTTTAGGATCTTTTTCAAAAAACAAACAAAAGGATTCTCTTATCCAGACTTCATGCTCATTGCTTGTTAAGCATGCCTACTTCTCAGCATAAAGCAAGAACAGGTGCCAAGTATATATCAGTTTAATTATTAAACCAGTCACCACGCTCGCCTGCACACACACGTACTGTAATCATTGACTAAAAAAATGATATAGGTGCATTGTAACTAACTGTAATATCATGGAAATATTTATTTGTTTCTGTCACAAAAGTGAAATTCCTACAGACCGAGTGCTGTTTTTGAGGATTATGATTAAGTAATGAAATGCCAAAGTTTATTTTCTCCACAAATCAGAACATAATGGCAATTAAAAAAAACAAAACACATTTTAATTGAGAAATGTGCCTGGAAGGCCATGCCGCGGCCTGTGCAATCACTACGGCCTTCATAGTTGTCCAGCAGACAGGCACTGATGCGTTCCACAAGGAAGGTAAGCCAGAAAAGCTCATTGCTAAAAAGGCTGGCTGTTCACAGCTGTATCCAAGCATATTAATGGAAAGTTCAGTGGAAGGAAAAAGTGTGGTACCTTAACGAAATATTACAATCAAAAGGGGAAGATATAACTCAATCTGTTGATTCAGTACACACACGGTGATATACTACAAGGGTATTTATTGCCAACAGCTAATGAAAACCCAAAATTCTGTTTCCTCAGACAATCTGATTATCATACAGGACCAATTAACCGAAATGCACGTCAATGTGCTTTACACTCAATACACGGCCGTGCTCCTTTTCCCAAAAAAAACCACTGCATCATTGCAGCATGACTCAGCTAAAGTGTTAAGGACGCCTCGGTTGCTTTAATAATGACCTCCAGCTCATCTGCATTGCTGGGTTTGGTGTGTTTTTTTCTTCCTTTTGACAATATCGCACAGATTCTCCAGAGGGTTTGATGCCATATTAACTGAAGCAGGGTTTTGGACTTTTGGCAGAGAGGCCAGATGCCAAGTCCTTCTGGATATGGAAATCAACATCTCCATAAAGCTTGTCGGCAAAGGGAGGCATAAGGGGATCTAGACTTCCATTTTAAGGGTTGTGACAGTATAGTGTGCATGTGTGTGTGTGTGTGTGTGTGTGTGCACGTGTGCATGTAATGTATAAAAACAGATAAATAAATATATAAATGGAAGGTAGTGACAAGTTTTTGGTGGTTCACTGCCTCAGCTAATTAGCTGGGTGATTTTATCATCTCGATATGCGGCAGCTGCCATTTTTATTTAACCGCCGCCCCCTTGCCCAAGCCAAAACACGTTTACTACCAACATGTAGAGCCATTAAAAATGTCCCCTTAATCAGAAATGGTTTAATCTCGCTCTGTGATAAGACACGCAGCAATATGAAAGGGTGGTCGAGGCTGATCATCTACACGAGAGCTCTGTGCATAAAGGATTTCGGAAAACAAAAGCGTGTTTGAAGTGATTAAGATTCTTATTATAGAGTCCACATACCTTGTACATTGTGAGAGAGCTGTCATGGTTCGATAGTCAAAGCAGACAGTCTTTCACTGCCTCTACCAGACAACTGAGGCAGCCGAAGGCCACTGTTAGGAGTGACGTGAATACCAAACAAACGTGAACCCAAACTGTGCACACCTCGTTTCTCTACTTTGAACTGCACGGTCGTCTCGCCTGAAACCATGACTTTCGCCTTTCATTTTCATTTTACTCACAACTGCGGCGCCAAAGACAAAATATTCCATCAGCGTAATAATTTTCAGAGCTCCGATGCACTCCAGTGGCAGTGGGGCTGAGCGCGTTATTTGCAAGGTGGTGTTTTTTTTTTTTTTTTTTTTTTTTTTTGGACCTGTAAATACAAGTGCTCCTTGCCTGAGCCGTTTCAGAGAGGTGCCCTCAGCCAGAGCACGCGACCCAGATTTCCCGTCGGCACTGCCCGGTCGTCCGGCCTGTTTTTTTTTGCACGGCTGTGGTGATTGTGGCTAAGCGAGCAGAGGTGTCCTAACAGAACGTGCCTATCTCGACTGTTTACCGAACCAAAATTAAATCAAAGATTACCGCGAAATTCAGATGTTTGGATATACTGTATAAAAAGACACATTGCCTTTTTTTTCACATTTGCAAAATGCAAAAATTGTGACCGAGAATTTACTTTCTTCAAATTCAGAAGTATACATACACCAAGATTACCTCACCTTTAGCAAAACTGGGGACGCCAAATAAAGATGCCATGTCTTTGTGAGCGTCTGCCTGGTTAAGTCACAACATTTGAGTAAAACACATTCATCTATGGATCTATTTTAACAAAGCCCCTCTAACATTCTTGTGAGACATTAAGGGGGAAAAAAATCTAAAGAAAACTGCAAAGAGGATAGTGGATCTCCAGAGGTCTGGGTCACCCATTGGTATAATTTCCAGAAACAACCAGGCATGTAAAAATATGAATATTTTGTTTCATGACTATTGTTTAAATAAATAATCAATATTAACATTACTACAGTTTTGTTAAAAAAAAAAACATGTTTAAAAACCTTCTACTACAGGTTGGACACACCAAGAGTGAAGCCAGCAACAACAAATGTCTTTATCAACACATCTATTGATTTTAGCCGTGGTGGTATGTTATATATTAACAAATTTGAAAACTGCCTGCTATTGACTAACATCACAGAGAAATCTGTGTGCAGAGGAAACAGGCAGAGTGCCCCCAGCCCTCACGCTGTTCGGTTTTTACAGGTAAAGAAAATATTGTATGCAAGATTAATTCACTTTAAAACAAGTATTGTTAAAATTCCACAACAATAGCATGGAGTTCTTAAGGTCACAGTTATCACCAATAGTTTGAAGGGTAACTTTATTTTAAAACAGGATAACAAACTAGCCGCCTGTAAACTACAGGAATGGCAGCATCATGTTGCTGTGAGGGCTGGCAGCAACAAGGAACTTTAAGCTTGGGCATAAATGAGTATTTCTAATAAACAACAAAACACCGCAAACACCTGAATTAGTTACAAACTGGCTGAAAGTCAACAAAGTGATGATTTGGTAGTAGACGTCAAAAATCCCTGATCTCAGTCATATAGAGAATCAGTGGAGAAACGATGCAGCAAAGCAACGTGGCTCTTAAATCCTGACTCGGTAGCAGCAGTTCTGTCAGGAGGAATGGGCCAAAATTCGAGCAAACTATCACAAGACACGCCCAAATATTAAAGACATCTATGTAAACTTATTGTAATAAATCACTAGGGTAGTTTAAACTGTTCTATTAGGTTTTACTTTTTCAAAATTTCATTTTTGCCAAATACATTTTTTTCTCTCTGTTCACTCACTTTTCTTAATTTACCAAGAAAACCTATGAACATGTCAGACTTAAAAAAAAGATTATAACATTCTCTAAAACAAAAATCTGTTAATTATTCTGGCATTTAGCAAATAGAACACATCTGTTAATTTTAATTTGCCTATAACAGAAAGTTTTCTCTAATGTAATATTAGAAAGTGAAAAATGAAGGTTGTGTCTTTTATACAGTGTTTGCAAATACCTCATTTCAACTGTACATGCATATAATTGTACTTGCGGCCTTTCTGTATATAGAGTTTATATACCTAATCTGACATGTGTAATAAATCAAATTTAAGAGGAGTCGAGTCATTATTTATGGTTAAACACAGTGGGCTACAACATTATGATCCAGCATTACCACTTGGAACATTAAATCACTTTGCCATATGTCTCTGTTTCTCTCCCCAATGCATTAGTTTAATTATGGTTATTTGGAGTGATGAAAACATACAGCTCAGGTAGACATTGTGCGAATACTGAAACGCCTCGATCAGCCTCTCTAGAGTCACCAACAAGAAGGGAGTAAAGGTTGCTGACAAAACAGGGGACAAAAACAGGGAAATGAGAGACAAGTCAGAGAGGTTGGGGAGCTATTTTCTCTCCGTTTCAGGCTGCCTGGCCACACCAGAAATGAGAGCTCACCTGAATAGGACCAGTAGGGGTCACCAGCTGTCCTCCTCTCCCTCATTACGCCTGTGCTCCCAGGACGGCTGCCTCCAGTGAAGCGAGGTTGGTCACCCGATGCAACTGTGGGGGACAGAGATGGAGGTCAGGAAATCCGCTGGGGCAAAGGAAAGTTTCCAAACAGCGGGAAGGGGAAACAGAACCATTAATCCAGTAAACACGTCCAAATAAAGCATCTGGTGTCAATAAAATTAGCATACATATATATATGGATTTAAAAGGAATAAACAACACGTCGGCAGCATCACCGGTGACCTTGGCACCTGAGGCAAATATACCTCAGCTCGGTGTTAAACCATGCACTTATGGGATTGATACGGAGATACAAACGAGGACGAAAACACACCGTCGCAATGAAAGATATGAGCTGCGTTCTGGTTCCTGGTGTTACCAACGCCCCTCCCCCTGTCCACCTGATCAGGTTTGGGTCAATGCATCAGTTCCCACAAATTATTTTTATATAAACACGCGTGATTTACGATGCTCATATTTGTCATGTAAGACATTACTGATCCTGGAGTCAGTGTCAGCATAGATTATGCTTTATGATTGTGAAGAAGGAACAAACATAATGCTAATATAATGATTTCAAATAAAGAGGGACCGGCTACCAGCATCAGGGTGCGCCGAGGTTTTAAAAAACGCCTTCATCGTTAGTTATATGATCCGGCATATTGTTTAAATTCCTTTTAACGAGACGCCAGTGGAAATGCCGGAGTGACAAGAGTTTTCTCTGGCTGTATGGAGCACAAATATCATCCAAGACAGTAAAATCATGACCGGAAAGTAAAAACAGGCAACGACACACACTAAGAAGATGCAGAAGTTATTGGAAGACTAGAAAGATAAGATGTTTAATCTTCCAAACTAGGGAAGAAAATTCATCACTAATAAAAAGGTGACAAATTTCTAGTCCCAGATGCTTGTTTGAGCAAGGCAACAATTGGAGCAGCATGCTTTGTGAAGCAGCAGGCTGCAGAATATACATGAGCAGACAACATGACTAACTACTAAGCCAACATCAGCTTATTATGCAGCAAAAGGAGCAAAAGTCTCCACACAATGCGCATGTAAACTTAAAAACCCCTGCAAAGATAGGCATGTGAAATTTTTTCATTAATGTAACAGAATCAAAACAACAAAATATATGTGACAGATATTGCTGCAAATCAGTGATAGATAGATAGATAGATAGATAGATAGATAGATAGATAGATAGATAGATAGATAGATAGATAGATAGATAGATAGATAGATAGATAGATAGATAGATAGATAGATAGAGTGTTATTATTAGCTGGAAGAATCACATATAACAGAAATAAAGGCTTTAAATATCCTCCATCTGTGTTAATCTATATACTGCGTTTCCCTTAGTGAATGGAATTACTGATATAAATTAATCCAAATACATCCACTTAGATTTTTGTTTGGGCTCTTGTGACAACATATTTTAAAAATTCCTTTTTTTTCTTGTTGTTGCAGTTTCTGCTTGTTGCACAAAAACTGAAAAAGATTTTAAACAGACACTGGTATGAATCAATCTCTCCAATAAAACATTTCTTTTGTGACGGCCATAAATGGAGCCGCACAATGAATTCCATGGCAGTCGTCATCGCTCTTTCAGCACGGTCACGTCCGTCGTTATCACAAGGGATTGCTTGGATGCAAGGTTTGACGGGTTAACATACATTAGGCGCCATGCGATCACGCTTGCCATATGAATCTCACACTGTTGGACTGACGCGTCTTTCTATTTCCACACCCGATATAGATTTCAGTGACCATGACTCTAAACTTCATGGTCGGCCTGGATGTCATGATGACAGAGGAGAAAATCTCAGTATCACTGTTTTCTAATATCAAATTGTCTTACTAAAATAATTTAACCTAAAAAAAAGCTGTGTTTGCCATTTTTTTGTCTCATCAACAATGGTTAAAGCCGAATCCCATTTCACCCCTTGACCATTTGGAATGCAATACCAGTTGGCCAACACATCTTAACTGTTGTGAGTTCACACCTTGCATGCCAGAACAATATCCAGCCTGCTGGATGGAGTCTCGCTGCTACAGATGCCCACACGCATTAAAGTGTCCAAAATGCTAAAGGTCACAGGGAGTGCTGAAGGCACACATGGAAAAGACAAGAGAGAGGGAAAATATTGAGTTATCTCAATGGATATTATTGTAATATTTACTAATATTGTCGGCATTTGATTAATTTCAATATAATCGCACATCCCTGTTCCGGATTCCTGGACACAAGCGCCGGCTGAGCACTTCTAATCTCACGACCCCCCTGCACAACCTCTGCGACCCCCACGTTGAAGACCGCTGCTGTTTATTATACTAATCAGTTTTCTTAAAAGTCAACCTATCTCAGTGCATTTGAAATACATTAAAGTAGATTTATGTTTCACTTGGTAATGTTTGGGATCATGTTTTTGGTTCCATTTCTTAACAAGAATTAAAATAATTGTGTCTGCTCTTGGATTGATTCGTTTTTTTTCAACACACATGGGCATATTAGCTCATATATTTACGTATTGGAAAACAGTGAGATACTAATTTAACTAGCGAATTAACTACCTGTCAAGGGACGGGAAAGGGATAACACTAAGAAATAGGATTTTTTATATATATATATATATATATATATATATATATATATATATATATATATATATATATATATATATATATATATATATATATATATATATATTCACCAAGCTGCTCAGAAAAAGGAATCGGCTTTATGCAATGCACAGCGTCACGAGCAAAGCACATAGAAGCGGGTCTGAGCAAACAAGAAAGAAAAACAATCTGACTTTTCAACCCAGGTGCCATTTTCGGCACAAAGCATTAATGGGTGATAATTACCACCATCAGAGCGTTAGAGCTGTGCAGAAAACAAGTGGAGCCGCTCGTATGATTGTTTCCTGCCTTTTTTATAGTTGGAATCCAGCACAACCTTTAACGAAGCACTTCATCTAAAAAGAAAAGAAAAAAAATAACAAAACTGGCTGGACAGCCAGTATATATGCGTAGTTGTTAACGTTACAACAGCCTCTCTACAGACCCCAATACCATAACTCATTTGTAAAATGCAGGCCGCCTGTGCAGCCAGGGATGTAGGCAATCATCCTCAAGTCTTTTAGGCACAAATGTCTCTTTTAGTTCGACGAAAAAAAAATGGCCAGAAATCAAACATTGTCAACAGAATTACAGCGAGTGCTAAGGGCACAAATTGTCCTTTAGCATGCACACTCCCTGGAGCGTAGCCCGAGACTTGCAACAGTCAAACTCACCGGGGAAAATTCGCTCTGCAACGGCTGAAGACAGTGCCAGTGGAGAAGAGGCTGTCTAGCTGATGTCATTGTCAATCAGGTGCACAAGCAAAATACGAGTGCTCTTTGTCGCTTTAAGCAGTCAGAACTTGCAGTTGCATAAAAAATCTGGACGTTAACTAATATGTGGCCCCGCTGCATTGTTCCTGAGTGAAGATACAAAGGTGGCAATCTTCTAGACTTGCCAACATGATTTTTATTTTTAGTGACCTAGATGTATCAGGGTTTTTTTTTATATTTTTTTTAGGTTTAACAACAAAACTGTATTTGCAACCCTGCCGTTCCTCACAGTTTCCTTTATCAACCTGCAGCCTGGCACAATATTTGATCAAACAGTCAAAACACGGCAAAGCCAACACAACAAGCCATCTATGTGTGTCTTAGTTTGTCGTCACACAACTGTAGCGCAATAGTAATTCTGTGAAATTTCCTGCGGGTTTAAACGCTATAAAATTGCACTTCCCCAACTTTGTAACCATGACAACAGCTTTCTATCATGCTTGTCATCAGTCTCATGAGGGTTAAGGTGACTTCAGAACAGTGGAACCCCCCACCGCCTGGTCTCCTGAAGCTTAACCGCTTCCGTAACAAAAGTTGGATTCGGAGGTATCGGCTTATCAACACCTGAGGAAAGAAGTAATCCAAAGTGCGTGAAAAAAAAATGAATAAACTCAAGCAGATTTATTTCCTTTATTGAAGACAAATAATTTCTCATCAGCGGGATGGGTAATGACTCTTCACTCTTACAATATTTGTTGCACCGTACAAATTTCCATCATTTTATCCAACAGCTTCAGGTGATAACATGCTGCAATAATTACCATTAGGTGGCAGCAATGCAACAAATTATAAACATTTGACTGTACGCCAGCCATGATGATACTTTAAGGTAGGTGTGTTTTCTGCCACCCAGTTTAACCTTGAGTTTGTCCCATTTATCTTGCTGCCTTTGCCAATTTATTAGGAGAGAATTGCAAGATAGAAACCAATAAGCCACATCTTTACAGACGCTTTTTTTCCCAATGGACTGATGAAAAACAATGGAGGCATGAATATTTGAAACCATTAACAAAAATCAAAGTTTTCTTTACAACTACTTGGCAATTCCAGGCTTATAAATGGTCAAAATGAATTCATATTATCAACACAGCTCCATTCCCGAGACCGGCATTTGTTGAAACCCCTGGGGCCTTTAATGTCACATTACCAATTCCTTACGATTATAACACGAAAGCACCAAGAAGACCCGTTCAACAAGAAAATTCACCTTTCCCCAACCAGGTTTACTCCTCTAGATAGTGACTTCTCTGCTTATTATGTGTTCTTACAAGTTGCAAGCTTTACAAAATGGAAGTATGCCTGATCACTAACGAGAGTCCACCACCAAGTTTTATGGGGCCAGACCTTCAGTAAAAACAAGCATGCTAATTACCTGCACAGATATGCTAATGTTCTATAATATTGTAAAGGATTACTGCCCCCTCCAGTTTTCTGCTGGTCATCACGTTAATGTCTTTACTGAAGGTACATGTCCAAATATTTTAATATTGCGACAAAGCGCAATATTATCTGCCTGTCAATTCAGAAAGTGAAACAGTTATTTTATAGAGATTCCTTACACACAAAGTGATATATTTCAAGCCTCTGTTTCTTATCATTTGGATAATTATGGCTTACAGATAATGAAAACCCAAAATTCAGGGCCTCAGAAAATTAGATTATTACATTACGCCAATCAAGAAAGGATGTTTTAAGCACAAATGTCAGGTTTCTAAAAACGCATGTCCATTTTGATGCACACCATACTTGGCAGGACCTCCTCTCATGAATTACTGCATCAATGCGCCGTGGCACAGAGGCCATCAGTCTGTGGTTCTGCTGAGGTGTAATGGAAGCCCAGATTGCTTTGATAGCTGCCTTCAGGTCATTTGCCTTGTTGGGTCTGGTGCCTCTCATCTTCCTCTTGACAACAGCCCTTAGATTTTTCTATGGGGTTCAGGTCAGGGGAGTTTGCTGGTCAATCATGAACAGCAACACCGTGGCCATTAACCCAGCTTTTGGGATCTTTGGCAGTGTAGGCAGGTGCCAAGTCCTGATGGAAAATAAAATCAGCATCTCCATACAGCTTGTCAGCAGAGGGAAGCATGAAGTGCTCAAGACTTTCCTGGCAGATGGCTGCATTAACAGTGGACGTCAGGAAACACAGTGGACCAACACCAGCAGATGACGTGACACCCTGAACCACTTGTAGGATTCATCCTTGCATAGCAGCTCTTTTTGGCACAGACTCCAGCCTCAATCCACGCCTTGTAAAGCTCCCCCAAACTCTTAAATGGATGTCGCTTCGCAATCCTCTCAAGGCTACGGTTCTCCCTGCCGCTGGTGCACCTTTTTTTTCCCCACACTTCTTCCTTCCACTCAATTTTCTGTTCATATGCTTGGATACAGAACTCTGAACAACCTATTTTTTTTTTCCAGCAAAGACACTTTGTGACTTACCCTTCTTGTGAAGGGTGCCAGTGACTGTTTTCTGGACATCTGTGCAGTCAGCAGTCTTTCCCACGATTGTGCCGGCTACTGTCCCAGAGCGAGTGACCGTTTAAAGGCTCAGGAAACCTTTGTAGGCGTTTGAGTTAATTAGCTGATTAGGATGTGACACCATGAGATTCGAATAATGAATTTCTTCACAGTTTTAATTTTCTGAGACATTGAATGTTGGGTTTTCATTACCTATAAGTCATAATAATCAAAATTACAGGAAACAAAAGCTTGCAATATATCACGCTATGTGTAATGATTTTATATAAGTTTCACTTTCAGAAATGACTGGCAGAAAATTTAGCCCTTTTACACAATATTTTTTTCTTTTTTAGATGAACCTGTATGTGTATGCTTTGTTACTGCACAGATGTATGTGATGATATCTATTGCAGGGAAAATTTCTGTATACAATATTTTTTGTGCTGTTGCTAAGATATAATATTGTAATCTTAAATGTTCTGCTTTCATTTGCTGTGAGCAGAAAGTCACCACATATAACAGAAACAAAGGTGTAATTAATCCATATAATGTGTCTCACGTAGTGAATGGAGTTACTGAAGTAAAGCATATCATTTTTTGAATATGACTAACATTTTTATCAAAATGCTCAACCAGGAACCTCCGCCTGTGAACAATTTTTTTTTCTAAGGTGAAAACGAACAAAGCAGAGCACAGCGGTTGATTAGTCATGTTCTTTGTTTCAACTCAACAGAAATAATAAAAAAAGAAAATCATCAGAGGACGACATTACACTGCCTTTCTACTGCTAATAACTACTTTCTACAGCTTTTTCACCTAAATGTTATGTTTTCGTATTGTTTGCACCTCTGACAGTGTGTCACGACGGTGTATTTTGACATATGGGATCTTTCCGTCAAAATTACTTGGTTCAATTTATTATTTGTTTGAACAAGTATTCATTTTCTTTGTTAACTTATTTTTCATTTGTAAAATTAGTTTTGGGGATGATTCTGCTTATTTTTGAAATGCGTTTCCTATTTAGTTTTACAGAGATTACTGAAGTATGCTATGATGAGGATTTTTGTCTCTTTATATAATGGTCTACTTTCGAAAGAATACTTTCTTTTTTTTTATTTCAACTTTACTTACACAGCTAAATCTCACTGAAGCGTGTGATCTCTCCTTCACCTGCGACCTGTTTTAGCCAATCACAAAAGACAATCTGATAAAACAGACTACAGTCAGTACAATGCATACAAAAGAAAGACAGCAGCAGTAAAATCATAGAAAAGGGAACAGCCATCTAGCGATTCTTTCTCTACCACTTCAGTTCAATTAAGCTGCACGTCTTCAGGTCCAGCTGAGGTTTGTTGCAAGTAAACTTTTTCAGCCTTCAATAAAAACATATGAACACAAGCTGTAACAAGGAACGTTTCAACAAGACGGCATCAGGGAAACGTTCATGTTCAAGACAGTCCAGTGTTCTTCTGTTGCAGTAGATGAAATGTTTTTTCTTTTTTTTTTTTCAAAATTAATGAGAAAGCATTTAAAATCATGGTGATTTTAGTATTGACCAAAAATAACCTGGATTAAGATTTTTCTCACAACCAAGCAGCCCTAAAGTAACCCTGTTGAGGACAGTCGAGTTTGAGCAGCTCCTCAAACTAAACAGTACAGCAGCATCTTCGGGATGAGGGCATAGGTTGAATGATCCTGATGTAAAATTCATGGACAGTGGAGAAAGTAGTTTGAAAGGGGATTAAAGAAAGCCATTAATATATATTTTCAGTGGGCTGTTGAACTGGATCGCTCTAAACTACCCTGTCGACTACCTAGGGGTCGCTAATTCACTTGCATCAGCATGTGCTTCCAAAAAAAAAAAAAAAAGTCAGCAACACAGAATCATCGGACTTAACAGTTTTTTTAGCGTGCCGATGGAGGTGCCACCTCCCACTTTGCACATAAACATAGCTGGCTCCCTAACTACTTCTGCTGCAGGCTCAGAGGCACGTGGGCGGTGGATCAACTCTAACCTCCAGTCTGCCTCTGTGAACACGATGTTGATGCGAAACAAAAGGCGCAACGGGACAGGGTTGAAAGCGTTGCACGGAAAAGGAGCCTGCGTTAAATGGAGAAGACCTTCGATAAAAGAGGAGCTGACTTCAGGTGTCCCCTTTCCTACACCCACCACCCAGCCTTGACTCTCCTCTCCCTGTTCTCTGGAGATGTTCGAAAACTCTCAACAAACTGAGTAGAAAATATCAACTGGTTGAATAGTAATTGGATCTAATCAGATTTCACAAATCATGCTGAATATGTCTTCCCATTTTCAGCACGTGTTAAGAGGGCCATTTTACTACTTGGGAATCAAGTCTGGACTAAATTAAATTGTCTCCTTTTCAAAATATATCATTGGATTTAAAAAAAAAAAGCCTTGTGAATAAGGACTGGAGCAGCGTTATTGCCTTTATTCAGTTTTGCAAAAGCCGTTTTGGCCTTGTGTTTGGTATCTTAACCAGTCCCGGTTTAGGAAACACTGGTCCACTTTTCTGGAGTCTAAAGAAGTAGTGGAAAGACCCTTTTCTGAATTATGAATGTATGTGCATTCAATCACTAAGACAAAAACTCTAACATTGATGAGTAAAGGGCAAAAATTTGATTGTGATGTTGCAAATCAAATATAAAATGTTAATTAAATATAAATCAATGTGGAAAATCCCCTACAATTAATATTTATGATTTGATTTTTACCCTTTAGAAAATAGAAGACGGTAAGAAGTCTGTAATGCCCAATGTTTGTCTACACTCAATTAGATTTTTTTCCCACCCTTATCCAGCCTTGGAAAAATAATCAAAAGAGATTTTATACTTTTCCAGTCTTTTCAAGGCTGCAGAGCAAGGTTGGGAATCAGCAAAGTATTTCAAATTCACTTCTGCTCAAGCAGTTAGGATGACCTGGAAGACTGAGAATCTACACTGACATCAAATATAAACTCAGCCCCTCTCACGCGTGCATACACACACATATTCACGCAAACACTTCCAGCCACTTAAGATGAGCTGAGCGCTTACTAATAGTTGCATCATTACCAAGGATTAATTAAAGTAAGCACGGGATCCAGCCAAGTCTTTTCTTGTACTTTTAAGTCAGCACAAAACTGTCTCCAAAAAACGTCCTCTACCAAGCCACGAGCCACTTGTTCCCTGTTTCCCCAAATCAAATTCACTGCTTGGAGGGAGGTCACCGAGCCTCCTCCAGCTCAGTCATAAATGGCTGCTTTATTATCAGAAGTAGCGATTTATTACGGTGATACATGGGTTAACCTGAAGTGTGAAACGGGGAGGGAGGGCGGCTTCGAGACTGAGACTTGGAGCATATTTGAAGGCAGGTTGTGAAACAGGAGGGCTGCACAGTCTTTGATCAGAGAGCATAGGAGACAGCACCATGTCAACAGTTTACACACATCCATGTCAGCCGTCCCCTGTGGGCAAAGGATTAAAGCCACAGCATTTCTGATGGAGCAGAGCAGACAACGGAGTCGGTGCTGGGCCTGAAGGAGACGGAGGAGCTCTGCTGCACTCAAACAAACACGCATAAATCTGAAAACACTGCTGAATTATGTAGCTTAACAAGTAGTTTAAATGAGACAATACATACAGCTGCTTTGGTCTGGGTTCTTCCTTCAGCCCTTTTTTTTTTTTTTTTTTTAGGAGAGAACCAGCGGACAAAAAAAAAAAAAAAAAAAAAAAAGACAAAAAGATCTTAAAAGAGCTACAGAAAAAAACACTTTGTACACTGTATATTCCTGCAAAATCATTTTCCTTTTCCATCGCCCCGAGGGCTGTTAAATCATCTGCACCACCATTAAGCCCCACTATTTGTTCCATAATATCACACGCAACAACAAGCCAAGAACCCCTGAGAGCCCTTGAAAAACAGCAGCCTAACAACAACCACAGGAGCATTTAACTTGCATTAGTCATTGGGGGACAGAGTTAAAATATCAATCACTGCTGTTAGGATCAGATATGTGGCACATTCATGTCGCCAGCAGGATTATTTAGAGATAATGTTGTTGGGGGTTTTTTTACATTCTCAAATGCAGCCAATTTCTTACTTCTACACTAAAGGTGAATGTTGAAAAATTTCAATATAATGGAAAAGTTTATTCATTTTAGCAATCCAATTGAAAAAGTGAAGCTCATTCTAGGATGTATTACAAGCAAAGTGACATTTCAGATATTTATTGCTGTTGATTCTGAGGATTGTGTTTTACAACTAAGAAAAGCCCATTTAAGATCTGAATATTAAAAAGAAAAATATTAAAACTGTACGGTATTTGCACTCAGCAGCTATTCGGGGGCACTTTTTTAATTAATTACTGCATCAATGCACCATAATGTGTGTGTGTGTGTGTGTGTGTGTGTGGGGGGGGTGGATTGGAGGGTCAGCCTGTGGCTCTGTTGAGGTGTAAAGGAAGTTGCTTAAGTAGCAGCTTTTAGCACGTCTTCATTGTTGGGCCTGCTGTTTCTCACCGTCCTCTTGCCGCAGGTGCTTAGCTCTGGAAATGACTGGGCAAGAGAAGCTAAGGCCCAAAAGGCTTTTGTCTTTGGAGGAAGCCGGAGTACCCGGAGAGAACCCGGCGCATGCACAGGGAAAACCTGCAAACTTCTCTGGCCAGGATTCGGACCTTGACACTGCAGAGGGCTGAAAACTGTCCCACTGAAGAGCCAGGTGCCAAGTCCTGCTGGAAAATGAAATGAGCGTCCCTATAAAGTCCGTCAGAAGAGAAGAAGCATGACGTGCTCTAAAATGTCCTGGTAAATGGCTTTGTACAGTTTGACCTTGATATAACAGAGCGGCGCTACACCAGCAGATGACATGGCTCCTCAAATCATCACTGAAATAATCTTATAATTACTGAATCTTATCATAAATAATGTTTCTTATTCAATATAGTGGTAAACAAATAATAATCAGCCCACCCCGACTGTAAAGTTTGATGTCTCCCACATGATTCTGTTGGCTACGACCAAAGCATCTCTGTCTTAAACGTCTATTTCTTTTAACTGGTCTTAAGCAACATTCTAAATTGCAAAGAAACAAGACTTTTTCATTCGCTGCAAGTCAAACATAACACCCTTGAAACATTTCACTGTAACATACGTTTTGAACTGAATTACAGAAATAAACCTGTTGATGACATTCTAATTAAAGGAGACACGTCCATTACTAGCTGAGCAAATATTCACAGCACAGGATTCAAGAAAGCGCTTACTGTAGTGAATTAATGCCAGGGTAGGATGACGAAGTCCACCTAAGTAATCGGCATGCTGAGCCGGCCATTGATAAAGAAAAACAGCGCCAGGTCTGATAAGCAATCTATTCACAGTAACAATTCAGGCATTTTTCAGCAGAAAGGGAGGACCTTCAGATCCAGAATTGAAAGGATTTAGCACAAGGAATCACGCTCTTATCTATTATGCCAACATGTCCACAGTCAAGGTATTTGGCTTAAAAGGATAAAGCTGTCAATATTCTATATGTTTGCATTTGTCGCCCGATCCCCTGATAACATTGAACCCTCCTATCTAGTCCAGAGGATCGTATTTATTTTTTTTTAGCCAGGTTGGATTTCTTTTAAAAAAGGCAGGAAAAAAATGTAGCATTATTATTTTTTAAAAATAGGGGACAATAAATCTGCAAACAGCTGTTCTAAAGCAAATCTAACATATGAAGGAGGGTAAAAGGTGTGCTTGTGAAGGACCATAATTCAGATAACTAGCGCTGATAACATCTATCCGTTGCAGCAGGGTGACGTATGTTGGGACTCACTTTGAATAAACTATAGAGGCCATGCTCATGGTAACCAAACAGCATGTGATAAAAGAAGAAGAGCGCAGTGATTTATTTTTTAACAGAATCTCATATAACTTGAGATCTCCAGCCCTGTGCTCTAAGACGGCAATATCAACAATACATGCATCAACAATACACACCAACATTGTGTGATGTACGGCTTCACGTTTAATCATGGTGGTGGTACAAAATTGTATGAAGCCTTAAAAATTCTTCTTATATTGCAGAAACAAAAACAAAATGTCCTACAGTTTTTCAACCGTGAGCTTTGTGGAATTAAACCCATCTCCTCCAGCGTTTTGTCACAGTTCCAGTTGTTTTAAACTTTTTAACCATTGATCTGACTGTGGATAGGAGCAAGGCTGGGTGATGTGCCATTTTCTGGGAACCCTTTTTAAAGATCAACGCACACCTTGGATTCCTGGAATGGCATGTTCTCCTGTTTTGTCTATTTTGAAGAGTAGCTAAGAAAAATGTCACAGGGAAACAGGAAGTCCCGGATTACTAATTAGAAGATCTGAAACACTCTGACCCACCGCAAAAAGTATGTGCTAGAATTGGATAGGTTACAATAGTTTAAGAGGGCCAATATATATATATATATATATATATATATATATATATATATATATATATATATATATATATATATATATATATACACACACACACACAGCACAGATGATTGTGCTCACTGAATAAACACAGTATTCTTCTCTACTTTTAAGACTAGGCTTAAAACTTTCCTTTTTGACAAAGCTTATAGTTAGAGTGCATATAACTATAGAGCTATAGAGGTAGCTCTATAGTTATGCTGCTATAGGCTTAGGGTACTGGAGGACATCAGGGCCTATTTTTCTCACTCTGGTGAGTTCTCCTACTGTTCTTCAATTTGCATTGTTGCCATTGTTTTTTACCCTTCATAGGTAGGTACACCTGGTCTGGCGTTCTGTTAGCTGTGACATCATCCAGGGGAGACAGAACATCTGTTATTACCATAAAATGTAGAAAACATTCCTGGATCAATGTGTGTTTCTGTGCTTTTTGTGTCTCTGCTCTGTCTTCTCTAACCCCCAGTCGGTCGAGGCAGATGGCCGTTCATACTGAGCCTGGTTCTGCTGGAGGTTTTCCTTCCTGTTAAAAGAGAGTTTTCCTTTCCACTGTCGCTTCATGCTTGCTCAGTATGAGGGATTGCTGCAAAGCCATGGACAATGCAGGCGACTGTCCTTGTGGCTCTACGCTCTTTCAGGAGTGAATGCTGCTTGTCAAGACTTCATGCAATCTACTGGGTTTCCTTAGATGGGAATTTTTTTTTGACCAATCTCTATAATCTGACCCAATCTGTATAATCTGATTGAATTTGACTTTGGAAAGTGCCTTGAGATGACATGTTTCATGAATTGGCGCTATATAAATAAAATTAAAATTAATTGAATTATTCTAAATGCCGTTTGAAAACGTGGCCATCTTTTTGTAGCCATTGCCTGATTTAGGAAGATCAACTTTCAAACTGACATGTTCTCTTGTCGCTCCCATTTCGAAGAATAATGGAAATGGGTCTATGCGCCACGATATATTTACATCCAGGATGACAAGAAAGGATGTCATAGATTACTAACTTAGTTTCTAGACAAACTGATCAACCTCCAAAAATATCTAATTATACATTAAAAAATGCTAAATTAGCACTTATTTTATAGGATTTGTTAAGAGAGTCAAGAATTGAGAAATGTGTACCTTTATAAAAAACAAATCGATTTGAAATTAATATAGTCAAACCAAAGGATAGATTTTTCTAACATTTTCAGGATAATTTGATGCCACCAAAATAAAAAAATTAATGTATTTCAAAAATTCTCTCCATAAGTTTTTACTGTTTAATCACTTTTGCGTAAAAAGAGCAGACTAGTCCTTTAGGATCTGCTGTGATTTTGTGCTGTTATTCCCTTTTAGCTTTGAAATTGGAAAGATGCAAATAATTTGCTTGTAGTCTCCTAGCTCTGGTGTTACATTATGTTCCCCAAAATCCATTATCATTTAAAAAAAAAAAAAGATCAGTGCATTACTGGAAATTACATGGGCTCACTTCCATTACATACTGAGGCCCTCTTACTGGTTCTGCAAAATAAAACAATAGATTAAGAAAGAAACTGTCAACATCTCAAAGTGCATTCATTTTATTTAATAACATGTTTTCCCATTATCTCCACATCTCTAATGAAGTCAGCGTGATTAATTGTGTGTTTATGCGGAGCAGATACTTCCCAGCACATCAGCGTCGTCACAGTTTTGACATTCCGCCTCAGCATTGTCCTGCTTTACATTCAGGCTACATACGGCCATTTTGACAGCAGTTGCTGCTGGAGAGGGCAGCACAGCCCACATCCGTCACCCATCTCCGTTTCCTCAACTCGTCCCTATAATTAAGTGCGGGAGAGAATGCATTTCATTAAACTTACTAATTAGACAAACTACGGTCTAAACAGCGTTTACATTATTCCGTCTGAAATCATGCAAAGCAGAAGTTTCGCTGGCGTCATGAGTGCATGAAGGGAGGAGTTATCTTCCAAAATCGTTATGTATGAGGGGGTAGTGGGGGGGAAGAGAGGGGAAAAAGTGCATACGGCCAAAGACAGCTGCTGTCTAGGACAAACTCATCTCTGATGCAGAGTGTCAACTGTGAAATATAAGGACATCTGCTCCGTTTGCAGTTAACTCATATCTTTATGACAAGCACACCTACATTTCAAAAGTCCTCCTTTTTTTAATGCCAAATACTTCTGTCTATCTGCAGTGCATCAGGAGCGCAAGCCACGGTGGTAAAAATGTAAGGAATGAAAAATAAAAATCGATGCCTCTTTTAAGCAGAAAAGCTCCGAGTGGGGGAAAAAAAAATTAAATATAAAAATAAGTGGAGCTTGATGTGGTAAGCACGCACGTTTCTCGTTCCCCGGCAAGTGGGAAATGTTGCAAGATATCCCCCGGAAGTGTTCGAGTCACACCAAGGACCTCGGGAACACGAGAAATGCCAAGATCAGCCGGAGATACGGCACAGAGGGAGCCGGGCCTCGGGGCGAAAACATCAAACTATGAAATAATAACACAACAACTCAAATCCCAATGCAGATACTTAGACCCTGCACAGCTAAACGCAAATGAGCAGTTTCAGCAAAGAGGCATCCATCGGCATCCCTGGGCCAGAGAAATGAAGCTGCGTTGCAGCAAAATTAAGCCAATTAGCTCTGTGTTAAAACGCATTTTCCTCGACTGATAGAATAAAATAAAAAAAAATCCTTCACATCTTCTCGCTGTCATTTTTTTTTTTTTGTAAGCATGGGCATATCTGGGCGCATGTTCTCACACCTGTCAAGGCATTGTGTTCATCGTGGTAATTGACAGGAGGTGCTACTGCGTGTTTGTCAGGGCATCAGAGGGTGCCAACAGCCTCAAATACTAATTCATATTGAGATGTCGAGACAAGGAGACATGGCGAAGAGGCAGAAAGTCAAAACTAACTTTTCGACATGTCCGGAAACAAAGCCAAACACCCGGCGATTGTGAGCGCAGCCTTGGATTTTCTCCCGAACAAAAGAGGAAAAAAAAAAAAAAAAGCAAAAACAAAACATTTTTGTTTGCGTTTCATTATCGAACTTGAACAACAAAGCAGCAGAACAAGAGGAAGGGCAAAGGAGGCACGGTTGACATTCTCATTATGCCACACTTGCTCTGCAGTCTTTTGTCTAAACTTATCTGGTGAAAAACTCGATAAGGCCATCTCATTATAATCAAATCCGAACGTGTCAGCAGCCCTCGACGCGCCCGCGGGTCAGATGTCTGCGTTCACAAGGAGGTTTTTGTTCTGCTTTTAAAACAGGGTACAGTGCAGAGAGAAAGTATTTGCACCCTTACATCGTTTCTCGTTTTGTTTTTGCCCCCCGCCACAAATATTTCAGCTGATTCAAACTAAATCTCATATTAGACACAGTTATCCTAAGGATCTATCCTAAAAGCATTTTGTAAGTAATGACTTTATTTATTAAGGGCAATAGAAGCTTTTAAAACCAACCTGGTCCCATTTTAGACTACAACCAGGCCTGATTGTTGCGATATTTGTTGGATAAAAAATTTAAATATAACCTGTCTGACAACATGAAGTGGGATAAAATACAACTCATGATATTTTGATCTAAAGAAATTCAAGAAAAGAGAAACAAAGTCGCTGACATCTATCAATGGGGAAAGACATATAAATCCCCTTCTAAGGCTTTGGGACCCCAGTGAACCACAGGGAAAGTCATTGTCCATAACGAGAGAAAACATGAAACGGTGCTGAACAACTACTAAGATTATGCCGACAGAGCATCGACTCTAACCCTAACCCAGGAGGTCACAACTGAACCCAGAACAGCATCTGCAGACGTCCCCTGCTCTGGTTAATACCTGTGATGTCACCGAATCAGGTCATGATTCAACAATAAGAAAGCAACTGAGCAAAACTGGGTCCATGGGCTGAGGTCCGAGACGAAGACCACCGTTGATCACAAAGAATGCAAAGGCCCACCTTTGAGTTTGCAAAAAGACATCTGAACCATCCCCAAGACTTCAGGGAAATGTTGTGGACTGATGGGACAAATGTGGAACTGTTTTTTAATGGAGGCCGTGTGTCTTGTTAGACAGAATTTCAGAAAAAAAAGTATCATACCAACAATGAAAAATGATGGTGGAGCGATGATTTATTTTGGTGCTTCAGGATATGGATGACGAGACATAATTGAGACATAATTGATGGAGCAATAATTACTGCTCTGTACCAGAAAACATGAAGGAGGGTGGCCGACCATCAGTTTGAGATCTTAAAAAGTCTGATACAGGGAATTTTGAGGAAACTTCACATCTTAAAAAAATAGAAAATGCAAGTATTGGTTGCTTTAAACAAATAAAAAAAAAATCAAATATCAGGCTTTCAAATTTTCTTTTTATGGTAGCTGTTACGTCAGACCCACAAAAAAAATATTTTCCTCATATTTTCTGCAGTTTTATATAGGGTGCATAAAATAAATTAATGTGTATGTTGTAAATCGTATGTTTAGAAAAATACTGACTTTGTTGAAGATATCTCATTAATGTTTGTAACAAAGATCATAAATTTGGAGTTACGCTGATGAGCCCTGTGTTATGCAACAGAATAATGATCTGTAACATATGAGAAACTACTTTTCTAAATAGATCCTAAAAAAAAAAAAAAAAGTTTTTGAAAAGCTCTTGTCAATTCCAGAATTTATTACAATTTACCTGCGGTGGTATAGCCTTAAACAGGCCCTTAATGCTAAAAAAAAAATATTCTGCAAAGAAGAGTGGGCAGAATTTCTCCAAAGCGACGTGAAAGACTTATTATAAGTTATCACAAATGCTCGACAGCAGTCGTTGCCGCCAAGAGTGGCACAACCAGTCATTAGCTTTAAGGGGCAATTACTATTTTTTACACTGCTTGGGATAAACAGCAAGTGAAATCGTCCTGTGAAAGCTGGATTCTGCATTTACTCAGGTCATCTCTGATATCAATATCAGCTTGATGAACCGAAACATACAAGTCTGACAAACAAAACAAAAAGAGAACTGATGTAGGCTGTCCATGGAATATCAACACGCATGTCAGGGGTGAGGAGGCCTGAGCCGAGTGACGTGTCATGTGTGTTGCCGTCTTCTTAAACCTTTTACCACAAGGGATAAGTGAGACACACAGTACATCATGTGTCAGACTTTGATGGAGCATGTGGGCGAAAAGGTCTAGATGAAAGTCTCGAGAGTGTTCTGTCTTCCTTAAATACAAAGAAGAAAGAGAAGGGAAAAGAAATGCGCACATCCTGCCATTTATTCCCCGTTTATAAAAGAACCTTGTAAAGAACAATCGCTCTATTGTCTGTCCGACCTCTGAATTAAAACTGCATGACTTCCTGCTGAGAAGTAAATGTTTAACATAGCCAATTACAGACATGCTGGATCTACAGCCGATAGCTTCTCCTGAGAAAAGATGAAAATTATACAGTAAATCCTAAGCATGTCAATCAGCTGGTAAGTGTGCTTGCAGGCTAATGCTTGTACAGTGAATTAAATGCATTAAAAAGCTAGGCTGGTTACAGATTGAGTGCATCAGGAGCTCTGATGAAAACCATTAACAAGATTACACAAAAAATCAGGCTCGTGACCCGCGCTCGGCCGGCTAAGGCTTGTACTTCTCACAGGCTACAATAAACAAGCCTCGAATCTGCGTCCGGACGCGAGACTGGCAGGACTGTACATAACAGCCCGGACAGAGTCAGGAAATTTTACTGAGTAAAGTGAGTTTTCAATTTTCAATATGTGGCAATTGGATCACTTAAGTGCCAAGAGCTTATGAGGTCATTCTTCAAAAGCATAGTGTGCAGTCCTGCATGAATTGTCTAGTTATTGATTCTGAAATATATTCAGCAGCCTCTGGTGGATACATTACACTCCTAACACATTAGTGGGGGCTCGTGAGTGGAGATGGTTGATTACTGGCAATGTAAATGGGTCCATCTAGGAGCAAGACACTGATACCAGCAGGTCAGCTGAGCGCTCCCAGCACAGTGGGGCCACCCAGCCTGAAAATTTATGACAGCGGAGCTACAGTAACATGATTTAGAAATAAGCATCAGCAAAACAGTAAAGCATAATTGTCAGACTGTGAAATACGACTACGGCGCGGCTGAAAATCCACTGAAACGTTTCGGTTCAAATTAAACACCAGTAGAAATATGCCTCGGTGAAAAACGTGTGTCTGGTACTGATGAAAAATACCTAACCTTTAGGTCACTGTTAGCAATAAATAAAAAAAGAAAACGCCGCAACGAGGCCTTTGCATGCATCACTTCCAAACAGACTCATCATGCCGCCCAGGGCCATACAAGCAGTAAAAACCTCCTCCCTTCCTCTTTAAATGCTCTTTGATGTTGGACTCTAATCAATACTTGAAGGCTGGATTTAGAAACGATAGATAAAACCATGACGAGTACTGCACCTGATACTTTTCCTGCATCCTCTTTTGTAATCTCACTAGTGTTTAACATCAACTGTGACCAGGATGCAGCAAGGCTTTAGACAGGGCTTCAAAAGGCAAAATGCATTTCATTTTAAGCCTAAAAACATAAGAACCCTTGAAATATGACACATAAATGAACATTTGTCTTCCCATTCTTATTCTAAGGAAATGATTGTAAAAAAATCTTCTTCTTTTTTAACAAATCAAAAGAAGAGCTGTCTGACTTACACTATGATGACATACCATCTATAAAAGTACCGTCTTGATGCCTGTCACTCACTGTGGTTGTAGACAGAAAATGGATACTTCCCTTGACAAAACGAGACCTAACGGAAAAATGTCAAATGAATGCATGGTCTCTTTTTGTCAACTCAAAAAGAAAAAGGATGACGTGAACACCTTTGACATAGCATCATCTATGCAGGTAACAATGAGTGAGCTTCATAGAGGAACACAGTCGAAGTGGCCAGATTTCTCCTCGCCCGCAACAACCCAGAATCTCCACTGGAAACACTTTTTTTTACCCCAGAATTATTCAATCTTGGATTAAAGGAGCAACTTAAAGTCCAAGGGTGAGGACAAAACACAGTCTGTGCCTCAGTTAGTATTACGAGCTCAAGCAGGAAGTCAACAGCCAGACCAAAGAAGGAACCATAGGTGTTGCTTGTGAGCATAGGAGTTTATCAGTTAACAAAATGCTTGCTGTAGTGTTAACTTTTTGTGTTAATACTGGCCTTTTTGCGAACTTCAAATTGCTAAATTTTTAAAAAGCGCTGCAGCGATTTTAGATTTGGATAAACGTCGAGTAGAGAAGCAGCATTTAGTTTCCATGCTCCACTTATCTGGACCAAAACTCCTGGAAGACTGTAAAAGTGCTCAAACTTACTTCCTTTAAATCAGGGTTGTTGTGTTTAGAATTACCTTTAAATGTTAATGTTGAAGTTTGTACTCCAACTTGTCTTTTATCTTGCTACTGCTATTCCACTGCAATGTGCTCTTCTCTAATGTTTTTCCTCTGTCTGTAATGTTTTTTCTTTCCTCTGTAATATTTTCTTTTTGTTTTTATTTTTTATTCATGTACAGAACTTTGAATCATCTTACTACTGAAAACTGCTTTTTTTTAATCAAACATGCCTTCCTTGCCTTGAATAGCTTCCTTATAGTGTGAGTCAGTGAACAGATCTGTTCTAAATATCATCTCAAGAGACATATTATGGTAACAACAAAACACTGTTGCATTGGTATCTGCTGGTGTGACTCGTGATATGATGATCGTGACCATGTGAAGGAATGCTGAGAAATGTCAACGTTGGATAAGCATTTAAGCGTGTAAACTTTATTGTGGAAAATCTGACCAAAGACACCTATATGTGCCAGCCGAAGTAAGAAGCCAACAATTGAATGTCCAGACCTACCGTAATACCAGCGACTCCAATGTCTGTGCGGGTACGTTGACTGACTTCACAGCTTTAGAAAAGAGGCCGTTTAAGTCTCTTTTTTTTTTTTTGCAATAAGCCCTATTATAATTTGAAACAAGCCTGTAATAATACATATTTTTTTTCTTTGTATTAGCTTTGCGGATTCAGCAGGTTTCCTCCAAGCGTTTGATCTGTTGCTCAAGGAGAGGGCAGCCTCTCCTATCTTTCTGCTTTAATGCTTTCTTTCTGCACACTTTAAAGGCCGACACACCAAACCATCCGATCCGTCTGATCCGACCGAAAATCGCATCATAGCAATTAGATTTTGTTAAAGTAAATGGGGCCAGGCAGACCGGTAAGCAGTTTTCTGATCCTGGTTGGAGCTACGCAGCATTTTGATGGAAAATCCCTGAGTCAGACAGGAAGAGACATAATTTGGCAAAGTAAAACACGTCCGCTTTGGGCAAAATTAAATCTCCAAACTGCAGGGTAAACAGGACGCAATTTCCGGCCAGGTTCAACCCCATCAAGGTCCATCCCGGAAAATAAATAGATAAATAATCAGAAAACATTACAATAAAACTGTGTACTTACCCATAGTAGGAGCTCAGAAGTAACGCAAACAGATAAGAAAATTCAACAGTGATCTTCTTCGATGTAGTTCGAGCAGCAAGGGCAGATTTACATTTACTGCCCGGCTTAGTTATGCTGGCAGAACTTCCGGAATTTGCGGTACATGCACTTATGTGGATACTCGACCTTGCGAGTTCGGCTGTCAGAAAAGAGAGCCTCTACGCAGTCAGCAGGTGAGAAAAATAAATATGTAAGGATCCGAAAGTCGGGTCGGACGGGTCAGATGGTTTGGTGTGTTTCAGCCTTAAGGCAGTTCTACACTGGGTTTCTTGATTGAAGGATGTGGAAATGAAGCCCCCGGGGGGGTCGTCATCTTCAAAATGGATTGATGTTTTCATTGATGTCTGGGCCAAAAGAATCATAATTGTAATCGCAATAGCTATGTGTGCGACATCAAACATGCAAAGGACCGTCTGAACGCAACAGTTGCTCAGACAACACATTTCAATCCCCGTGTCTGCAAAATCCAAATGCCAACAATGTATTTGGATGTTGGATGCACTCTTTCTGCCTTTTATGGGCACACTGAGCGTACACTTGAGTAGCTAAGGTGTCGTTTCTCTGTTCTTTTACTGTCCCGATATCACCCAGCCCTACCTATAATTATTGTGAGCTACAGGCCTGACCACAATAGAAAAGGAAAATGTTTGATATATGGCCTTTAAGGAAACCTTTGTACTAATCTGTCACAAGAATATATTGTTTTCTGGTAGGATTAACCTGAAAAATGAGAAGATTAAATATGTGTTCTTTATGACAAGAAAGCTGACACCATCATAGGAAGCTGCCCCTGCATGAACTGAACATCAGCACCCTATAGTGCCTGTGCAGCCTATGCTGTGTCTACTTTAACCTTGAAAAATACAATATATATTTATCGGCATCTGCAACAGCGAAAATCTAATATGAACAAGTTAGTTTCAAATAAAGCTTTAAATAGCTATTCAATTAGCAGTTTCCAAGTTAAAGTTTCTAACACTTAGCAGGCTAAGATATAAATCATGAATATTTCTGATTTTCACTAAGAGGTTCTTATTTTCATAAAGCTAATCAGTGCCCACTGTTTTGTTTCTTGCTGAAAAGAAGTAGTAACTACTAGCAACGGGATATCTTGTCACATTTTCCTTAGGTAAAAGAAAAGGGCTCCTGCGATTCTTCAGTACTTGCATAAAATTATGTTCATGTCACTGACAGGTATAAAGTTTCAAATTAATACAAAATTGTTCCTTCTAATTAATTTGGGACAAATAATGATGGAAAAAGAAAATAATGCTTTTTCAGCATGCTGTAATGAGCTGCCCGTTAATTAACCCAACGGGATTACAAACCTATTATGGTAAAAATTAATCTACTGCAACACATCACTAGGACACCTGTTCAGACCACAACTCCTTGACATTGGCTCTTTTTTTTTTTCGGCCTTGCTCTCATACACACACACACACCGAGCAGCTCGGCTGTTTTCTGTGAAACCATCAAGAGACACACGTACGCGTTTCACATCAAACACACAGAGGCCGCTCTGGCACCGATCTCATCATCTACATGTAGTTAAATTTGCAGAAAAACAAATTCTAGCCTCCTAAATGTGCGAACCGGCGCACACAGGAGCAAACAAAGACTGAAAAGCAGGATTCAATTGAGGGCCACTTGGCTCCGACTCAAGGCAGTGATTCAAATCAAATACCACACCACAGCTGTGTGGTGAAGCCATCGTCCAAACTGGCCCTATGGCTGCCAATCTTTCAGACTTAACATAAAATTCATGTGAACCAAGTTCAAAGTAAAAGTAAAAATGTTTTGGGTTTTTTTTTAAATCTCCTCTGCCCCGGCTGTCGTAACATTTCTAAAACAAGCTGAAGACCCTCACTCACTATTAATATAAACTAAAAAGTTATCTTGTCAGCTTATTGGGCAATCCCCTTCTTCAACTGCCTAGAACAGAAATAGAGACTATACTGTCTATATGTGAAGATACTCAAAGAAATAAATTAACCACTATTTTGGCATATCTCAAAACATGCTTTACTAGGATCTAAACATGAGGAAATACAGCACAGTTTGGGAACCAGCAAAGCCTGTCACATTTTGTATAGAGCATGTATATTAGGATAGAGATTGTAAAATGTACACTCAGCTTTGTGCAAAGACATAGTAAATTACTGTTGCTGTGCCATCCCACTTCTGGGTTTCTTTCCTTTTTCCACACTTAATGATTGCATAACCACCTTGGGCAGTATGTATGCAGTTTGCTGTTCTGCCTGTTTTTTTTTTTTTGTTTGTTTTGTTTCTTTGTTCTTGTTTTTTTCTACGCGATGCAAGCTTTGAAATTTGAGGCAAAATTCCTTTTTTGCACGCATAAACCTGGCGAATAAAGTTGACTCTGATTCAGAAAGCCCAATGTTATCTACACAGTCTATGAGTGACATCACATGGTCAAAAAAATGATAGATTAAGGCGGCACAATTTATCGCAAATATATTGCCATAGTGGTATCAGTGTGTGCAAAAGGATGGCTTGGAGTGCAATAGATAAAAATCATTGTACATGCTAAAGTAATATTTAGCCAGTTGGACAGAGTGTCGCGGCAGCAGATGCTCACACCAGACACAAATGACATTGCCAAAAATTGCTAAAGGTCACGGCGTGTAGGAAGCACAGATGAGAAAGAGAGGAAAGGGGGGGGGGGGGCATATATCACAGATCTATATTAGATAAATTCATAAGAAATTGGCCAGCCTGCTTGGCCGTTGGAAGCACTTTAAGCCTTCTGCGTGTGGAGCAATGAAACATAATAGTTGGGTCATTAATGCAATATTTGAGCAGCAGCTGATTGTGTTCTGTGGCACTAGACCATATATAGGGTATATACAGATAAATGGGGATTGAGTGTTGTTTACTTAAAGCTGCAGATTGCTGTACATCATTAAAATACAAGGCACATACTCAATATGGTGGCAGGAGCAAAAACATTTAAACTACTTTTTTAAAGGGCACGCAAGGATATTTTCCTTCAAATTTAAATAAAAAATGTATAAATTAATATGACATTGTTGTTTTTTATTTGAAATGCAACAATAACTCCTCCTACAGTATGAGTTTTTTTGTGTCATATTCATTGTGTCAATAAATGCTCACTAAAATGTATAGTAGTTTTAAAGTAAACTTTACAATGGCACGGAATATGATACATTTTGCCATATTGCTCTTTGTTGAATAAAACTAGTATAACAAGCTGATATTATGTGGTTAGATCTGTCCTTAATGTGCTTTATAACTTCCCACCTGTCATTTTAAATCAGTGTTTCCCCTTTATAAAGGCGCTGGGAAACAAATATTTAGTTTTCACTCAATGGCTGTACTTTTGCACAGCCGCAAAAGTTTGTATTTTTCTTTCTCATAAGCAAGGACAACTGCGGTAGCTTTCTTCTAGCCAACTGACCAGCAATCCACAGAAACTTGTGGGGGAGGGGCAGTGTTGCTGGGGGCCTGCGATCAGTCCCCGTGTCCCCTCTCTGGCTTCTAATTAAAGGACTTTAAACAATAGGAATGATGTGACGAAAACATCCATGGTTTTGAAACCATAGCAGCTTAAAACCCATGTCTAGTAACGGGTATACAAAAGATGGTAAGACCCTCACCGAGGAGTTTTCTCAGATTTGATTCTGCAAAGCTACTCAACCATCGACTGCGCTGGTGAAAAACGCTTTCCCCAACACACCAAACCGCAAGAACTACAGTGCCCTAAGGCTTATTCAAAGCCTTTAACTTTTAGCATGAACGCTACACGGATGATTGCCTAGAGAGCCACGGTACCGGCGCAGGAAAGTGGTTGCTATCTCTTTCTGCTTAGACCCTTACTCATAGGCGCACGGAGGGATGATCTTTGGGATCCCTGAGTGATTAGTGGTTACCTTGGGATAGATGTGTTCTGCCGGGATCAACGCACGTGCTGCAGGTGTGACAACAACATGCGGCGGCTGCCTCCTAACTTATAGTTAACACCAGCCTTTGACAGTTAAGCACACAAGGAGGAATTTGTATGACAGCACGGCTAGAATTATGCAGGGATCAAGTGGAAGGTGTTTTGTTTGGAAGCGTTCAATAAATTCAGCTGTTGACTCGCTCGTCGTAAAACTTCACTGACTGATAAATACGAGGGTCCTCTTTGTTGGGAGGCGTAAAACAATATGTTTCTGAAATATGGAAATGTCAGATGGAAAGGCCATGGTATTCAAATCTCAAGTTAATTAGGGTTCCACAAGGAGGAAGGTTTGGATGTTTGTGTTGAAGAACAGAAACATTTGCATTCCCTAAAGGGGAGCATGTCAACAGGATCGATAGGGTAGACTGCGAACTCCAGCTCTTGCTCCCGCTGAAAAAAAAAGAAAAGAAAAGAAAGAAAGCATTGAACTCAGCAGATCCTCTTACTTGGAATCTTCTGAAATTAGCTACCCGGAACTACTAAATACTGTCTTCCACCATAACAATAACAAAAAACCCTTTATTTTTGCTCAAAATTAGGTGAAGTTCGTTTTTTTAAATGATCAAATACTAACCATCTGGAAGAGGCCCAGCGTCAGCTGAAATACAATACAGCCTTTTAAGTAACATAGTTAAACACCAATTATCCTTCTCCTTACATTGATGTTTTTAGTGCTTTCTCTCTGTGAGGTAGCTGAAGTGTGAGAGAAACAAACAGAACATCAATCTCACTCTAAACCTAAAGCCTCAGGACTGATCGCAAAGGGTGTTAAGGAGGAGGGGGGGGGGAAACATTTGACAAGGATTTAATGAAATGAGGGGACTGGAGAGGATGAGAGAATGCATGTCCAACCCCACCACTGGACATTTGAAGGAGTTTAATTGCAAATAAAGGTATTTTCACACAACTACCCTAAATAAAGAGGGACTTCATTGTGACCAAGTGAGACATGCATAGACGTATTACATTATATGCAAGCAAAGTACAGAATGCCACATAATGGTTTTAGGTTTTAAATGATGGTCATTTTCAACAAGTCCGTCAGACTTACTGGAATCTGTCAAAATGTAGATGATCTAACCCGGTTAACGTTTAACCAAAACCTTCACATCAAAATGTCCCCCTAACAAAACCAACTCCATGCCTGGATGCTTTAAAACACAAAAAGAAGAAAAAGAGCCTGTACCGTACATATAGACGTACATCCAACATTGTTAGGCATTATGAGACAAATATACACATTACAACTCTCCCAGCAAGAAACATTTGGAGAGGGATATCTGTAAAGACTCTTGATAAAACAAAATACCAGCAAAACGTAAATTAAATTGGAACAAACCTGCAGCCTTGACAACCTGTAGACGTCCCTATGTATTTTAATAGTGGTACTCAAAAAGATTGAGAAATAGTAGAAATACCTAAAACCTAAATTATTTAAGATGCAAGTTATTTGTTTTCCAAATTATAATGCCTAAAAATGTAATACTTTTAGATATCAATGGAAATATCTTAAGCTTATTTTAGTATTCTGTTGCGCTAATTAAAATAACATGCTTATCTACCATTTTGTGAATATTGTCAGAATAGGCCTTGGCCATTTTCCAGTATCAAGCAAGTTATAAAAAAAAAAAAGTTACGGTTTCAAAACCGCAAAAAAAACCAAAAAAATAAAACAACAACTATAATACAAGTCCTTAAATTTAAAGTCCTTAAAGTCAAAAGCCAGATAAAGTGTTGGAGAAACCTAAGTTTCTGTCCAACTTCCCTAACTAAGTGGTGTTAAAGACTGAAGTTGTTCCCGCGTGAATAGTGGGTGCACCTTCCGGAACCCGCTGGTGCCTGGAATATTAACCGGTCTGGCGGGTCTCATTTTGTGGGGCGTTCCCCCTGGCACCTCTGAGGATCTCTGGGGGCTCCTGGGCTTTTGGTCAGCACTTTATTGTTGTCGGACTGTGCAGAATTAACAGGGCCCAGTTGGGTAGCAGGCCTCCAGGGGAATTTATGCCTACCCCTTGACGCTCGATTCCTCCGCCATAACCGAACCTATGCAACGTAGGGTCTTCAGGTGTGGGATGATGGACCTTGAACGCATCATGCAGTTGTCTGGCCCGGTCCTGCGTCTCAGTTTGAATACATGACACACCTAGGGCTTTGGGATTAGGGAGACTCTGCCGTCAGTAAGCAGAGGGGTCTCAAATACTATAGCCACAACAACCCCAATTCTAATGTTTTCATGTACTGCAGAAACATCTCACATTACCACAGACAAACACTGTGAAGAAGAGCAGGTTGGGAGTACTGGCTGGGCAACATGGTAACGGTGTGGTCTCCCCCCCCCCCCAGTCAAACAAACACAGGCACCAGGGCGGGAAAGAAACAAAAGCTGTGAGAATGGCCTTGGGGGTCTCTGATAGCGCTATGGGGAGCTGCCCCTCCTTTGTTGTGCTGCTGTTTGTGCGGGCACACAGGCCACATCCCGGGGGGGTGCTCTCCTGTCGGGTGGCTTTATCTCCCAGGGATGCATCAGGCTGTGGGCAGCAAGGACTACGCAGCGCTCTGGTGGGCATCCCTCCCTGCTGACCTCCCAGGGCCTAGCTCACCAGATTGTGTGGTAAGGCGACCTTCCTTATTATGGTCCTTAACAGTTCCAGGCGTTGTCAGGCTGGTGTCTGCCTGACATGTTGGAGGCTCTGGGGTAGGTCTCTCCTGCTGGTCGGTCTTGCCCCGCTCCTGGGCTTGGTCCCCTATGTCTCACACTGTCTCTTTGGCCTGGGGTCTGCTGCTTCTCGTCATTCTGCTCCACTGACAACGTAACCGCGGAGTGGGGCGACGCCTTGTGTTTGTCTTCCTGGGGCGGCTGCGACTTCCCGGAGCAAAGTCCACCTATGCGTAGCTACTCGTGGGTGCTGTGTGTTGCAGGCGTTCTACCATTGTCGGCACCAACAACTGTACACCTTCAGGTGAAAAACTTGCTCAGATACCCAGTCAACACAACCACACTTTTTCTACACATGCCTCACCCACAAACAGCTGCTGTGGCACATGTAGGCAAACAGCTTCTCGATGTGGTATTCTTCTTGAAACGCTAAGACAGTACATATGAAAAAAAAAAAAGAATAAGATTCTACACAATAATTTTTAATTTAAGGCTACAACTATATTTAGCAAATTTATATTCTATGTTGTATATAAAGTGTATGTAGAAACATCAAAATATCAATATTATCCCTGTAATAATCAGCATTTTACATTATTTTTGCAGCAGCAAAAATAGTTGTTGCTTTTGTTTTTATTTGTAGAAATATTGTATTTTGAAAAAAACATTGAAATATTGTGGTATTTTTACTCCACGCTATCATGCAGTAAGAACCTCGTACCAGTTGTTCCGACTCTAGAGCTTTAGAAAGGTCAGTGTACAAGTGGATTATTTTATTGTAAGAAGTACGCAGTGACCCAATTTTAAATTCCAGCAAACTCATAAGAATACCAATAAGTGTATCATCCAGTTACAGGAGGAAAGCTACAGTTCTGCCTCTATCACTGTTAAATGTTAGCGATTAATGAATGCTATCGATATTAATATCAAAATATTCAAATCATCAAAAACACCTTGATTTTCATTCAAGAAGCTCATTTTGCATTCAGCGCAGCACCTAGAGCTTGATAAACCACGTCGCCTAATCCCATACATTTAAATGGTTTTGGCCATAAATCACGACGGACAAAATGAGCTTTGTCGGGGAAATTGAATTTGTTCTTTCTCGCGTCAAAAAATAGGGGGCCCATCTTAAATGCCGTCAACAACAAAGACACGGGCACAAAGCAAACACACACGGTGCGTTGACCCACAATAACACAATAAAGGAAAAAGGAGCCTGAAGCTTCCATTGTCTCCGCACTCCACAGGGCAGCAGTGACTGACAGTTCAGCTGTAAGTAAAGCTGACACAGTATCACATCGTGGCAAGATTGTTAAGGGGAGAGCGGACATAGCAACTGAAGGACAAAGGACATTTATTGATATGGCCAAGTCCTCCAGTGCAGGAGATGTCCTTTAGTGAAAGTGTCTTGTTGCCTGGATATTAATCACCATTGTCACGTAGCACAGGAAATAAGTACACTAGCTTCCCCAATGGCAATTTTCTTCCCCTGTTTCAAACCCACCTGGTCAAATCCAGTTAGTCCGCGTGTGTGTTTTGGGCTTAATGTCTCGGAGACAGATGAAATCTGTCTTGCTCTGGAGTGAAGTGGCTGTGAGTCATTCCGAATGATTAAAATGCTACTGTGACCAGCTTTTGAGTGTCTGGGCTGAAAGACTAAGTGAACTCAACCATACACATCACGTAATGAAGTGATGACTGATCGCCTCGATTAACATAAGTTTGACAAATAAACAGTTTAATCACTGTTAACGTCAAAATTACTGATATTATCTTGGAAAATAAACAGCGTCTTAACAATTTCGATTTCACATCGGCTGGGATATTCCACTTTAAAAACCCAATTTCCCCGTTTTCAGGCAGGGCGATCGCACTGCCTGTGTCAGTAAGAGAGCTAATATTCAGCAGGCACATGACGTTCTACTTCACTCCAGGCTCTGCTCGCCATCTTGCAATGTATTTATACCACTAGATCAGCCTTTGCCAGACTGCTTTCTCTGAAGCATGGATTTCAACAGTGAATATGTAAATACACATCGACAAAATGAAATTAAATTAATATTTAATGACACTTTTTCATTTTCTAATAATTTTCCCCCCACAAATATGAAAAGGATGGGAGCAAATGCCGCAGTTGTTCCCTCAGATATTGGCAGCTGTAGTAATTAAAGCAAGTAAAACACGATCCCAAAGTACCCCTGGCTAGATTGATTAGATTTGAGCTGGGAATGTGCGTCTCCTATAAGCCTGTAAAAACAAAAAAGAAAACCCTAAAGCAACTGCCAACATCTTTGGGAATGTGGTTGCAACAGAGCAGACTGCTTGAGGGTGCTTCATTTCTGAAAGTTATGAAAATCCCAAAAGAGACATGACAAAGCCGTGGCACAACTGGAAATCGATGTAGCCGGTGGACACATAAGCCCCAGCACTGTTCTCGCATATTTGGTCCTCAGGCTTGCATGAAGAAAAGAAACAAATGGGCTAAGAAAAAAACTCAGCCTGTGCTCCGAGACTGAAAATCTTAAAATGCTAGTGTGAATCCAACAAAGGCATGACATAAATTAATTTACATTCATTCAATAACTTTTTGCTACATATATATCCATTGATCAGTTGATGGAAGCTGAAGAAGCAGCATACGGGATTTAGAGACATCTACCCGTGAAGTTTTAAATTGAGCAACAAATTGAGCCCTCACTGGTGTCATTAGCACTAGTCAGGGACCTCTGAAGCAACATCCCAGTCCAACATGTAGAAATGACAGCTCTTGTCGTTACGTCACTAAAAACATGTCTCAGGTAAGTTTTTCGGCTGAATTTCAGCAGCAGATCTAATCCAATATAAGACAGTATAACTAAGCTTACATAAATCCCAATATTTATACAAGCATCAGTCCAAACAGATGCCCCAAAACCACCAGAGATGATGGTGTTTTAAACCTCAGGCGGTTTAGCAAACAAGTACATCGCTCTGTTCAGACTTTGAGCAAGTTAAACCAAACTGGAGCTTGCAGGGGTGGAAAGGGAAAGAACGTGTGCAGCTAGCCTGGCCTTACCTGACTCCGCCAGATAGATTTGCTCCGCATATCCATCTGGAAACCTTCCGTTGAAGTAATTTTGGGAAGGGGCGAAAATACTGGTTAGCTGATTGGCCTCTGTTGGTGATAGACAGGCCAAATGAACCAATCAGAAAACACAACCACAAGCCAAGCTACTCTTGCTGCTGCAGGTAAAGGCTCACTAGCTCAGCAAAGTAATACTCTTTAATTCCGATAAAACTTGCTCGATAGCCACGCTAACGCTAGTTTCATCGGCTGAAGCCGCCATGTTCTTTAGACTAAACTGTTGCGCTTCTCGTTGCGTCACACCTCAACCCGACTCAAAGCCAACGCTGATTGGATGTTCGTTTGGTGAACGGCTCCAAATTTTCTTTAACAGAAAGTAGCCAGATTGATCTGCGAGTGAAACCTTGAAAGCTCGCGAGATCAGGATGGTCTCACGAGGCTAAGCCTGGCCAGCCAGACTGACTTATACAGCGCTAATTAGGCTGGTAAGGAGCCGGTAGAGCTTGATTTTAAAGGCGGCGCTAACAGTGTCAGCGTCATCAGGTGTGTACCAATCAGCTAACCACAGATGCAAAGCAAAAAACTCCAAACTATGTGCTCTGTTTTTATAATTTGTGGTCCGTGAAACATGTCATGTTGTCGAGCAAACTCATCGGTGAACGATTTTTGATGCTTTTGTCAACAAAATATAAATGCAAGATAAATGTTGTACTCACATGTACTTCCTTAATTTTCCAAGGCACCAAGCAACAAAAAATACCCGTATGTATCTTGATTGTTATGGTTACAGAAAACCACTGCTGTATTACGGGTAATTCTGCCACCGAGAGTGACGTATCGTCAAGTCCCGCGCTGTGATTGGTCTGGTCTGTTTAAGGCCGGAGCGTATGGAGCCTTACCAGATTAATTTACGTGCCGTGTAAGTCAGTCTGGCTGGCCAGGCTAGTGAGCAGTAGCATCAGTTTAGGACTGTAAACTGGTTTGGTGCAAACGAAGACCATGGGATTTTATTTTTACCTCAAAGCTACATTGGGTACTTTACATGTCCCAGACTGACCTGCAACCATCAACAGAATATTCTATGGTTCTTTTTGTTTTATAAAAAAAACTCTTAGGCACCAGTCCCCTGTATTCGTTAGTAGATTTGCAGGAAGGAGGACAGAGAGGGAGCGGGGAGCAACATGTAGTAAATGGGTCGGATATTGATCCCAGGACTGTAGCCTCCATATGCGTATGTTCACTAATGGAAAGTTGTGCTAAAGAGAAACAGATACTGAATAAATTTTTTAAAACAATTTATAGACCTCAATTAGAAGCTGCACTTGTGTCCAGTGTCCGTTGGTTGTTATTGCAAGTTGTCATACATACAAACTCTGCATGCCAATAAGATATTCAGTTTTTTTGGATGGTGCCTCACTGTAAACATGCCCACATCTGAGAAGATGCCAAAGCTAACAAAGAATCCCTTTACAAATCATTCACTTTTGGCCGGCGCCACAGCAGTGAATTTTTCGTGTTCATGATCATGTTAAACACAAAAGCTATTTAAATTAATCTGATTTTATTTTCTGTATTTCCTCCAACGCACACAGAAAGTGACCAAGTTAGAGCCAATCATTTTTTTCACCTTTGACTCAGATTGCTAATTAATATTGCATAGACTCAGCATAACTAAATGTTTTTATCATCTCAGCTCTGTAACATGACCACAAACAGAGACACTCTAAACATATGAGAAAAGTAAAAACAGATAGCAGCATGAATTTACCATGTCCGACGTAAAAAGCGACATTGACGGCAACAGTTAAATAATTTAGATATTTTGCATATTGAAAAAAGTGAATGTCTATCTAAAGGGGATTGGAAATGGTAGTAAATGTAATCAACGGTATTTATACTAAAGTGATGTTACTAAATATATATAAAAAAAAAAAAAAAACACACCCTGTGTTGGGGAGCAGAGGGTTATTTCTGTTTTTAGCAATGCCAGTGTAAAAAAGTTATGCACATATTAAAACAATTAGACTTTCTGATTGAATATGCAAACATATTTCATTAAAATCAGTTTACTCATCTACACAGCACCAAGTTATAACCAATGTCATTGTAACACACAAAAAGGCTAATTGTTGGTCCAAATTCAATGAAAAGAAATCAAGCAATGATTATTCAATGATTTTTCAAATATTTTATAAATTAATGTCCCTCCCTAGTCATGCACAGAGGGGGAGAACCCTTACAATGCTGATAACACAATGGAGATACATTAAATATGGTTTAAGGCCAGACCAAAAAAAGAACCAAACAACAATTTTTACAATGATGTTTTCTCCATTTAACATTATAGTAATTTTATTTATAAAACCAGTAACAGTTTTGATGATTATGACCCAAGACCTTACAGTGAAATATATATTTTTTTAAAGAAATGAAACCATATAATCATCTGTTTTGCCAGTTCCTCATGACTACACTGTAAAAGAAAACAAAAAAAGGCACACAAATAGAAAATCAGTCTGATTTTAATAAGCATCAGGCACTGGGTAGATACGTAACGATCAAATTAATTTATAAGCCGTCAGCTTTTCACAGCTAACAGTTTTCTCCAGTCACTGCGTTGTGGACAGTGTGGGACAAATGGACGATGAATTAGCAGCTGAAGCGATCATGTTAAATGATTATTAGCTGTTTCGCAGATGGCTAAACAACCATTCTACAAACATATCCATATTGGCAAACATTTCTTCCACCCATTGTCCCAAATAGACATTAAAAAAAAATCTAACATAAAACATGTCAAATTTGCAATATATCCTATATCCAAATATAACTCTTTGTACAGGTGGGAAATCATAAAAACGTTTTACCTGCTTAATTTTCCTTTACCAGGGACTCCAACATTAAATCACAAACCAAATAAAGGGGGAAAAAAATAACATTTGAGATTGAAGCAATAATCTCAAACCTTAAAATAGATTATTTAACATGTTTGTGAAGATTTGTCTAATTACTTGGCTGTTCTCACAACTTTTATCCCATCAGAATCAAAAATTCCCATCCCCTATATTATGTACAGGTGCCTGGTGAACCAAGTCTGCTTCACGATAAATGTGCTGTGGCATAAATAAACTTAACTTTTAATTTGTTGGTAACTACAAGCTGTGAGGGAAGGTGTGGAATAATAATGGGCATATCTCGTTTTACAAACCGTTTCAGCCAAATGAAGCACATTTTTCACGGCTGATCGGTTCGAGGTAAACATGCCGGGGTGTTTTTTTCCCAAACCACAATGGTGATCACTGCTTAACCATCATAATAAGGTGCGAGTTGCGTACGGAGTCTCAGCTCCCCAAAACTAGGCAGCTGTTACAGAAAAGAGAAAAAAAAAAGACATTAAAAAAAGTAAAATAAAGACCAAGTTGGCTCCCTTACACTTCCCAAACTATCTCTGTTTTAAAAAAAAAATAAAAATTTCTGGAAACAGTTAAGCACTGTTGTGTGAAAAGTTTCGCCGGTTTAATTAGAAAGATAAATAAGCTAGTCATTATATGGGAAAGCAGAGAGGGAAGGATGAGCATCACCAGTAGAAAGGATCCACAGCAAATTATATACACACCAGCGAAAAGTGATTACAGTTGCAATGTTTCCCCATCGGACCATTTAGTGGGTGGCACAAGCAGCTGGTGGAAAGACAACAAGATAACGGCAAGCTGAGCCCGTATAAGATTGAGACTGAGCAGAACATAGCGGAGGCTATTTTAAAACCACAACTGTTCCTTTTTTTGAGGAGCTTTTGCCAGCGTGATGCACATTGTGCTAATTATCGGGAGAAGACATGGAGGACCTCGGTAATAATGATGGCGCCGCGCACATCAGTGATATCCAGACAGCTGGCATCCTGCTGGCACAGCGGGGCATCCGGACGTCATTTATTAAATTCAGAAATTGTTTGCCCACTTTGTATCCAGGCTTGTCATGGTTACCAATTAATCACATTATCACAATTATTGGAGATAATCATGATTCCATTATGGTCATTATGGTTTTCACAGACAAAAACACATTTGCACACGCACCATGAAAACAGACCATTTTGAAAACCCATTGCATACCTGTTGTTGACACGGCACGCCAACCATTTAGATCCTTTTTTTTGTTTTGTTTAGAAAGTCAAAAAAGTATGGATTTTTAGCCTAAATTTAATCTATTTAAAACATGTTCTTTGAAAAGCAATTTGGTCTATTAACAGTACCATTGAAATAGCCATTTAATTTATTGAATAAATGACTCTTTTATTTTTCCTGTTTTGTTTGCAGAGGTCCTTGCATGCCTCAAATGAGTCGCCAGTAGTATAAAAGCCCATTCACTGTAATCCTTTCCTGCATAGCTTTATTTTTATTGAATGCGGCGAATAAGAAGATGATCACTAGCTTTAATGAGCACAACAGCGCTGTAATTGCAACATTGTCAATTAAAAAAAGGAAAGATGTCTGTTTGCCTAAAATGCTGTTATCAAAAGCAGAGGGGGGGTGGAACTACTATGGTTTACCTTGGCTGAACCCCCACTGCCAACTTTCCCCTGCTTCACATTCATGTAGGAGGGTCAAAAGGAGAAGAAGGGACACTTCTGGCCCCTGAAGTGGATTTTTTTTAAGGATCCACTTAAAACAAAACAGGCAAAGGCTTGCAAGCGCATTTACAAATCTACGCACTAACACTAAGAAAACATACCACTCCAAAAATCAGTGTTGTATATATTTAAGGATATCAGTTATTCAAACAACCTACATGTTCTTCACTACTGTATTACTTTTACATCATTATAATGTCCCTATAACCTTCGTGAGCTTTCAGATCTAGGACTTTAATCAGATGTGAGCATTAAAGACATACCATCCAAGTGGCAAAATATGTTATTTGCAAGCAGAGCTTTAGCACATGCCACCGGAAACTATACAGATTAGCTGTGCAGTAAAGCCCATTTTAATATAATAGAATAGGTAGATTAGAAATATACTTTATTGTCCCACAGTCAAAATTAAGGTGTACCAGCAGCAAATGGCATGTTCACCACTTTTCTCTCTTTAGGCTTTTTTTTTTTCACGGCACAACAAACCAAGCTACGTCTGCTTTGATGCATCCTAACATTTTACATTGGGATTGTCATCACACATGAAACATTTAAGAAAATAGTGGAATGCTTGTTATTTAAAATATTGTTGCTGTGACAACCAACAATTCTACACATAAAGTTAGCACCAAAAGTAAAAAAGTGTTTTGTTTTTTTTTTCCTCTCTGCTGTAAAAATGCTTCTCATCATAGAAAACAACCTATAACGTTTAAATGGTGCCACGGGTGGAAAACAAAAGCCTTAGTGGGCGGGCGGCGGAGACGAGTGTGCAAGTTGCATCCGCGGTTTCTCTTCTGCGTTCGTGCTGTAGTACCTCTTAAGCAGAGTCCACTGTCGTAGCTAGCAGCACGAAGCTAAACCTTAAAGCTGTGGCGTCTGGTTCCGCTCCCAAGTAACAAACTTTTTACTTGTGCTCAAATCTGACTTTTTGTTTCAATACCAGAGGAAAATATTGCCACAGCATTGCTTTGCGTTGCATCTGACACCGCAGCATACACAATCTGACCTCCGCGTCAGCCAGCGTGCCACAGATTTATTTTCTGTAGATGAAAATTCCACCATATAAGCTCTCAAAGCAGCATCTATAGCACACGTGTGCACCGCCGTTACAGCATTCACACCGCTGATTCTCAAGCATCACGGCAATTAACCGACAACGACACCGTTTGATCCGACACTGACCCGTCTGCGCTGATCAACATTTGCTGACCTTGGCTTGCCGGACGCTTGAAACCGAAAGTGAAACTGGCAGCATGATCTACATTCTCACTCCCTCACTTGAAGGCTACTTAAAGTAATAAAAAATAATGTCAATTCTAGACACTTATTTGATATTTAAATGCAACAAAAAGAAAACCGGATAGTGACATAGTCAGTAAGACGCCCAGACCTGATGCGGATGAGATCCACACACAAACACGCTCTCAATAATGAAGAGAATCATAAATGACACACAGACTTCGGAGACACAACGGGACTTGATGTTCCAGAAAATCCCCATCGTTTCCCTCACAGTCGGACCCACATGACACGTTTTCAATGCGCTAGCTTATACGGCGGCGTTACAGCAGCGTTAACAAGAATTATAAAGCAACGTTGAACGCACAGCTCTTTCACACACTTCATAACTAGTTTTAGATGACACATAAGGACATACTGGCTTGTCTGTCAATGTGCCCCCCCCCCACCCCTCCCCTACCTCCATCCTGCCACGTATTTACCCTCGAGTCTTAGTGAATTCAATTAAGTGCCGAGCTGGAACAGCTGAAACAGAAAAAGGGGATTTCAACTTTAAGATAAAATCTGCGAGGTTGTTTAAATGAAGTATGTATAATTTAAGACGGGCCGTTTCAACCTCTGAGTCTACAACGTTTCCATCTCGGCTTTACATCCAGTCCTCTTTGATAGAATTTGAAAGATTCATGTCAGTCAGCCAGAAATGACAGAATCTATCAGATGGCAGCGTTCAACTAGATTTGTCCTCTACCACCTTCAAGCTGGTCAGCTGGGCAGTCGGTATTGCTCCCCCCCCCCCCCCACACCCACCGCCTCCCCTCCTCTCTGTGCAAGACGTTTGGTGAGACAAGCCATATGAGAAAACTCAGCTTTTAGGGGCTTGTAAAGCCTCCAGTCAATAAAGCTGCAAACTGAAGACATGAGGATGTGGGAGCTTGAAACTGAGGGATTTTGGAGATGTGGTGAAAAGGAGCCATTCTACTATGTTAGAACTGAGATATATATATATATATATATATATATATATATATATATATATATATATATATATATATATATATATATATATATATATATATATATATATATATCCTGAAACTTGCTGCAATTTACTGTGATTTTACAAGCTGTATGCAAACGAAATTTCATTCTGTACGCACTCTGTGCTATATATATATATATATATATATATATATATATATATATATATATATATATATATATATATATATATATATATATATATATATATATATATATATATACACACATACATACATACATACATATACACACAGAGGACGTATAGAATTACAGTAAAAATGCATAACACAAGCCAGTATATTTAAGTTAAACAACACTGTTCACAAGAACTATGAAAACTATCCATGAAAACTGTTAATAAAAAGAACAGGGACTTTAAAAGGGAAGGAAAAAAAACTCTTGGCAGGTGATTGGATTAACCATGTTTGAACTTACACCAGTAAAGCCAGCTGGTAACTTAAACACTTGCCAGTGAGGAGAGCAGCCAACATGTCTTTTCAGTCAACAAACGCCTTCAACGCAGCCCTCTAAATGACAAAGTACTCTCAAAATTACTGATTAGTTTTGGAGGGGCTGCCACTGTTGACTGTAATCACACCTAAATCCAAATGAGACTGTAAATATTAATCAAGTCAAACGACTTCTAAACCATATACTATGTTCATCTGTGGTTTAAAAAAGAACGCGCGCTCCATGCACAACTGAGATAAGAACCGGCAACCAGGGGACCCAAAGATTGACGGAGAGGCGTAACGCAAAAGGTGCAAAATAGGAAACCACAAACAACAAATTGGATCTCCTCCTAAGAGGTCAATAACATGAGTTGGTATCAAGAGATCAACTCGGAGAGATTGGTTTGACAATAAAAAATCCCTGTATTCAAGCGATGAGATCAAAATACAAAGCTGAAAGGTTGTGACTGTGGGTTTTGCAGACGGTTCTGCGTCTATAACAGCAACACTGAAGTAGAAGTCTTTGCATGGATTCAGGAACTCAACTAAAGGCAATTTCTAGGCAACACAGACAATTGCACCATATACACAAATGCAAAGTCAATTTCTAAATGCAACAGACAAAAAGGGACCATTGAATAGATGAACTTTGACCGTTTGAAATATACTTGTTATGCATTATTATTCAAAGAATTTAAAAAGTAATCTTGTGTAACTGATAATGTCTTTAAAAAGGGTGGACACTTAGAGGTTGCAGCCACAGACTCCTTTCTCTTAAATGCTTTCTGCCTAACTTACATTTCTCATATTTTCCCTATTTTGCTTTTCTTCTGAAATACTTCTCTTTCTTTCTCTTTTGCTTTTAGTGTTGACTTCAATGTATCGAAATACAAATTACAAATACAAATTGTTACAAAACAATGGAGACTTTAAAGAAAGGTCCGTTGCTTGAACATTCGTTGGGTGTTTTTGACAACTGCACAGTTTTGCAGTTGCTAGTAACGGCTTCCCGCTTTTAATATTCACAACTACTTTTATCTCGACCCACAACTGTTTGCAATACTTTTGGACTAATGCTTAGGAGGTGTTTTTATTCATAATTTCACACCCAAAAATATCCGATATTACCAGAATCTGTAGATTCTTATTGGATCTTCAAGAACTCAAAACACAGTTTTTCACCAAGGTCAGTAACCAATTACATATTTTTACAACTTTGCTAACAGAGTTTGATTAAAATGCACCAATCAGGCTTTTGCTGGCCGATACCAATTTCCAGCTAGTGATACGTCAGACCTGGTGCAAAAACCCTAACCCCATTCTTTTATGAAGTTAGAACCAATTCTTTCAGCTGCAACTTCCGTGTTGGTTTTCTAAAAGTTCTTCCAACAGGTTTTACTGACTTTAGCTCCAGTTATGCCATATGAGCTAACAGTTTCTCTGTTGATCAGCTGTTATTGTTTATCCTTCTTTGAAGTTTTACTAATTATTTCAAACTCGACAAGTGGCGCTTCAACAGTTTTTGCTGATTCGGTCCTTTTCAGCAAAAAGTATTGCTTTCACAGTATGTCGGCTTCTGCCTGGGGTTTCTAGAATTTAATCGATTTTTATAAATCTTCAACAGCTTTTGCAGACTTCGGCTTCAGCTATACTATGTTAGCATAGAGTTTTTCTATTGGTCAGCTGAATGTTTTAATGTTAATTTGTATGTAACTTTTTCATATTTCTGCAATTTTTCCTCATTGAGCTTACAGCATTCACACAGCATTTTTTACAGGAAATGCAAATTTATCCTATTTGGTTTCCATCTAATGCAATCTGTGGTCAACAATGGCTCCAAATATTTTTTTTTTAACCCACATTATTATTATTTTTATTTGTACATTTTCAAAAGAAACTTTATTTGTGTAGTGAATATTCAAGTACCAAATATCACATGCTAGGTTGAATTAACCTGATAATTGTCTTAACACACATTTTTTGTCAGCACTGTTTTACTCTTTACCCTATACAGCTGTAGACAACCACTTTCCAAAGAAAAATTATAATCTTTTATAAATGTGATGGTCATAATTCACTATACAACTATCAGCAAGAGATGATATTACAAACACAAAACGCTATGTTTGTTTCAGTGGTTGTCTCACATAACCGCATCCAGGTTGGCACATTTACTTAATATTTGCTGGTCTTTTTTAATAGGGGTGAAGACATTTTTTGAAATGATGCACAGCCCATAAACACAGTTTGTGATACTATTCTTTTTAGTTTATATTGATAAAGAGAAGCTTCTTTCATAATTTCCACAACGATATATAAATTAATTGTCATTTTTGTTGGGAGGCTGGTTTCTAGTTGTATGCTGATGACACTGTCTATATTTAGCGAGTAAGGGCATTACATCAGTTTCACTACAGCGGTCATAGTATTTGGAGCTTGCTGTAGCATGGTTTAAAAGTTATGCGGGCATTTAAGTTAATTAAAACTATTTGTTTCACTTTTCTTTCTCTGACCTGTTCTCTGATTAACAGTAGTTATTTAAATGTTTTTTTTTGTTATGTTGATCTTTATTACTTTTTAGTTTTGACTGTTCTATCTTTTCATTTTAAAGTTTGTAAAAAACTCTGTTTTTATGTAGTCCCCATGTAAACTAATGAGGAAATAATAAATACAATTATTTTGGAAAAAGTATTTTGAGGAGAAAAATCTACTGTAATTTGCACACACAAAAGAAACAGCTAAACAAATATTATTTAGAAGAAAATACATCTAAACAATGCCTATATGTTTTATAAACAAAAGGGTACATTTTGTCTATTAGTGGTTTAAGACTATAACAAATCTAAACATGAACCTGCACTAAACAAGAGCGACGGTGCAAAAAGGTGGTCTCAACTACAAATTTAATACTTTACCCAATTAAGATTAAGTCACCTCACCTTGCTATGTTCTAATAACAACTAAAAGGGATGTTCACTTGGATTTTTTGTAATTTCTTTACTGCTGTAATTCCATTTTTGTTGTTGTTGTTAAGACAGTAGTAGTTCTAGTCAGAAATTCCAATTCCTACTGAAAATAGTTTTTTTTCCCCCATTTCTTTCCTGGAGAATTCTTTTTTAAGAGTATAATGCAGGGTTTTTTTCTATCCCCAAATACAATTTGAACAGCCTATATTGCTACATTTGCCCTATTTCCTCATTGTTTGACAATCAAATCAAAACACTGAGTAACTATTCCCACATACACATCATAGTTGCAGTATGGCAACTGACAAAAGCCTAAATTAAGTTTGGAATACTAGATGCAATCAAGTCGTTTTTACGTGTAAAGCTTCACCTTTACGACAATTTTGTATTGTTTCCAGAAGTACTAGAGCACCTTAGTTAGACCACTTTTGGACCAGGCTTGGCCTCATTCAAGAAAATATATACAGCTCTAAACCAGGGATGTATGGACTGAGAATTGACTCATGTATACATAAAATGAATATGTAGCTCCAGCAACCAGGTGTAATTCTCAGTGGGAATCTGCATGCTTAAAAATAATAATAAATAAGTTGTGTAGATAGGGCACCAAAACTAGCCCGGGGCTCTGACTCTTCCTATGTCCGGCCCTGCTCATCACAGCCTGTGGATAACCAGTAAGTTCAACACATCAGGATATAGATGTTTGCATGCTGGCATCAGTCGCTCCTCATACGCTACGACTCAAAACAGCCCTCAACCCAAACACACGACCACGAAAAGCACAGGTCGACCTGAGCTGGCCACAACTACACGGACCCGGGAATAAAACTTGGACCAGCTCACGTCGCGGCGTCCGAACTAACAAAGCCGAGCGGATTGCGCGATCCGGCTCATTCCCAGCGGAATAACGGGGGGAGAGAGAGGGGGGGGGGGGTGCAAAATGTCTTTAATAATGAAATCCCGCTTCGGCTGAATAAACCGGCGTTGTGATCCGGGAAGGAGGGGAGAGATAGATAGAGAAAGACAGAGAGAGAGAGAGAGAGAGAGAGATAAAAAAAAAGGTCAAAGCGCCGGCGGCGGACACAGAGAGAGCGTTTCAAATATTCAGCCGCTCCACGTTGACGCAGGGATAGTTTGCGCCACACTTCCAGCTGCAGAATCAATAACACGCACACGGATCACGCAGGCTTGGACGCGTCCGACGCTCTTTGCATGTCGACTCGGCCCAGCTCCCGTTACCGATTCAACAAAGCGTTCCCCCCCTTTAGGAGGGAGACAAGGTTGGTGCTGGTGGAGAAAGAGAAAAAGCCTCTTCCGTCAAGCAGAACTGGCGTCAACAATAGACAGCGAGTCTATCGGCTAAATCAATGCCGGCTATAAAAGCCTCGTTGCGAGTACTTACCGGGCTGACAGTCTTTGTTTTCGGGCAAGGTTAAAAACAGCAGGGTTAAAATCCACCAGTGACTCGGTTCCCGTATTTTCCGCATGTTAGACTACTCATCGAGAGCAACAAGAAAAGGCAACGGGTGATTAAGTTAGTCCTTTTTTTTTTTTTTTAAACCCCCCCTCTCCTCCTCCTCTTCTTCTTCCTCTTCTTCTGCCGCCGCCGCCGCCGCTGTTTGTCCTTTAGGAAGAATTACGCACTAAAAGCCGAAGTTGTCACGGCGGCCACGCAGGCAGAGCATCAAAGTACAGGATCGGCTTGACGGTCACAGGATACAGTCAGTGCCTTGGTGGTGGTGGTGGTGGTGGTGGTAAGGGGGTGGGGGGGAGCCAGATTCACTCGCCTCCGGGCCGAGCACGGGCTGCTCTCCTTAGCTTCGAGGAATAAAGCGGCGAGCACGCAGAGGCTGTGCAGGAAACAATTCAACGCGTGTTGTTGGTGGAGTCCTCCGTGTCTGCAGCGGGCTTCCACGCAGCGACATTCCCGAAGTGTGGGGAGAAAAAAGCAGGAGGAGGTGGAGAGAGAGAAGAAGGAGGAGGAAAAGGGGTTGGTGAGGGTGGGGGGGGGAGTCGATCGGCAATCAATCGCTGTCGTTAACTACAGGAAAAAAAGTGGTCGAATATTATTGATCATACGCGGTCATTATGAAGTGATTATCCGCGGCGTCAGCGAGACGGAGGTTGAAGGGGAAAAGTGTTGCTGGAAACGTCCCATTCTTTCGGTCCAGGAAGTAGTCTTAGCGGTCAGGCGTGCACGGATATGTGGCTGCTGCTCTGCTCTGGTCCCATCCTACCCGGACAGGCTGCGTGTGTGTTTGTGTGTGTGTGTGTGAGAAAGAGAGGGAGAGAGAGAGAGACGGGGAAAGAGGGAGTCTGGACGGGGCGGGCGCACACGGAGGCGGTTCCTGGAGCTGCCGAATGCGAAATGACAGGGAACGGACCCAGAGGTTATAGTTTCTACGATGTTATGATGGGGAAACGCTCCAAATAAACAAAGAAGTGCGTTTGTTGCGTAAAACCGAGCGGAGTTCCTCGCTGGGGACCCAGCGGCGTGTCTCACACGGTTGGGCTCCGAATACGCAACAGTATTGGCATGTCCGGATCGCCACTGTTTTTAGATTTGGTGGCAACTGCGTGTCGTTCCAGCTGCACCTAGAATTAGTTCATCCACCACTGCCATTTAGTTTTTACTGGTGAAATGTACAAACTAGCACCTTTCTGCAATATACAAATCAAAGCAAGACAATTCAACTAGCCCAACGCAACTAACACTGACTCCATTACTCATTGAAGAGTTCAGATGTCCTTTGGGATTCATCAAGTATTTTTGAATTTAACACAAAATAGCTACTACTTTTAATGACTGAGCAGTCTCAGAATTTTATGGTGTTGAAGTTTTTGTTTATCTTTGGAACTTAGAGCACCCTTTTGATTTTAAGACCTGCTGCAACTATGATCCACACACCAGCTAATGTTAGCTTTCCAAGAGGAATAAACCATTCTTCATCTGCAAATAAGGGTTCAGTTCACTAATATTCTTGGGTTTCTATGCTTTAACGATCAATATTGGTTTTAAGACAGCAATCATTTCTGGTGACGTCACGTGTTTCCGTTAACGTTTTTATGCACATTTTGAACATTTGAAAAGGACAGCGGAAAAACACCAGAATTAAAAATAACTTCCCCAGTTTGGCAAGCTAACTTTTTACGCTCGCTTGAGATGTTGTTGTTTTTTTGTTTGTTTGTTTGTTTGTTTGTTTTACTTTTCTGAAACAGAGTTAATGCACAAAACCAGAGACGGAAACACATTTGCAGAATAACTTCTGACATAGGGAACATTTACCTCACATGACCGATCGGCTGTTTCCGCTGTCAGCATCGTCCCGGATAGTACCATAAAATCGCATTTCTTTATGCCTTTCTCTACATCCGGACAGCATGTAACATCGGCAACACTAGTTAGCAATTACATCCTGCCTGACAGCAACACTTTACTGAAAACCTCTCCATTTTTCTCCGATGTGTGGTCCATGGTAGTCTTTATAACCTCTACTTCCTGTTTAATACAGCCAATGCGTAACATCAACTTCTGACAAAATTACGCTTTGCGTAGCCTGGTTGATTCACTCCAAACCAATGGATGGAAACATGTAATTTTCATTTTCTTCTTTTTTCTTTCTTTTACTTTTTGCAACATTTTAATAGTTGTGCATGACAAGTTGGGTAGAAACATAGCTACTGTTTCCCATCTTTCAACACATGCCGACTTTTAGATGATCATGTTACTTGGGTATAAAAATGCGAAAATAAAGGAGATCTTGTGAAACGTCAAGCCCTGTCACGTCTTTGAAGTATGTCCTCCTCTTCAATGAGCTCCTGAATAGTTTGTTAACGCTGCCGACTGATGGGCTGGGATTTACAGCGTTCTGCTGCATCATGACTGGTTACATTACTTTTACGTGAGGCCATTGTGTCGTTTTTATTATCTTTTTCATAATTAGTGATCAACCAACCATCTAGGAACAAAATTTTAATGTCCTATAAATTGCTCCCAAGTGGTTGAATAGTTATTAGCCAAATAAATCAGACAGCGGGTGATGCTTCAGGTTTCAGATTTAACCATCTCACATCCCCAGTTCAGTAAAACATTGACATGGGCTTGTGTGAGATTAAGCAACGTCTTTATTTGCTTGTATTTGCCACATTGGAGTGATAGTGATACCACCTCATGCGGTAAACATGACGCATGAGGTGGTCAAATTTTTCTAAACATCCCCAAAAAAAGTCTGTGCCTAGCTCGCCTATCTTGTGATCAGACTGTATGTTCTAGCCAGTGTTGCGGTCAAGACCAAAACCAGGACAATTAACATGGAGGGAGGTGAACAACTACACCATAATGTAGTTGTTCATGCAAATGTTTAAATAAAATCTTCCTTTGGTAGCTCATTAGAAAGCTAGCTCGTCAGTTAAGAAGACTGCCATAACATTTAGGTGAATCTAAACATGTAAGATGAGCCTTAACTACACGCCACTTGTCCAATAAACCTGGCAAGCTGGTAAGAAGTTAGACAGACAAACCAAATGGCTTCGAAACACGCATACATTCAGTTAAACGTTACGTGACTTCGCCTCACAATTCATGGATTGTTATTGAGTGCCCAGGACCTTAGCATTACCTGCAGGCGGTGACTAAATCCAAAATCAGAATCCTTCCAGCAACCCGGTAAAGTATCAGTCTGATTCTCCTGAATTTCATGAACCTTCTAACCATAAAATGAAATCTGAAAAGAGATCAGGTTTTGTTGAAAACACAATTATGTCGGGGGGGGGGGGGATCTAAATTAGAGATGTGGAACAGGGAGCACTGTACCCTCACTCTTTCTTCTATTACAATCCATCTTATTATAAGGTTTGAAAACAACAAATCACAGCCTATTTAGTTTTGCATTCTTCAATACCACAACACGCGGAAGGTTTTGTTAAAGTGTAAGGTGTTGACGGGACAGTATTATGGCATAGTAAAGTTTTTGATTCACAGATTTGTAAACATTTCAGTATCCGTATTTCCCACTTTAAGATACATTTGACCAGAAATCTAAATATGTTTCTGGTTTTTGTTTTTTTGGGGGGGAGGATGTGCTGTCATTGTAAAATAAAAGGAAATTCTCCTTGTATTATACTGTTTTACAAACTGTAGAGAAGAGAAAAATCTTCTGCCTCAGTCTTCATCTTATTACCACTCTGTGTGTGTCTGAAGTTAAAATGTCAACAGTTAATAATTCCACAAGAGCACTTACAGATTTCATTTAAATACACTATTTATTTAAGTTTTAACCCCCTCTATTTGTCAATTGAGGATTAGTAATGAGCAATCTAAATTTGCTCACAGCATAATTAACTCCTCTTCTAGACAGACTTATTTAACCCCCCAAAATTAGCACCTATGAATTTGCTGTTTTTGTTGTTGTTGTTTGTTTTACAAAACTAAATGATGCTAAATTCCTGAGATCATCTTTATTTCCAAGTGAACAAATGCAGTAATAACACAGCACATTCTATTCCAAATTAATGATCAAATTTGCTATCAACCTACAAAAAATAAATAGAAAAAAGTGATGTTAGACTGTTAGGAATAGATTTTTCTGCATTCACTGTGTAAACGGAAAAAGGCAGGTTGATTTTGCTTTTCTTTGAATGACTAAACTTTTTGTGTGTGTGTGTATCTGTGTGTATATATGTGTATATATATATATATATATATATATATATATATATATATATATATATATATATATATATATATATATATATATATGTGTGTGTGTGTGTATATATATGTGTGTATATATATATAGATAGATATAGATATATATATAGATAGATATATATAGATATAGATATAGATATAGATAGATAGATAGATGTAGAGAAAGATATATAGCCAAAACGTCCATTGCAAAGTCATTCGGACTCAACATGAGTTCTTCAAGTATTCTGGTCATTTTAGACTGATCCATGACTCCTAATTTCGGATAAACCTGGTGGCATAGTATAAGGAACATCCCCATACCATGATGCCTGAACCACCATGCTTTACTGTACCGGGCCTTGAATCCAGTGTTTAAAGATCATCTGATAAGCTTGAATCCAAAAACACTTTTGTTTTGTTCAGGCAAGTCAGCGTGTTTTTCTTTGTTTTGTTTTTTGGCCAAATTGTAACCCCTGCAGTGTATTTTTTCCAACAATGGGACTTTGTGGGAACAACTTGATAATTGCTAACTTCAGATAGGTGTCTTGTATTTGTTACAGTACTTGCATCTAAATATAGCCCTCTAATTAACCTGGAGCTGATCACTGGCTCAGTCTTTGCCATTTTGGCTCTTCTTCAATCCATTTGAATGGCAGCGTTGTTCCACGTCTTTCTTATTTTGGTTTCAATTTTTAGCGCATTTGCCATCATTTTAGCTGAGCAGCCTCGTTTCTACATGTCTTTGTATATTTTCCCCTCTTAAGTCAACTTTTAAATCAAAATGTACAGTTTTTTCCGAGCAATTTCTGCGATCACATATTTTACATTTCTGTAGAGATTCAGCATAACAAACATACGACGTTTACTGACGTCATCCTTAAATAAGAGCTGCCTGTTTGTACTTTGCTTTTTCACTGAATGAATTACATATCTGATTAAACTGGTTTTGAACACATTCTCATTTCTGTGCAACAGAATCAGCAGCATGCATGTCATAGCTGATACGTTCTACCTAAAATAGTGATCGATCTAGGTAGTTATGTTGGACTTCTGTTCTTTCAAACTGATTTAAACACACTGAAATATTTGTGTGTTTTCAAAGTCCCTCCTTGGGACTCTGGAGAAAAAAAGAAAGCATTCTGCAATTTGTTGCTTTCCCTCCCCCAGCTCCCATTATTAGAATGACCCCTCTGTGGCCACACATGATGCCCCTTTGCCTCCTGCTGGGTGAATTGTGAATGGAATCCTTTTGCAGTAATCATCACCTGGAATAGGCTATCATCGCATTGCAAGCGTGTGTTTGTATGTGTGTGTGTGCCGATTGAAGAATTATGCATCCATACTGGTGATACTCCCTTAGGTAAATGTGTAGTCAGTGGTGTTCTTGCAGAACTATCCAGCTGGACATTTAATTTGAGGAATCTGATTAAATTTCTCATTTAATTACCTAGTTCTCTACAGGGCCATTGAGGACAGTCACAAGGGCCCTTTGCTTTTAATGTGGGCCATCTGCTTCCTCTCCAAAATGCCTACCTTTTCAAAGACCGCACAGCCTCGTGGGCATCCTCGACCATGATTCTCCAGGCTGCGCCACCTCCACACACACAGTGAAGCCTCACCGTGCTTAACAATGGCTCCAGACCTGAGTGTTTCCTCGCCGATCATGTGCAATTAACCTGAGCAGAAGTTTAGCGGTGCTCCTCCTCAGTTTCGTTTTCCATCTTGTTCTGTCAGATGCCAAAGAGCAAGGGCAAGTCTTTGATTTATCTGGCAGACTCCAAAAGTGTTTTGTGCAGTGGACCCAAAACTCTGACCCCTTATGTAGCTGTAAATCTCCCCAGACCAATACATCATCAGAAAACATCGTGAACAGCCCACTTCTCAGAGAGCCAAACCAAAATGTCACATGCTATTTTTATACTGTGCTAATCAGTTAGCCTTTTTTCTTTGTTGGCTTTGAGTTGTCTTTTTTTCAGTTTTTCTTTTATAGTAAAATGGGGGGAAAAATCAGTTGGTTTTGGTCAATTGGTTAGACACTTTACCTATTTTCTCATTTGAAAGATCCTAATAAGATCTTAATAAGATGAACAAAGCAAAGAAGTGAGCATGCTAGTACCGTTCAACACCAGCTTCAGGTTTTACAATATTACCTTCAGCTGCAGTTTGTTAGTATCCCTTTTCACTGGCTTCCCAGAAAATTCCTTTTCATCTACAGTAAATACGTGAGCGCTGAAAAAGACTGCACTGTAGAAATGCAATTGTAAGACAAGGAAATTAAAGGACCAACCAGTCGAGTGGGTCCTTTCTTAGCTGAGATGTTCAGCAGCATGTCTGTGCAGTCCTGGTAACTGCATATACATATGGTTCTTGTCAAAAATAAGTCAAACACCTCTAACATTTTTTAAATGTGATGGCTACAACAATCAATGTCATTTTGGGGGGATTTTATGTGATTGACCAATATGGTGTAGAAGAACAAATAAAACCTGAAAAGTATGGGCTTCATTTATAATTAGCCCCATCGGTCAGAAACATCTAGAACCCCCTTTCCTTGCCAGTACAGCTGCAAGTCTTCTGGGGCGTGTCTCTGCCAGCCACATCTGTTCCCCCCCTAAATTCATTCTTGCAAAATAGAGCAAACTCAGTCACAGATTCAGTGAGCATAAAGTTCCAAGCCTTGCCACAAAATCTCAATGGGAATTGGGTCTTGACCTGCACCGGGCCAATTTAACACATCGATACGGTTCCCTGGTAGTTCTGGCTATGTGTTTGGGTTGTTGTCCTGCTGGACAGTGAACCTCGCCCTGGCCTCAAGTCTTTTGCCTCTAATGGGACTTTTCCACAGACTCCGCTGGGCCGTACTCTAATCCCCCCACATACATTGAGAGTTTTCCAACTGCATTTTTTGCCTACAAGGCTGGATTTCCTCGACCTTACTTAGAAGATGGTACAGTGATGGTTGAGTAGAGCTCTTACGTGAGCTGCTAGTCAGTGATTGGCCATGGGTGTGGCCAGCCAGCTAGCCAGCCGACAGTGGAGCGACGTATGGGGGGCAGGGGTGGGGGGAATCGATCGTGATTTGCCGACTCAATACTACGGAGAGTGAAGTGTTGGTGAAGATTCGCAGTCATCCAGGTCCTGATCAACATTTCTCCTGTGAGCCAGGCAAACGATGAGCCTAACGACTGTCCTTTGTGAAGGGCGATCAGTTCCAGGTGGATTTATATGCAAATCTAAGCTCTAATGAGGCCTCGTCAGCAGGTCTATAAAGCTTGGAACTCCATACTACTCCAGACATTTTGAACAGAGAAAGCTTCCTGGATGGGAAGCAAAACGTCTTCAGCTTCAGAATAGAAGTCTAGTTCTTTTTATTTTTTTAACCTTTTTTTTTGGATACGGAGAGGGAAGCACTGGATTCACTACACTGAAAGCTTTGAAATTTTGACCGACTTTCGTTTACTGCCCTGTATTTAGCGCCAACTGTCTTCCCACCGCCTCTGACTTAATTTTGCTGTCTGTACTGAAGCAAAAACATTTGCACAACATGATTCTGCTGCCACCATGTACAAATGGTGTGTTCAGGGTGATCCGCGCTGTTCTTTCCCCACCATACATGACATTTCTCATGCAGGTAAAAAAAAAAATTGGTCCCATTTGACCAGAGGACCTTCTTCCACATTTGCGCTCCTTTCTCTACATATCTTGTGTCAAACTTTAAGTAACACATCTTATGGTGTTCTTTTAACATTGGATTTTCTTCTTGTCGCTCCTCCTTAAAGGGGACATATCATGCAAAATCCACTTTTTTGCCCTTAAATAGACTTTGTTGTGCCCTTGGAGTCTTTAGGAATGCAGAAAAGTTAAAATAGTCCCTCCAAGTACTGCATAGATATCTTTACATTCGGTTGGGTCATATTTTCCAATCTGTTCAATTTTCTCTGTTCCTATTATGTTTAAAAAAACAAAAAACAATTACATCACAGTATTTGCTGCGAAACAGCTAAACTAGGTCATGGACTTGTGGCTTACCAATTTCTGCTATTTTTATTTTTTATTTTTGTAGTCCAAACCCAAAGATGCCAAAGCTACAAGTGGATAAGTCAAAATGTTCGACTGTTGGGGTGGAGTGGAACGATCAGTGAGATTGGGGGGGCGGGGAATCTGGGTGTTAAGTGCCTCCTTTGCATTTAAAGAGACCACACCCAAACAGGTTGCTCTCATATGCACCTGTTTGTTCTATTTAAGCATCTTTAGTTACTTAATCTAACAATTTTGTTTAATGTACTTGGAGAACACAATATTGTGCTGATACTATATAATATAAAACATTTGCATATCCACAGTTTTACTTGATTGAAACTGAATGATTCGGTTTACGTTTACTCATGACAGCAGGTATCCTAAAATTGAAAATGAGGCATTAGATCAAAAAGCAAAATTAACAACAACAAAAAAAACACGCCATCGTAATGTTATCTTGTGTACTCAGAGACAGATGTGACTTCATGTTCAAGAAGATGTTTAAGAACTAATCAAAATTAATGCAATGTGAGAAATTCATTTTCCCGAAATAATCTGTTACCCTGGTTGCACAGAATACGCTGTTGGTTTATGGGGGTCGTGTGCTTGCCGCACGCAAACATATTCTCCTCACCTGTCTGCCATCCACCAAACTTAACATCACAATATGTAGAGCTAAAAAAGTCAGGGGAACAGAATAGTCTAACAGCTCCTTTTCTAATACACCATTTAGATAGCTCACATAGGAAAGATGACATAGTTGAGGTGTTTGAACTGAAATGCAGACAAGAGCTCAAGAGTCGCATGTTGTGGATGAAGGATGTTTAATAGAACACAGGTTTACAGGATACAGGTGACATGAACACGGCAGGGATGAACAGAGCAGCGTCACGCATGAAGACGGAGGCTCTGACAAGGTGTCTGACAGAGAACTGAATTTAAAGGGGAAGAGACGGAGGGAAAGACGAGGTGGATAATTAATCACAGGTGAACTGAGGGATGCAATCAGGCAGAGGGAAAGGAGGGGTAATGAGCAGGTGCAGGGAATTAACAGAACCTAACGGGAGATGCAGAATGGACAAGGTAAGGGGAAAGGATCTAACTAACTCAGAAGGAGCAGATAACGCATCTACAGAAATAATCAGATAACTAAATCTATCATAACTAATAAAATAAAGAACCGGACCACAAACTAAACTAGAGAAACATAAAATAAGAATCTAACCGAACTATTGAGATCACAAAATACAAAATAACTAGACACACTGCAAAAATGGAACAAAAAGTAAGTGAAATCATCTCCATCTTATTTCAAGTGCAGGATATCTAATTATCTTATTTTAAGGGGTAATAATACCCATTCCATTGGCAAATAGTCTTATTTAGCTCCTCAAATCAAGGAAAAATACACTAATTTCAAGAATGTTTTACTTACTTTTAGTTCCCTTTTTGCAGTGCAGAACTAATCTAACCAATACCCGAATATTTAATTAACATAAATGCTGAGCAGAAAACTAACAAATGATAACACGAGGATCTAAGGATGAACATAAAGTAACAGAAGCAGAGCTAACAGAACTACTGAAATAATATATATAATATATACTGACACAAAGCTGAACAGGTGGCAAACGAGGATCTATGGGTGAATAAAACAAAGACATAGTGAACACAGACTGCAGGATCCCCAGGGAGCTATCATAGGTTATCACACCCCTGGGGATCCTGACAAAAGAGACACTTTTAGTAATCCACAGGTCGCAGGACTAAACCCAGTCAGGTTACCTATTCCTTAAAACACCACCGTTCAGTTTTTATTGAACAAATAGTTTTGGAGGGAATTGATTGAGTTGTTTTGAAGTAAAGTGACCAATTCGTCTTGAATGAACACAACATTGTACACGGCAGCGAAAGCAAAAGGTTGGTGTGCACTATTGAATTAAGTAGATCCCGTGCATTTTTTTTTTTCCAGTGCAGAACAAGGGTAAAAGAGGGGCTGTGGGGTAACAATAACGAGGAATTCAGGACAAAGCATTGCAGCTCCACTGTATGTAGACCACAACTGAAGGATTTAAATATGAAAAGGAAGAACTTAAAAGCAAGATATGTCCCATTTAAAGGCCAGATTGGTTGAGTGCACTACTAATAGCTGTCCTGCTAACAGAATTCCCACCAGAGCAGTGGATCTTGGGAACTCCTCCACAATTACCAAAGTCCTCTAGCCTTGATAGATTTCCAGCTGTCAACTCTTTATATTTTTGGACGATGGACTGAGCTGATCTGTCAGAGGTTTATAACTTGGCATATTATGTTATGTCCCATCTCTGCATTAAATTCGCTGACGCTGTTCGCTTTCTAATTTTGCTAGAACATGCCTCGGAGGCTTCACAGAACAGCTGTACTTATAGCGAGATTAAATGTCGTGCTGGTGGACTCTGTTTACTAATTACGTAACTTTCGAATGCAATTTGTTGAGCATAATTTAATTTAACAACGTAAATGAGTCTGGATACAACTGCAGACGAACTTAAGAAAAAATTGTTAATATTTCAAAAACATTGAATCATTTTCCTTCCAATTCATAGTTATCCTCTGCTTTGTGTTGATCTATTACATAAATCCCCATACAACAAATTAAAGGGTTGTGGTTGCAACGTGACATACTGCAAAAAAGCTGTTCTAGGTCAGCATTCTTTCTGGCTTTTTATGAAACATTAATGTTTGCTTAGTAAAACAATAGAAACAGTCGCAAAAAGGCTTAGCTTCCCATATCTTAGTTTTTATATAATACCATAGATTCATCAATAGCCAGAATGATGTCAGACTAATGAAAAAACTTGCTAGGGTTGTCCCATGTTTACAACTATTGTTCTGGGCTTTATGTACACACCCACAGCTGCTTAGCACTCTAAACATTAAAATATTTAATGCACTCAAAGTAGCAAAAACAAGGAGATGAGAAAACATTCCCAGTTAACTGTTCACTTGGTTTTAAAATGGAGATATGTCACCTTTAGAGCGGAGATGGGTTTCTTTGAAATTAAGTAAACCGTCTGAAGGGAACAAGTTCTGGGATTTTGTGAAACAACAATGAATCATTCAATCCCCAGAAGGATGGAGAATAAAAATGAAGTCAAGTAAATTACAACATGATTATGCAAAGCCGCAGCGATTCGAAAACAGGTCAGTGATCCTGAAGATAAAAAAAATCAACAGAGGCCACCTTTTGATGCCCGACTTTATTCTTTTGCCATTTGAACCCAGCGCAGAAGTTAGCACTGACGCTTCACAGCACAAACAATGCTAGGTTCAAATCTCAGCTCGCAACTCTGCAGGAGTGTGTTTATGTTTTTTTGGGTACTCTATTTTCCGCTTACAGTCTACATTAAACCCGGTGAATTGGTGATTCTGCAATGCCCTTATGTGCGACTGACTGGATAAATGGATGTGTGATGTACTGAAGAGCTGCTCTGAACGCACCCCAGCTTTCACCCTTTGCTATAGGTGCCAGGATCCCCCTTGGGAACCTGAGCAAGATTAAGCAGCTATAGAGAATGGATATATGGCTGCGACTCGAACAATCCTGGAAATCGCACCGAACTGTCAGACCTCTGCAGGACTAATGAGCGGGAATCTTCTGAAAGGTATTTGAAAGATGTATAGAGGGCCACACCAAGTGTTTACACTCAGTGGTAATTGGCAGGAGTTTTCTCATATGCAGACCATGCAACATGAACTAAAATTAGCTTTAGGCCCTTTTGCATCATTGGAACAAAAACCTCTGGATACACTTTATCTTGAAATGCTTTTTGTGGATAGGGTAATGTCTCACTGACCCAGCTATTAATATAGAGAAACAAATCATTTGACCAAACCTTTGCTTGCTATTCATCGCCGTCCTCCACTCACAGCATTGCCTTGCAGCTGTTTTGAAATCAACCGCAATATAATCGCGGCTTATAGATTCAATAAAAAAAGGTGCCAGTGTCCCAGCATGTGTGTATGTGGGGTTTTAATCTTAAATAAATAGTTTTCAAACGACAGTAAAACAAAACAAATGGGCGGCAGACTCCTTGCAGAAACTCCTAATGCGAGAATATTAAAAACAATATGAGTTTTTCCGTCATATGAGTGTTTGTAGTCATAATTTTGCATCTCAGCCCCAGTTGAAACTTAATTTTCCTCTATATAGGAACATTTCTGCCCCCACATTGCATGTTGTGCGCTATTGTTATTTAAAATAATGTAGGGGGGGAAAAAAGGAAGATCAGGTAATAACTTACTATCTGTATTACACTTGCTCGGTTTATTGCATAACCTGTCTGACAAGGATGTTGAAAGCTGTGAACACACAGAGGCACTCATAGGCAATATGGTAACAACAGAGTCACAACCATTACAGTTTTCTTTTCCTTAACGGTATCATGCCAGGTTTCCCGGCACAACCTTGAAATATCAGAGGAGCGACAAACTAGCCTTTGCTTCCCACAGTGTGCCTTCGCAGTCCCCAGTAGTTCTATGAGGCATTTGTAATGTGCGCTGCGACATTTGACATTCTAATCTTTTTTTTACCCATAAGGAGCTGAGACCCCAAAGGCATCCTAACACTCTCTCTGACACTTCTCCGACTACTGCGCCTCGGATTAAAGAAGCAAAAGAAAGCCGCGAAACACAGTCCGGCGAATGATTCATGCCAGTCCAGCCATGACACCGGCGTTGTCCCACAGCGATCTCTTTTTCTCCGTGCCATTAAGTGCTTTGAGAATCACACGTGTATTATTTTTTCAAGCATATTTCACATGTTGACAGTCGCTGCATAATGTACGACCGTATGCATCAATTATGTAATGCAATTCAGGCTATGACCATATATAATTTATTTGATTCTCAATCTTTTACATAATTTAATCGAAAGCTATTTTTATAATTATTACTGTTCCCAAATATCCTTTGTTGGTCTGTCCTCTGGTTCCTCTCATCAATTTGCCGTGTCCCTGCATCGAATCTTTGCCACATTAATGCTTCAGGAGGGTGTGATGAGCGTCTGTCAGCTGAGGCAGGACACTTCAAAAAGGATTGCACTCAAAAAGTGCAAAGAGTGGTTCAAATTGTAGCCCCGAGCAAGCCAATAACAGTTTTAAAGAGGACATTTTTTATGAAAAAGTATTGCATTTTTGTACTGGAGGGCTGGTATTTGTGTGTATGAAGTCACTGCCAGCTCAAAAAATTCAAAGAAAAACATAACCCTTCTCTCTTTAGTTTTGGGCAGCCTGGGTTTGAAAGTAAGTCATTCGGTAAGCTGTTAGGATTTGCGGGGGGACTAGTACATCACAGTCCAAGCTTAGGAAAGAATTAGAGAGCCTCCTCTTTTTTTTTTATCTCCTCCAAACTTCAACTTCAAACAATGCCACTTCACTCACACGGCAAGGGTGGTAAGTTGAAACTCTGCCATTACCTACAAATTTTTCACCAAATGTGCACCCATGGGAAAAAAATCGGAAAAAGCTCCCTCTTTCAAACATTGGGTTTTATACACAGGATGTCACGTGATTATCATAGGATTAGAATAGGACTGGCCAGAAAGAAGATTGTAGCAATTTATGAGTCTGTAAAGGATAAAAATAATAATAAACTGAAATTTAAAATCAGTAATTCTCTGTATCAGAGTGGAGGACAGTCAAAACAACCGCCAACATGCCCAGCTTCTGGCAATCCAAGCAAGTTTAACCTGAAAGCAGACCATAAAGTACTACAAGCATTAAAAAATCTAAACATCACCATCACAGTACCTACAGCAGGCTCTTGCTACTGATTGACATAAAAGTGCATGCTGGTATAATCACAGAGAAACTGCACAAGTTTCACCGTCATGGCAGGTGTGCAACGAGGAAACATTTGCTCTATAAGCAAAACATGAAATCCAGAATAAAGTTTACCAGAGAGAATGCAGACACAGTATGAACTATCTAGACGCCAGAACAGAGGACATGTTTGGCATAAACCAAATGCTGCTCAAATCAGCCGTGAAGCCTGGAGGTAGGGGTGTCATGGTCTGGAGAGGCTTTTCTCCAGCGGGACTTGGACCGCTCATCATTAAAGAAACAACCACGAATTCTGCTGTGCATCAGAAGATGGTTGAAGGGAATGTGTGACCATGCGTGTGAGGAAAACTTAACCCGAAAGCAGAACTAGACCTTCTAACATGATAATGACCCAGACATACCAGTAAAATCACAAAGCGCTGGCTCAGAAAAAAGCAAAGTCCTGCACCAAGTCAAAGCGTCTTTAAACGGGCTGTACATGCAAACGACCCCTCAAAAGTCTCACAGCTGACAGCGAGGACTAGAGGAAACTTTCATCAGACTGATGTCAGAGACTGGAAGATGGCTTTAAGGAGCCTCCCACTGAAGTTGTTTCAGACAAAGATTGGAACACTAACATTTGGTTTTGATGGAGTGATTTGGGTCATTGTCTTGTCTTGGGACCCAGTTTTGACCATAATTCAGCTGTCGGACAGATGACTTAAAATTTTACTCTGTAGTAATTGGTTATACGGAGAGGTTTCCTCCTCCTGTGGCTACAAAAGTAGCCCTGATCATCACAACTCCACTCCTGTGCTTAGCAGTTTGTATGAGCTGTTTGTGCTTACCTGCTACGTACTTTAAAAATATATATATATTTACTTATATTTTTTTACCAAACATGGTGTTGGATATTATGTGTTATTTGTCCAAAAGACTTTGTGCCAAAACCAAAGTTATGCTGTCATGTCCTTTTTAAAATGCTGATGCTGTCATGCAACAACCCAATCACCAGAGTTTAACTTGCTTTTTCTCTAATTTCACTCTCATGTAGGATGTACAGATTAGTACATCCTACATGCTAGCTTAGACCTGTAGTGTCTGAGAAGAAGCAATCTGTTTTTCTGTTTTTTTCAGAGCATTTTCCAGGACACCCGATCCCGTCTTAAACATTCTCCATTTCTGAATAATCTTCTTCACTGCAGAGTGCTGGATTTTAAAATGTTTGGAAATGTACAGTATTACCATAAAACTGTTCACAGGACTTTTAGCTGCAATGTATGTTTTTGACATAAATTACCCTGCAGTATTTCTAATGTTAATTGTTATAAAATTTGAGCAAAATTTGGCTCATATTTGTATGTAACAAAATGCAGTAAACCCTAAACTTATAGCAAGGCCTTTGTTGTGAATGTGCATTTTCCTAACCTGGCTATTGCGTTTCTTTAACATTAGCCAATTTAAGTCATCATTGTTGGTGTAATTCTACCTAAAAATGAACCCTAACCATTGTTGTTAGGAAACAGTATAACAGTACAGTAGTATATTTTTTTTTCGTGTACAACTGATTCATCATAAATAATCATGCAGAACAAAGCTGTTAGTCATAGACAGAAAAGACATTTCTGAGTAAAATATTTTGTAGATGTACATGTTCATGTTTTAGAAGTGTAACTGTTATAATCATATACCTTTTTCTATAAAACTATCATCTAAACTTAAGAAAGGAATAGCAAAAATATTATAGTTATACTAGATGTATACTAGATGTGGTGATGTGAAATAATCCTCTTCATTCCCTTAATTTTCCCAAGCCAAATTCCTAACCCAATAATTCTGACTCTGAAGAAAAAACACAAACACACTCCATGCCTATGATTAAATCATATAAAATATTAAAGGACCATACCTATGTTTGTGCTCATTGACTGGAGCCACATTATTTTCACATTACTGCCAAGAATTTTTGATGTTTTGCTGCTTTCTTGGCAGGCACCGGTTTCATTTAAAGTCTGCATGGAATGACAGACAACTTAATCCATTACAAAGAACATCATGTCTGATTTTATTTTCGTCAAAGTCATTTTATGTTGTGTTGAAACCCGTGGGGAGATTCGAAAAAAGTCTGCCTGCGTGATGCTTCCGTGTGCTTCGGGAAGCTGGTTGCCAAACAGGGCCGCATTCATGATTTATGCTGACAGAAAGCTGTGAACACAATCAATGAGCAAACAAGTCCAGATTGCAAAAATAAAGCACGATTTGGTGACTTTATCAGCCACCAGCGAAGCTCCGGATGAGTATGTTAGGAATTTAAGGCGCAGGTTTTACTTTTGCAATTATGCATGGAAGGAAGTTGTGCCGCAGAACACTCGGATGCTAAAACGGCCCAAAAATTGAGAAAATAGCCCAACAAACTGTATTCCCTGAGAGCAGATGGGTCCCCCTGAAGTGCAAAAACAGGAAGGTACTGTTCCTTTGTGGCATTTTGTCACTCCATAGTTCTTGCACCGATTATTGATTGGATTCTGCTCGTCATCTGTCTTCCCTGAGTGTGAGGATGTCCCTGCCAGGCGGTCTTATAATAAATAAAATCAAATCTGACACTCTATGTGCTCTAAGTGTTAGCTAAGCCCCCTCAGTTCACTTTTTCACAGTTTGTTTTAAATCATTAGAAGATCATACATTTGATTCATGTGCGCAAATTGCTTCATTCATCAAAGTAATGCTGCACTCTCAAATGCAGAGAGGCTTTGCCGTGATGTAATGTGGTGGTGCGGCTGACCCAATTTTGTAGGCCGGAGAATGATTTTCTTGTAATGCAGAGATAATGAGGAAAACGAGGAATGCTTTAGATATGGGTGGTCTTTTTTTTTTTTTTTTTCAAGTAAATATAAGAGAAAAGAAAGAAAGAGTTAAGAATGGGGGAGACAAAAAAAAAAAAAATGGATGTGAATTATTTGAGGGTGTAGTAGTTGCTATTTGAAGCCAGTAGAGGGTGTGTGCAAAATTCATGTTGCCATTAATCAATTCAGTTCTTCAAACCACCTAGGACCATCAGTGAAGCTCCTGAAGAATATAATAGACTCATTTTTCACTGAAAGACAACAAAGCCCGGCAACGCACTTGTGGATGATTCAATAGCACCCCCCCATACACACACACACACACACACATGCACACTCCCAAAATAAAAATGAATGGAGTATCAGTGTGCTTAATACGGTGTATTGATGCCATAATAATTTACTTGATGGCGGTTCTGGAAGGCCCTTCACACAGTGTGTAGTTATTTTCGCCCAGGGTATCCAATTGCTTTTTGTTTGTGCGTGTGCATGTAATCTCAACGCATACTAACACCGTCTTTTTTTTTTCTGATAGAAAAGAAAAATAGACAGGCTTTTCAACATCCAGTTTATAAAAAAAAAAGATCCTCATTGTGAAGGAAAACCTCTGTTTTTTTTCTTCTTCTGATGATGATAATCATTTTACAGCTAACTGTACTGGGGATCAATTTCTATTTCACTAACTGCTATTTGCACACATTTTTCAAATCACAGAGGGTTTTCTAGCATTATTGCCCTCACCTCACACAACAGTTATTAAATTCCTCACCACAGGCCCATACATAGGCCCATATATATGGAAATGTGATCCTTATTAAACTAAAGTTAATCAGAAACTACGTTGACTTGTGAGTACCATACTTGTTGAGATAGATGCCTTTCAATTTTAGCGACGGTTTAGTCACACATGAGCTAATTCCTTCACCTTGACTGTTAAAAGAGGCTTGGAGTCAGAGATACAGCACCCTTGACAATTATAGGCACCTCTGGCAAAGACGTGCAAAAAGTAGTAGCATTATTGCAGCGGCATGATCACAGACTCAAAATCAAGTTACAGTGAGCTTGGGAGATGGTTTTTTTAACCATCTTTACTATCCTTCTCATTGTGTGTGGTGGCAAAGCAAACCTTAATTATATTTAAGCCTTTTCCTTAGTTTTGTTAGACTTCCGGTGTGGACTTCCAGCACTGATTGTAAAAGCAGTGGCACCCTGCCACTGCACTACGGTACTCTAGACTTAAATTGAGCCTGCTTCTGCTGGAAATCTCTTCCTGTTGATTGGAAATGGTTTCTCTCCACTGTAGTCCCAGGTTTGAACAGAATGAGTACTGCAAAGTTAGCAGCAATCAACTGGGTCTATTTAGATAAGTTTTGATGAATTTACATTACAAACTAAATTTAATTTGATTAGAATGTGTAGGATAGAATTGGACTAATATGATTACAGTATTTGGTTGACTTGTTCACATAAACAGTCAATCGCTTGGCAGTAACTCAGAGCATTTAAGCCTCTAGACATAGCGAAGACGACTTGCTGGTGTTCAAACCGAGCATCAGAATGAGGAAGACACGGTACTCAAGGGATTGTAACCCTGCTCGTCCGCTGGGATAATCACTTACAACTATCTCTCAGTTATACAGAGGAAGGTCCAAAAATGAGGAAATGTCTATTATTGGTGATGTCTGAGGTCTGAAGAGAATGTGCAGACTGGATTGAGATGATAGAAAGTCAACAGTACCTCAAATAAACACTTCCTTTGACCAAGGTATGCAGAATATCATCTATGAATGTGGAGTTCGTAGAACCTTGAAGCGAACATGAGACCAGCAGACCAGCCCACCCTGGTTCCCACTCACGTCTGCTAAGAACAGGAAAGTAAGGCTAAAGTTTGCACCGGATCACCAAAATTGACGAAAAAAAAAATGATTTGGTTTGCTGAATATTAATTTCAGCCATGACATTCAGATAGTAGCATAAGCATGAAAACATGCATGAGAACATCCTCCTTGTATCAATGCTTCAATGGTGGGTTGCTGTGGTATTGTAATGTGTGGAGAATATTTTCTTTTCACACTTTGGGACCCTTATTACCAACTTAGCATTGTTTAGATGCTACCCTGCCTGGACACTGCTTCTGAAAAAAGGGACCCTATCGACCCTATGTAGTACAGGGGTTCCCAAAGTAGGGGTCGGGACCCCATACCAGGATTGTGAGACACCTCTTGGGGACCACGGAAAGGGTTGAGGCTGATGTGCTAAACATATTAAAATTGTCCTTATTTGTGAAACTGACATCAAAGTATAAATTTACAAGATGCTACACGTCCCTCATTTTAATGCAGGGGGGAAGGCTGTACTTTTCTGTAAGATACTTTAAAAAAATATTACTTTATTCTCGTAATTTTACAACTTTACTCTCATAACTCATAAAAAAGGAAAAAAAACAAATAAACACTCGGCAGAATTGGGTGCCCTGTGTCTTATTTTTGGAGTCACGGGCTGAAAAGTTTGGCAACCCCTGGTCCAATGGCTTCTTCCAACAGTACAATGCTTCATCTCTCAAATGTTAGGGATGGAGGAAAGGAAGCCAGCAAATCTGCAGCAACTGTGTGATGTACCACGTCAGTACGAGTAAAAATCTCCGATGAATGTTTCCAACACCTCGTTGAATTTCATGACATGAAGAAATATAGCGGTTTGAAAGCCCAAACTACTAGCAGGGTGGTCCTAAGAAAGTGAGAGAGTATTTTTCTGTCTGACTGGATGTAAATGGGATCTGTTTGTCTTGTAAAGTGCCTTGAGATGACATTTGTTATGAACCGGCACAATGTAATTGACCTGAATTATTAGGGTTGCCAATAATTGAGTTTCTGGTGATTTTGGAAATGTTTTTATTGATTGACATGGAATTCCACCCTCACTTAATAAATGTATAAAAAAAATATTTTTCAAAATTTTGTGTGAAGTTATATTACAGCAGTGATGGAGCAACATATTTTAAAGATTTTTGCTCATATTCGCCTTGACTGCTAATAATCAGGAGGCTGCCTCATGCTTGGGCGGCTGGACTCTGGCCACCAAATATCATACCTAGTATGTATGCTTCAAAGTCATCCAAGATTAAAAACACAAAACAAGGTAACCTATTGTTAAACTTGATGGTGCTTTTACCTCCATGCTCTAATTGAAAAGAGCAATGACAATCCACAATATCCCCTCATGTCCAAGCTCATTAAAATTAAGGTACCTCTGACTTTCGTCAATTATTCAGAAGTTGCAGCATTTATCTCCCCACTGTCTCCAACTGTCATCCTTTTAGGCACAGAGTGACTGCTAGAGCTGGCAGATGTTTGTACACATGGCCACACAGCACAGAACAGAATAAGCTGTCACAGTAGCACGCCCTTGTGCAGGAAATCAGCTTGTCAGCATTATGGCAGAGAACGGCATCATCTGTGTTGTACACTACACCCGTAACGTGATTTCAGTGTGATGTCCTGTTTCAAGTGTTTCGGCTCATGGGTATGCTTAAGCCTTTTGCGTTAGCAACGGTGCACATTAGGTGGGCTGCTCCTCAGAGAATTATAGGTTCAACTTTTTATCCTGTAAATCCACACCTACACAGGTGCCTTCTTACCAAACATTACAATTTATAATGAGACTCAACTTGCCTGTCATTGAACTGACAACAATATCATTATATCAGTGAGGTGGCTAAAGCTTGTACTATACTGAAATTAACAGCAATGAACAAGGACACAGTATTTGTTGCAGTTCATCTAAATCGGTGTCTTCTCTGTGTCATCCACAATCAAGCATCTTAATTTCATCTGCACTTCTGTTACTTTGAGGGAGATGAGTAAGTTTGCTCTTCACTTCTCAATAAGGGTTTTAATTGTTTTGGTTGGCCCCATCTATTATTTAAGGTACTCAGTGTTGATGTAGTCTGAATTCATAACAACATGAACAACTAACCGGACGGCCAAAATGATCTGATGATAAGCACTGACAGCAAAACGGCGTGTGGATCGGATCTCAGCTCATGCAAATGTCTTGTATTTTGCCAGACTTTCAGGCTTTTCTTTCCGTTTTATGACACTGTGGACATGTGTTTATGAACATTGAGCTAATTGGCCTTTTTGTTGTCCTACTAATCATAAAAATGCATTCCGATTCATCAGTATGATAATAGTTTATTGTACTGTCTGGTGGCCTGTTACGGTCCATAAATTAATTTGGCCCAAAGGACACATACAATCTGAAATTTAGATCGTAGGTTCAATGACATTTATAATCACAAAAAAAAAAAGAGATCTGTGCCCCATCCAAAATGAGCAAATGAAACAAAGTCCTATATCCAAGCCCGTGGGTCACCACCAACCCTTCTGCATTTCTGACAGATTTTCCCCACTCAACAACACACCCGCTGAGAAGCCAACTCTGGTACTTGGCAGCTCCATAGTGAGAAACGTGGCACTAGAGACACCAGGGACCATAGTCAAATGCCTGCCAGGGACCAGAATGGGCGACATCAAATCCTACCTGAAATTGCTGGCTAAGGATAAGCGTGAATACAGTAAGATTGTTATTCACACTAGCGGTAATGACACCTGGCGACGTCAATCAGAGTTGGTGGTCACTAAAGTTGGTGTTGCTTCGGAGTGTAAGTGTGCTAAAACAGTGTCGGACTCCGTAATTTTCTCTGGTTCCCTGCCTGATCAGACAAGTGATGACATGTTTAGCTGCATGTCATCATTCAACCACTGGTTGTCTAGATGGTGTCCTGAAAACAACGTGGGCTACATTGGTAAGTGGCAAACTTTCTCAGGAAAACCTGGTCTGACCCGAAGAGACGGCATCCATCCCACTTTGGAAGGTGCAGCTCTTCTTTCTAGGAATCTGGGCACATTTATTAGTTTCCAAAATGCTGACAAACCAGGGTCCAGACCAGTAAGCAGAGCCATAGTTTAACACACCTCTCTGCAGCTTCTGTACTGTTACCCACCCATTACTCAATTGAGACAGTGTCTTTCCTACGGCCAAAACTAAACAGATTAAAAATGGATCTAAAAGGAGCAAATGGCACAACTGAACCAGACCAACCCCCCCCCCCTCCTACAATCAATTTAACGTGGTTTATTAAAGGTCTCTCTTCAAAGACTTTGTTAGTTAATGACTTGTTTTCTGATTATCAGATTGATTGATTTTGCCTCACAGAAACCTGGCTGACTACGTTTGTATAAATGAGTCAACTCCCCCTAATTATTTAAATTTTCACATCCCCAGAACTACGGGAAGATGAGGAGGAGTAGCAACCATCTTTCAGTCTGATTTATTAATTAGTCCCTGGCCAACTAATAACTACTATTCTTTTGAACATTTAACCCTTAGTTTCTCTCATCCAAACTAGAAAGCAATAAAAACCACTTCTGTGTGTTGTAAATACTGCCTTTTCTCAATCTATTGTTACCTATGTTTAATAGAATAGAAATACCTTTACTGTCCCACAGTGGGGGAATTTGCGTGTGACAGTGGCAAAAGCAGGTGGGTGTAGATACCAGACTGACACAAGATTAATTAATGTGTAAAAAGTGGAATTTAAAGTTGAGTTGTACAGCAGAAGAGAAAGAAAAAAACCTATGCAGTTATTATTAGATAACAAGGCATATTCAGATAAAAATTAAATGTTCAAGTTAAAAAAAATGTAAGAGAAATCAGTAGTTGATTTAGAGAACAATGTAATATTTTAGTCAAACTTTTTTTGTTGCACAAATTAACAAATAACTGCAAAGACATCAACAGAACCAGAACCAAACTTTCTCCAGATTGACAGCACTGATATGTCTCTGTGGGTTTTTAGTGGAACCTGCTTTTAAAGTTATTTTCATCCTGCTGTGAAGGAACTCTGCTTTGTTCTCCCCAACATCTTTAAACTGCAGCCAGATGCTTTGTTTTCTCCCGTCCCTCATAGTTACCTTTACCTCGCAAACCCACCCTCTACGAACAGCTGCACTTGCGGCACCTTCTCTGTTTTCACATAATGGAATGGCCCTGATGTGATTGGCCACATGGCCGCCATGTTGACCAGTCAAAACGACTCCTGGTGAGAGAGGAAGGGGCGGGGGGGCGACCAGCTAGTAGAAGCACTGATGTTCGCCAGCTATAAACTTTGTCCATACCTGGCAGATCGCTGGGCAGTTTTCTTTTCTGGTACATTTCAGGTGTCCATACAACTTTAAAACTTTAGGTCTCTTTCTTTTGCCTGTTGCTTTCTGACTCCATTGCGGATAACCACATTCAGCATCCATGTATTAGCAGGCTAGGCTATCATTAGTGTTAGCCGCCTGGCCGGAACACAGTGCACTGAATAAATAAAAATGTAATGAAGCTTCGAAGCGGATCATTTTGCATTGATGAATTTTATGAATTTAAGTCTTTGAATCATTCGATGAATCGTGACAGCCAGACCTCTCAACTTTGAGCGAAAGTTACAGCCCATTTCCAAAAAAATTTGAATATCATGGAAAAGGTTTTTAGTTTCCATAATTCCATTCAAAAACTTAAACTTTCATAGATTATAGATTCTGGGCCCACAATTGAAACGATTTCAAGTTTTTATTTTTACATAGTTGGGGCTTCCGGCTTCCGGCTCATAAAACCCACAAAACAGGAATCCGCGATGGAATGGGCAAACCAGGTTTTGGTGCTTCTGGCGGTACGGGCAGCAGACAGGTCCTGCTGGAAGATGAAATCTGCATCTCCATACAGAGCCTTAGCAGAATGAATCATGAAGTCCTCTAAAACATTCCTGTAGACTTTTGTGGTGACTTTGGATTTAAGAAAGCAAAGTTTACCAACCCCTGCCCTGGACATTGCACCCCAAATCATGAGGTAGAGGTTTACTCTAATAATCATTACCAGGGTCTTCATGAGGGACAGAGAACAGAGGGACTTTATTCTACAGAAAGCAGGTGAGATCTATCAGCCTGGAAAGGGTTACAAAGCCATTTCTTAAGCTTTTGTACTCCAGTGAACCACAGTGAGAGTCATTATCCACAAATCGTGAAGACATCGAACAGTGGCGAACCTTCCCAGGAGTGGCCGGCCAAGGAAAAATGCTCCAGAAGTGCAGCATCGACTCATCCAGGAGGTCACATAAAACCCCGTGACAAAGAACTGCAGGCTTACCCCTGTTAAGATCAGAGTTCATGCCTTCACCATAAAAAAGAGACTGGACAAAATGGCTTGCCTGGTAGAGGTCCAAGATGAAAACCACTGCTGAACAACAAGAACATTAAGGCTTGTCCCGTTTTTTTCCCCCAGAACACATCTTGATGATCCCCAAGACTTTTGGGAAATATTCTGTGGACTGATGAGAGAAAAGTTGAACTTTTCACAAGGTGTGTGTCCCGTTACATCTGTAGTTAAAGTAACACCACATTTCAGAAAAAGATCATCATAGCAACAGTAAAATATGGTGGATGTAATGTGATGAGCTGGGACTGTTTTGCTCCTGCAGGACCTGAAAGACCTGCTGTGATCGGTGGACCCATGAATTATGCTGTTGACCAAAAAATCCTGGTCCAATGAATGAATGAATGAATGAATGAATGAATGAAAAAAAGAACAATGAAATTTAAAAAGTGCCATCGTCCAGGTGAAGATCATCTGTTCGTGTCCTCAAGCTGAAAGCAATTTGGGTTGTGCAGCAGGACAATGATCCAAAACACACAAGCAAGTCCACCTCTGAATGGCTGAAGAAACACAAAATGAAAACTTAGGCGTGGCCTAGTTAAAGTCCTGACACAAATCCTATAGAAATGCATTACTTTAAAAATGCTGTTCATGCTGGAAAACCCTCCAATGTGGCTGAATTACAACAATTCTGCAAAGATGAGTGTGCCAAAGTTCCTCCACATTGCTGGAAAAGACTCACAGCAAGTTATCGCAAACGCTTGATTGCAGTTGTTGCTGCTCAGGGTGGCCCAACCACGTGTTAGGTTTAGGGGACAATCACGTTTTCACACAGGGCCATGTAGGTTTGGATTTTTTTTCGCCCTTAATAATAAAAAAACATTCAAAAACTGCATTTTGTATTTACTTGTGTTGTCTTTGACTAATCTAATTTATTTTTGTTTTGATGTTCTGTCACAAACATGCAAACAATAAGAAATCAGGAAGGGGACAAACACTTTTTAAGCACCACTGTAATTTTTTTTGAATGATCCATGTAATATGTAATATTATGTTAACCAAACTAATTAAACAAGGATTTGTTTGTATGCAGAAGTGAAAAACATTGACGAGAGTGTAGAATTTAAAGGCAATTTATGTTGATGAAACAGAAAGGACCTTTACTTGACCCATATTAAACTTAATTTCTCTGTTTCAGAAAAAAAAAACTTTTGTCAGAATGAGCAGAAATTAAGATGTCTCTAAATCTCCCAAAAGCTGTAATTATCTCCTTCAGCAAACTATATTTTTTTTATGATTCACCAACTTTGTCCCTGTTCATCCTCCACTTCAACTACTAAAAAAAAAAAGGAAAAAAATATCCAAAACCAGGTAAAGTTATTGGGAACCTGTTTTTGTTCGAGTCCCAATAATTTACATTTAATTAAAACGCAGCCAAGACAGGGAACTGATAGATGTTTGGGCCTGGACTAAAGTCCCCAATGTTTCCAGAACCTAAAAACGTCCCTGGCTGTCTTACAAAAAAAATATCTAAACAAAACAAAAAATCTAAGCCTAAAACAAATGATGCTGCCTGACCTTCTGCTCAAATTTAGCCAGTAGCAGTGTGGATAGGTATGTAATCATTTTTGAGAGTTGCAGACCAATTAGACAACAGGGATTTGAACAGTTTTCCTCTTTAATCAAAGTAACTTCCTGTAAAACATGTTAATTCTCATAGCATTAGAGTTTTAATGGTATATGTTATAAAGTTTGATGGTAAATGTTAAATAATTTGTTGGTATATGTAAGAGAGTTTGATACTGTTTGTAAAATAATTTAATAACACATGTAAGAGAGTTTGATGGTGTTTGTGTGAGACATTGAGATTATAGTGGTGTTTGTGAGAGGGTTTAGTTGTCTTTGTGCAAGTGAATAGTTGTGTTTGTGTGAGAGTGTAATGTATGTGTGATGGCTGAGTGGTATTAATGTCATTTTCAGTAACCCGAAAACTAAAGAACCCAGCAACGCCACTTAGTTAAACTAGGAAAAAGAAACAGGTTGGAAATCGCAGGGGTAAGCAGTGTATTTAAAACCAACAAGATTACAAGTTTAATAACTTTAATACGATAAAATAATAAAAAGAAACCCTAAAAACTGTACAGTAAACCTTTACTAACAGTACAACCGCACGTTAAAAAGGTCACACACCAAAACTAAAACATCCGGCAGCCTCAGCAGCCAAAGGGTGGTGAAGATCTGCCGCTCCCGCCTAATGTCCAGCTGCAGACCACCCACAAGCCCTTGTCCCTGGCAGGGATGGGTCTGTCTCCATCCAGCCAAGGTGCGTAGCAATGTGAGCAACAGGTCCTGGCTCAGGTGTGCCTCACCATGGCCCCACAATGGCCTCGCTGCTCCCGGTCCTGGGGTTTACTTCCTGTCTCCACCCAGTGCGGATCTGCCTTGTCCCCATCGCTGCTCGTTCTCATGGTGGACGGGGCTTCCCTGGTGATACTTCCACTGGAGAGATCTCCAGATTCTTTAAAAGCAGTTCCCAGTTAGGGACCTTCATTTTACAAAAAAACAAAACAAAAAAACAACAACAGGATTTTCAATAATTTATCTGTTATCCAACTCAATCCTAGTTCAAGAACCTTGTGCCCAGTTTAAATGTAAGAGGCCAAAGGGGAACTGACCTGGCCTGTTTTTGATTTCTAAATCAGTTTTATTTATAAATAACTCAAAAACTATAATGAAGAAACATATACAAAACTTGAAGTTGTGGCAAACCAAAAATTAAAGTCATATCTGAATCAAAGTAAAAATCTCTCTCTTTTTTTTTTTAGAAATTCAGATTTTTGTGTCTCAGAGAAAGGAACAAGAAATAATGTCAGGAGCCTCATTATTTTCACATGCTGAGTTTTTATATTTTCTATGCTTATCTTAACTTGGAAAATAACAATACATTTCAGACTTTAAAGACTGCTGGTTCTCCCTTTGCACATGGTTACTCAAGCTTTATCCAGTGCATATTTATGATTTTAGATGCATTGATTGAATCATGGTCCTTACGTGAGAAAGTTATTGAAAAGATAATTGACACATAGTGCACAATCAAAAACGTTTAGTGGCACAGAGGTAAAAGCTTTTCTTAAAACAGGTTATAACTTTTCATGTTAAAACCACAGACCCTTGGTATTACTTCATAAAATAACAGGATTTTATGTATGACCAACATAGTGTAATACATAGGTTTTATGTAGAAAGCAAATTCTCTATATTTTTTACAATATTTTTTATGAGTAAAAATATGTAATGTTTAACCCTCAGAATCTGGAGACACAATAATTCAGCCAACACAAGAAATGAAAACTGGTGTTGCTGAAACATGAACTGACTCTAAATCGTATCAGGATCACTGAAAGGAGGAGAGTTAGGTTAGTGGCCAGCAAATACTCAGTGAAAATGCAGAGACACTGAATAAACACCATAAACTTTTTTAGATGCCTGGAGGTTGCACTTTCTCTGAAGACAGATCCAGATGGCTCCGACTTGGGGATCTAAATCACTGGGTTACTGATTTGATTATTGGTGATGCTAGGCAGGGCAAGAGCTAGCAGGGAAGGCGTAGTCAGTTCGGGGATCATACACAAATGGACTGTACACGGGACAGAGGTTTCCAAAAAGGGCTAGACAAGAGGACGATCTGGGATCCAGTCCAGATAATCGGTAACAGGCGGCACACGCACCGTGCGGAGGTATCCAAGGAGGACAGAGAAGGAACTCTGGATGGTCTACTCACACAATGGCTTTCAAGAATCTGGCGCTTACACACTGAACTCCTCCCAGGTGCAACAGCTCCCAGTGATTAGAGCTGCCACAGGTGTAATCTCTCAGACTAATTGCAGGTAAATCAAAGGGAGCAGGGAGTGAGGTCATTGGACTGGAGCAGAATCGTTTAAGGCAGGAACAGACAGGAATCATTACAAAAATCTAAAAATTGTGGTAGGTCTTTGTTTTTTCAGATCCCTTTACTTTGATACAACCCATTAAAATCTTCTGCAATCAATGGCAACATGTTTTAGGAAAGAGCGCACACCTGGATCAAACAGTATAAATCTGGCTCTTCTGTGAAGGCCTCAGAGTTTTGTTTAAATACATTTTTGAACAAACAGCATCATGAAGACCAAGGAACAGAGCAGAGAGGTCAAGATTAAAGTTTTTCCAAAGCAAATGTTTGCTTATAAAACAGCATCTAAAGCTTAGAGCTTCTTATAGAACATTGTTCGATACGTCATCTGAAAATGGAAAGAGTATAGATGTCAGGGTTGAGGTGGTTGGACCGAAACACAGACTAGAGCTCAGGAGCTCGGGTGAATATTTTTTGAGACTCAAGCTTACCGATACAGAAACCAGGAACCCGGCGGGAATAAAACCAGAACAGAGTACCAAGACGGAGGACCTGACAACTGGTAATGGCTCGACTGAAAATATATATAGGAGGGGAAACGGGAGCAGTGGCAGGTGGCGCTAATACACACAGATGACATGAGTGAGATATAATTAGCGCAGGGAAAGGAGGGCGAAGAACTAACATAAGCAGAACAAGATTTTGGCCAGACATGGGGAAAACCTACTAAACTATAAAGGTGCAGATCTCCCAGATAACAGAAAATAATACAGAACAGAGGCTAAAACAGGAGCTTAACTAATACTTATAAGGGGGAATCTGGCAGAGTTTGTTGCTAGCTTTGAGAGCCGATGGAGCTTTCCCACCAGTGCCAAAATGAAGCTTGAGGGTATTTCTGCAAAGCACTTCAGTTTTTGACAGAGTGACCTGGGAATAGAGATGGTTTTTTTTTTGTCCTTTCTTTTTGGTTGAACTAAATGAAATGACCTGAACGTACCATAGTAGCAGTCATGAAAAGATTTACTTCAATTCACCTGAATCATAAGAAAAGGTACTTCATTGCTTTATTTGTTATACCCTTTAGTGCAGCAAAACGTTCAAGATGCTTCATGAAAGAGAGATTACATCTCTACGTTTGCTGTCTACGCTAGTTTTATGTAAGTTAATGAGCATTCATTTAAATGAAAATGTTGGCAAAAGAGTGGCGGCCAGTGACAAGAGTGGGTTTCTTTAATGCATTTTCTCATTCCCTTCTGTATAAATATGAATTAGCCCACTTTGGTCCATTGTTCCCGTAAAGGAAACAACATTGTAGGAATACAAACGGGCAAGTACTCAACATGTCTTTTTAAAGTTCACCTTCAGAAAAGTTTTATTTCTCTCAGCAGAACCACATCACAGCTTATTGAGAACCAACCAAGTTTTTTTTTTCTTTTTTTAATGAGGCTTGAAAGTCTTCAAAAAGCCTCAGTAAGTAATTCTTTTTTACCATTTGGCTGTTCCCCGAACTGATTTACCGGACCTTTGCACGCTGCATTTGAGCCAAAGGCGTGGAAGAAGTGGACATATGTGACCCGTTGATTTGTGGGCTTTAATTTAGAAGTGGCAGCTAGACAGATGGGATATCATGTTAAAACTGCATATTAAGTGAATTGAAATTGGAAGAGCATTAACAAAATAAACATTTACTCAGTGGAGAGAAAAAAACTGGAAACAGAGTCCCTCGGGGGTTTGTTTGTCCAATTATAACCAAGGAACGAGCCATGATTATGGTGAACCAGAATTTGATTAAAACAAGCAAACTAACAGCAAAACAGTCTATGCAAAATAAACTGTTTACTCCACCAGCAAATTATAACAAAATAACAGCCTGGAATCAAAAATAAAAAATAAACAATAAATGTGTGTACTCAAGTTCACAAGCAAATTAACCTTCAGGTTTGCCTTCTCTCAAACGCAAACACACAAAGCCCTCAGAGAAACTGCCGGACATGACAATCCAACCAGTTGCATCTTTTGTTGTAACTCTTTACGAGCCTTAATGTCTCCTTAATTAGTAAAGAACCAACAGGGAACTGATCAGTGAAACTAAAACTACCCAATAAAAGAATTATTTGTGTGACAGATTAATTGTTTTCTATTAGTTTGGGAGAGATGTTGACCTTGTTAATGAGCTCCTTTGAAGAAAACAGAGGTATTTTTGGGGGGTGAAAAGTAAGTAAACCTCAGGCTACAGCATAAACCAAAGTCTTATAAGACTTTGGTCTATATATATATATATATATATATATATATATATATATATATATATATATATATATATATATATATATATATATATATTGTCAAATGTTATTCTTATATTCTTTTCATGTTATGGTGACACTTGCCCTAATTTGGACCTTGTAGCTGTCAGAGCAATACGCATTATTTGAATTCACGGAGCAGCACACGTTTTCATAAATGCATGCTGCAGTCTTTCCATTAGCCGTACAAGAAAGTCGTGCCTTCAAATCGTGGCCAAAGTATTGCTGTGTGACAGCCTGTGTGTTTTTCTATTAATATATTTGGATATGTTGATATTTACTATAAATTGCAAGTATTCTGAGAAATGTAAGTAACTGAAAGGAAGAGTAAAAAAAATGTAAGTAAATAAAGTACATTTTTAAAAATTCTTTAAAATGTAATAATAAGGCTATTCATCACGAGTATTTATGTCCACTTAAAACAGCCAAAATCCCCCACAGATCAGCACATGTTTGAACATTGATGGGTTTTTGCGTCAAACATTTAGATTGGTGTGCTCCTGACTGCCGAAGTGAGAGCAAACATCATGGTAGCGTTGAAAGGACTGTCGGAGGCCTCTAGAAAGGAGTTTGTAGCAGCTATGTTGGAGATTTAAAGAGATGTCCAAAGCATTAGAAATCAATCATTCCACTGTCTGGAAAATAGTCTACAAATGAAGGAGATAAAAAAAACAAAACACCAACATTGCCATGTCTGGCCATCCAAGCAACTTCACCCAGAAAGCAAATTGCAAGAAAAGCGTAAAATGTAATCACTGGACCTACAGCATTTTTCTTTTCGACTGTTGATATGAAGAATCAGAAAGAGACCATATGAATTCAACTTTCATGGGAGCTGGTCAAGGTTCAAACATTTGCTGTCCTAAAAAACCATGAAAGCCAGACTAACATTTGCCAGAGAAAAAGTAGACAAAGACCAGACCTACCAGAATACATTTTTGGACAAATTATCTAAAATGCAATTATTTTTCTATCAGATCAGAGGATTTTTTTGGTATAAACCAAATACAGAATTACAGAAAAACAACCTCATACCAAATGTGAAGCATGGAGGTGAAAGTGTCATGATTTGGGGAGGGTTTTCCTCATCTGTGTCTGACCCAGTGCACAATCAGAGAGTCCACTATGAACTCTATAGTGTGTCAGAGGATGCTGGAGAAAAACATGAGATTATCTATGAAAAATCAGGCCCTGGCTTGGAGAGAGAAATCCCCCTTTCCCCCGATTGAGAATTTCCTATTTGTGAGAAAATATAAACCCAAACACCGCGGCCAGCTAATAATACTAAAAGGATCTAATTCATAATTTGAAAGCAGGAGTTAAGTTAAAGGTCGATTTCACTTTTATTTGGTCAAATATGACATTTAAATAATTTAGAGTCAAACATGATCTGGATATGTAAACCCAGAACCGAAAGTCTTTAAAATACAGTTAGTCTATATGATCTGATACTTTTAAGAATTTCTTTTATTATTATATTTGATTAGTTAATTTATTAAATTACTGTTCCCCAGAGAATGCATGTGTGGTTTTCTTCAGGTACTTGTCCTTCTTGCTGTAGCCACAAAGTTGGATGAGTTCTTAATTCTCAATTACCTTTAGCTGTGGGTCCATGCAATCGTGGCTGTCGGTTCTGGGTGTCTAAGCAACCCTGTGATGGACGGTGGAACCTGTCCACGGTCCATCCCACCTTTCACTCTTTGCCTGCCGGAGATGGGCACGAGAAGTCCCTCCATCCCAGGCTCTGTAAGGACTAAGCCGGAATGGAAATGTGATGGATGGATGTTTCCGTTTCAGAATCATCTCCCAGTTACGCTAAAAGAATTGCATTTTTAAGCGGGAACTATTTTCCTTTCAGCCACAGTAATACCGAGGAGAATTTATGGCCCGTGTGTTTGACATACTAAACAAAAGGTAAACATATGGCCAAGTAAAAATATGCATTGAGAGGCTCACTTTCCCTTTAAGCTATTTATACATCGGCTTCACTTTTCATACCCCATGGCTACATCCATCTTATCCTCAAGGTTACATTGGCTTCTAGCAGCCAGGATCTCAAATTGAAATGTCTGTGACTGAATCGCTTTGTAGGTGACGTAAGCTCCAGGTTGTGACAAGGGAGAATAATGCTTGAAACAAAAAATGACATTATCTCTTGTCCCAATGATTTTTCCAACAGTGAAAAAGGAAAGTGCAAGGTTAAATCAGTTGCATGCCCTCTCGAGAATGTTAATAATGCTACACGCCGTGCCTGCATGATGGAAATCTACTCTAATTATTGAATAGAAACGAAAAAATCCTCTCCGGTTAAAGTCATGTCGTGAGCATCAGAGGGAAAGGTACGCTAGCGTGAGATTGTGTTACATGCTCTCGCCAAAAAATGGAGCCATATACATGTATACGTAAAAACAAATCCTATCCTGATGTGCCAGGTTTTATTCTGGTAAAGGTAACAATACAGAATGCAGAACAAAAATAAAGACGGTACATAGTTCAGGGTTTAAATTAATCACACAATCCCAGATGAAAGTGCTGTTAATAATGTCTGTAAAAGTATGCAAAATGTAATTTATGCAAAACCAAGGGATGAATATTTTACCATGCCTTCTTAAAAAAAAAAAAAAAAAAAAAAAAAAAAAATCTCTCATGCAAGTATGAAAAATCACTAGCCAGAATCTGAAAGCAGCATAAGGGAAAACACAGCCAAATAGTGCTGCTGGGCAGGTGCCTGCAGTTCCATTTGAGCAAAGCAATTATGAAAATTGAAGTTATGCAGATGAACAAAAGGATTACTAATGGGAAACGTGTCACTGTCCTCAGTTCATGTTGCACACGGTTAAAAGAATAGAGCATAAAACTGAATTTGTTTGGTAGAAAGCAGAACTTTTATTTGTTTTGTTGGCTTGAAGGGGTGGGGAGGTTAAATTGTAAGTTGCTACCCTGTCCATACAGTGCTGTGAAAAAGTATTTCCCCCCCTAAAAAAGATGTATTTTATTTATGACTGAGATCATCCAACAAAAGTTAATATCAGGTAAAATACAGAATGCAGTTTTCAAATGATTATTTTGGAATGAAATGTATCCAAACAAAGCCCGCTCTGTGGGAAAAGGATACCAATACACTGCAAAAACGGAACCAAAAATAACTAAAATCTTCTTGAAATTAGTGTATTTATCCTTGATTTGAGCTGGTAAATAAGATGATCTGCCAATGGAATAAGATTTTTGCACTTAAAATAGGAAGAACTCATCTCCATCATCTTATTTCAAGTGCAGTATATCTAATTGTCTTTTTTTAAGGGTGTCAAAATACCTCTAAAATCGGTGGTGTGGTGAGCTCAACCATATTCTCTATCATTCACAAATTAAGAGATAATTTGGAAATTAAAGGTATTACGTGAAAAAGATAACATATAGAGCTCTTTAATTGTGTGTTTAAATTGTTTGTTTTCTCTTTATTAAACTGCATGTTTTGACTGATTGTTTTTCTTTCTTAAAAAGATCAAGCATTCATGTATTAAATGAGTGAAATGATGATTATTTTAGTGCAGTCCAAGTGTCAGAAAGGCTAAGGAGAAAATAGCTTGTGGGAAGAGGAAGTAGCGCTTGGAAGGAGAGTGCAGTTGCTGGCTACAGGAAATCTGCCGAGAAGAAAAGAGGAAGTGGAACCGGACGGTTTGGTTCAATGACCTGCTGCCTGGGGTCGGAGAAAGAGGAATGAAAACTTTTGACTCGGCCAGAGAGCTGCATAGGGTGAAAAGTTTATCAGGTGATAAGGGACTGGGTGCAAGTGTTCGGTGGAGGGAGGGGGGATTGAGGTTTGCAACCTCCCAACGGCTCTCTCAGCACATAAAAGAAGGGTGTGGCCCTAGGACGAAGGGGGTTAGCTGGTCAGTCGTATCCTACTCATCTAGCTGAAAAGGTCTCACAGGAATTTTAAACAGGGTAATACTCGTTAGATTCAGAGGTCCTTTGAACCCCAGTTAGTTTGAGCTTTAACCCAAAATAGGAAGGATGTGGGAGAAGTGGGGTTTTAGTTCAAAGCCAAAAATCTGACATGGCACCCAACATGGGGCCCTGAGAGAGGGAGACCCCAAAAAGTAGTGGTAGGGAGTAGAAAGGCTGCTTCATAGACCACAACCTGTAACAATCTGAAGTTGAGTAGGATTGTTAGTGGCTGGCTCCGGCCATCAGTCACAACCCTCGCAGTAACTACCGTCGGCGTAGGTGAGGGATGAGCTTTATTGAGGGTAACTGAGCCAACAGTAAAGCTAGTAGCCAGTAGTCTGCACCCATCCCTGCTCCGAGGTACTAGGAGAGGCTTTGGGCGGCAGACAACTCGAGACGACAAAGGATGGCTGAAGCCATTGAAGACGATGAATCCCAGTTCTCAGTTGACCCTTCTGGAAGAAACATGCCTTGGGATCCAGGAAAATCCCAGGGTCAGATGGTTGCAACTCCACGTTCTTCCATGAGAAACATCACCACATGGGGCCGGTGGGAAGACATCCTACACGACCCTGACCTCGAGATTGGACCAGCACAGCCAGCCTTGCAGGAAGCAGCCGTCAGCGCCCGATCAAGAAGAGCCTCCTGAGTGGGTGTTGTACACTGATGGTTCGAGAAGAGGGCCCGACCAAGCTGCTTACTGGGGGTTCATACTGAAGCAACGCGACAAGGAAAGATGTCGTCAGAAAGGTAGAACCCCGGGAAGTGCACAGGCTGGTGAGGCCCTGAAAGAGGACTCGTCCATTTGGGAAGAAAATGGTTTTGAAACTGCCAAGGGGAAACAAGTTGCTTATCATGACCTGTGGAAGAAGATAGCCGAGTTGAGGCTGGACGTAGAGGAAGTAGCGCTTGGAAGGAGACTGCAGCTGCTGGCCACAGGAAATCTGCCGAGAAGAAAAGAGGAAGTGGAACCGGACGGTTTGGTTCAATGACCTGCTGCCTGGGGTCGGAGAAAGAGGAGCGAAAACTTTTGACTCGGTCAGAGATCTGCATAGGGTGAAAAGTTTATCAGGTGATAAGGGACTGGGTGCAAGTGTTCGGTGGAGGGAGGGGGGATTGAGGTTTGCAACCTCCCAACGGCTCTCTCAGCACATAAAAGAAGGGTGTGGCCCTAGGACGAAGGTGGTTAGCTGGTCAGTCGTATCCTACTCATCTAGCTGAAAAGGTCCCACAGGAATTCTAAACAGGGTGGAATTCTAAACAGGGTAATACTCGTTAGATTCAGAGGTCCTTAGAACCCCGGCTAGTTTGAGCTTTAACCCAAAATAGGAAGGATGTGGGAGAAGTGGGGTTTTAGTTCAAAGCCAAAAATCTGACAGGGTCAAAATACTCATTCTATTGGCAGATAATCTTATTTACCTGCTCAAATCAAGGACAAATGTACTAATTTGAAGAGACTTTTAGTTATTTTTAGTTCTATTTTCTGGATGTGTCAACCTTTGCGGTAAATTTTATATCATTGTGGAGCAATAATGGCCAACTCTTCCTTGCAGAGTTGTTTTAATTCAGGCATTTTGGAGAGTTTTGAGAATTATCCGGCTGCTTTAGGTCAAGCCCCAGAGTCTCAGTTGGATTTAAGTTTGAACTTTGACTTGGCCACCCCAATCCCTTCACTTAGTTTCAGTCCACAGAACAATTTCCCAAAGGTTTTGGGCATAATCAAGATATTTTTTGGCAAATATAAAATGGGCCTTTGTGTTCTCCTCGCTCAGCAGTGGTTCAGGCCTTGGCTCATGGATGCCATTTTGCCTAATCTTTTTTCTTATTGTTGAATCATAAATGCTGAGTTTTACTAATGCAGCTGAGGCCTGTGGAGTGTTAGATGTGGTTCTAGGTTCTTTTGTCCCCTAATAGATGACTCCTTGGAGAAATTTGGTCAGCTGGCCACTCCTGGGAAGGCTCACCATTGTTCAAGTTTCACCATTTATTAATAATGACTTTTTGCTCGCACACCAAAGCTTTAGAAATCGTATAATAACCCTTTTCAGATGGATCTTTTTTTGAATTGCTGTAGCACCTGATGTGTCCATTTTGGCTTTCCCTTTGCTGCTGGTTCCCCCTAAATTTCCCCACGGAGGGACAATAAAGGACGCTTCTATTCTGTTCTATGTTTTGCCTTTTAAGGTCTTCTAGCATGCTTAATGTTGCCAGACAGGTTCTGTTTAATAGTTTAATTTATTTCTTGTTTCTACAGGAATGGCAGAAACCACCACTGGGCGTGGCTTGTGAAACTGAACTCACCTTTCCAAAAAAATCTAGTTAAACAGTTAATTCACGATTTAACAAAGAAGGGGATTGCTGTTCACCCAGGGCCAGGTTAATTTGGATAGCCTTGTCTCCATTGTAAATGAAATCATAATTTGAAGACTTCCTCTTGTATTTAATCAAATTATCTTTGTGTGATACTAGCATGTTTGTTTAGCTGAAAGATTGAATTGTGAGAGAATTTCAGAGAAAGAAAAAATCCATAAGGGGGTTTATAGTTTTTCCCAGTATTACCCAAAACGATTTTTGAGACACAATAAAAATGTAGAAAAATAACAAAACTAGATCAAGCGAATGGACAATACTCAACAAAGTCAAACTGCTTATAACATCACGTTCAGACAACCTAGACAGTCCTTATGCACAGTGGACACATAAGTGCCTTGAAACTAATTTGATCTATTTCCGTTTAAACATATCATGAATCCAACGGTAAACCACAAAGTCTCCATTAAATGACACATACCTTTCTTTCAACCTATATCCTGCCATAACTATAACATATCCTGTGCTGCACATTTTGCACCCGGAAGGTGTAGGAGCTGCTCTCCCAGTTTGTTTAATAAAGCGTACTGCTCCTGTTATCGATCACTTTTGACTTCACCTTCCACATCTGCTGCCGTTGTTTCTCCGTCTCCCACCACTTCCCTGTCTCCTCATGCGTCTTCTCCCTCATCTTACTGTCCGCTGGGATTGTCACATCTGTCACAACCTTGCACGTCAACCACCACCGTGTCTGTTTGGTTGGCCAGCAGCTGCTTGTCAGTCTGGAACTTGAAGTCCCCCCAGATCTTCGCTTTGTTGTTCTCAAACGCTGTCAGTGGTGGTGTCCCGGAGGGACGCGGGGACTTCTAACCCACGCTCGGCACAGATGTTCGCGTACAGACTCCCAACCACATGGGTACCGCTCATTTTGGTTAATGACTCCCCTTTTTTTTAATTATTATTTCTGAGATCTGCAGCAAATTAATTAAATTTTTTTGTTGTGTGTTTTTTGTTGGAAGAGTGAGAGACCTTGGAGATTTTTAATTTCCAGTCAGAGGAGCCTTCATTTATAAGCATCAGCTCACTGAATGCCACATTTTCTGAGTATCGTCACCGTGACCAATAATTTAAATTTAATCTCAATTTCAAAAAGCAAAATTTGTGTTTTTAATTTCTAGAGATTTTAACATGAACTTGATCAACTTCTTTCAAGACAAGTATAAACAAAATAATTAACTTGATATGATTGAATTTGACTTTGTAAAGTGCCTTGAGATGAAGTATTGTGAATTGGCACTATGTAAATAAAATTGAATTGAACTTTAACTTACGGTTTGAATGCATTTCAACTTCATGTGGAAAGCATGAAGCACAAACTAAGCAACTTTTTTTGCGGTAAAATGTACCACATTAGATCGGTGATGTAGAAAAATTCAACAGTTCATAAGGTAAATAACCCAGATTTACTGTGCTTCATTTATTGTCTTAATAAAGCTCTTAAAAAACAGACATGTTTTATATAAATGAAAAGAAAGGCCCGTGACACATGGCTGTAGGTTTAACTTCAGTTGTAGGTGCCCTTAATAAGGTTTCAACTGGGTCTGACTTGACTAGCTGTTCGGTCCAAAATTCGATTAAAGTTCAGGCTTTATGAAGAGCTGTATTATGTCATAAAAAACAAACAAAAAGAAGAAAAAGAAAAAAATTCTTATCCACTGACACTGACTAAGCGATTGATACGATTTTCTTTTGCTCTTCATCATTACTCAAAAGTTTACATTTTAAAAGTCTTAGGTTGGAAAAACCAGCACAATGGCAACTAGTAAGTCAGATTTGCTATTAGGAAAGCAGGCGCTTTCTCCCAATTCTTAAAATCCTGATGTGTGTAGGACTGAGTGATAGCTGCAGTTTATAAGAACAAACAAAAAAAATGTTTGTTTCCACTTCTAGTAATTTGTATCTTTCACACGTTTTATTTTACCAACAGTTTCTCTTTTTTACCAACAGTTTCCAGCAGTGTTTCAATATTTAAAAAGCAAAGTTTTTAGTTTTTATTGCTTATATTACATAGTCTGATCTCTGAGCATATCAACGAGCAAATCTCATTTTCCACCTGTCTGAGGATTTCACTTGTCTGCAAACTCACTGCAACATGACGTCTGCCTACTCCGGCTGGGGGAACTATTTCTAATTAACTCCATAGACTCTCACTTCAGAAAGTCCTAACTATCTTTTTATTCTTGTTGCATTTACCTTGCAAATAATACCAGCATTCCTTTTGTGGCAGTCTGATTTTGAGGAAATCAGACTTTTAATATCATGAACAACGGTGCATGTATACCTCACTGATTCTCTTTACCCATCATGTTATTTGCTCTCACTGATTGCCGACTATTGCTGTGTAAAAGTGGTATTCAGACAGCCTCTCAATGTAAAAATAAAACTGCAATAACAGCTCTTTCAGCCCATTGGAATCACACACAGATATATTTTTACACTGTAAGAATACACATTTAGACCGTGGCTTACCTTTTAAGATTTCACATTTTCCTGACATTAACAGTTGTTTTTTTTGAAAATTTATTTTATTCCCTTTTTTTGTCAAATTTTTCATCTCATGTCTTCACCTTTGGAATGAATTTATCTTAGTGCAATTTATCTTTGGGATTCCTGACACGCCGCAGGTATCTTTTTCCTCACAGCCAATGTGTGACAGTGGTAAGCCATGTTACCAACCGGTAAAGTGTGAAATTAGTGTATATACTGGTATTGTAAAGCACAGGAGATGTGCTATTATGTGAACATGGGAGCAAAGAAACCCCATTTCACCGTCGATGCTCCTGTTTAAGCCTAAAATGCTCTCATATTGAATCTAAACTGTTATAATCTGCGCATATTAATTAAAAAAACATTAACTAGCTAAATATGCATGACTGACATCCTTTTGCCGACTCCATTTTACAATATATTCTGCAGGTGTTGCATTCAGTATAAACATTAAACACGATACAACTAAGTATCTCTTACCGAGATCATTTTTCCTAGCAAATGCAAACGTCTAGAGCGACCATCCAGACACCTTAATTTGTTTGTTTTTTGCATCGAGAGCTCTGCAATCGAGCTCCACTCACAGTCTCCCCACCTGAATCATTCCCGGATTGATGCATGCTGAAGATCATTTTCTAAGCTACTCATCTGTGTGGTGGCGCACATCCAAAACACGCTTTGTTTTAGGTCCCACAGAAAAAGATTGATCTGAATCCAAGAGTAGACAAATAGAAGCGTTCCCTACCTCGGCGCCAAGATTAAACTACATATCGAATGCACAGAGTGGACTGAAAATAAATCAGGCTTTGTTGTGTGGAAGAGACGCGTACACGTCCCACGGGAAAAACCGAAAGCTCAAGACATGCGGAAGAATTTTAAATTTAGGCAAACACACCGAGGTGCAGGAGTTTTCGGTGCCAATGAATGTTTTATTTTTTTTTTAACATTTTTTTTTGTTGTTCTCTTAACTATGTTGTCCAGATGTCTTACAACTGTAGACTTAGTAGTCAGGAGACATCCCAAGTGGAAATATGTTAAGGAAGATAAGGAAGACAGACACACATTTATCTAGTTTCTGACTTCCTTTCATTGCAGAAATCACTCTCTGAATTTCTTCTGCACGCTGCAGCAACAACAATAGTGCCTTACTCTGCAGATATATGATACAGGCCTGCATACAGATTATAGATTCAATACAAACTCATGATGGCAGGCCTGACAGTTGAGAAAACAATACACTCCTGCTGCTCCCAAAGCCTTTGTTTTATCGACCACCCTCCCTCCGCAGTCATTGTGAAGTCCATAATAAAAATGCATCAGATGCATCTCCCTGTCCTCAGCAAAACGTCACACAGGGGACGGCATCTAGACCTTTATGAGAGCTAATGACCCACGGCTTTTAGAGTCCAACTACCATCAGCGTGATTAGGTTCAATGTCTGCACTCAACTTTTCGTTTATGCGCCCTTGAAGGAAGAAAATGGCGAGTGATATCGACAAATGAACAAAGAATCTGACTCCAATAGCAGGGATTTTATATTCAAGGTGATGTTGCCAACAACACTACCTCCACCTTGTCAGGAGGATTTTCACAGAAATTTGATTTTGGCCAGCACTTCACTCTTGACACCTTCTGTTAGAGGTTTTCCATGCAGCGCACACACACACACACACACAGTTTGTGAGTGTGAGCTAATATAATGGCCTTTTATAAATGTTTAGGGATGCATTTACAGACACTAAACAAACCAGCTTTTTATGCACTCTTAAACGTCCCAATAATGAAATTTTTTTTAACTTGTCCTAATACTGGTATTTTTAAATGAGACTCTTTGGATCTGTGAAGAAGTGATCCTCGGTGCTTCTATCAACAGTCAGTATCTTACCTGCAGTACACAGTTGTCTGAATGACAATAGTTTGTAAAACATACAGAAGTTATTGCCAGACATTCAGCAAAGTAAACGTGGGCTTCTGGTAGGCGGGGCTATGTTATTTATTTTCCTATTATTAATTATGCTCTTTTAGAAAAGGAAAAACTCTACCAGATAAATTAATGTTAGCATCTTTAAAGACAAATATTAATTATTGGACACCATTTAGTGATGGGTTGGTTTAAGATTCTTTTAGTATTAAAATCCTTGATAAAAATAACTATTATTCCTGTTAGATAAACTTTTTAACACCTGTTAAAACATACCTAAACATTGGCAGACAAACACTACAAAAAGCCCTGTAACTGGGTAAAAGTCACTCCACACAACCGCTTATTTGACATGAATAAGAAACATAACATATCTTTAAAATACAATTACAATTAGATAGGTACATTTAGCATACCTATCTAAAAAGAGTTTTAAAATATGTCCATTGTAGGAACAAATGACAGCCTCAGTCACATCAAAACATCACAAATTGTTCACTGAATCAGATTAATACCGCAGTTTCACAACAATTTAAAATGAAAATACTCTACAATCTAATTTTTCATATTAAAGACAAAAATATTTATTAAACATGACTGTAAAGTTTCAAACAGTGCTTTAACCTATCCTATTCTATTCTTGATAAGAGTGATGGTGGCACTGCTCTGATTTCCACACAGCCACATTTTTTCTACGCTTTCCTGTAAGCGAAGGAAAAGTGTAGCAGCATTTTCCAGCCAGTTGACAGGCAGTGTGCACCAACAGGTAAGGGAGGCAGCACTCAGCTACTAAATGCTTCATTCAGCCGGACAAAAGACTCAAAATTACTTTAAACTGTAGAATTTCGGTGATGAATAATTTTAGCAGATTTAAAACTAAAAACGTTGGCATCCCTTGATACTGGCAATTGTGCCATTGTCTCAACTAATGGGGTCTTGGGGTATAATAGGTTGAAATCAGATTCATGCCATTGTAAAACAGCTCCAACCCCCCCAGTTTCCGAGCACTTTTTAACAGTTACGGGATTTCCGTGTGACTGTTATTTACACAAGCTCCTTTCACACTCACAACCTTACCCAGTAATTTACTGCTAATTTACTGGGTCAGGGTTATGTGTGAATAAAGTCAGAACTGATTTACTGGGTAAAACTGACCTGGGAATATACCGGGTCAAGACCTAGTATCATACCCGGTAATTTATTGGGACCGCTCTAGTTTGAATAAAGCTGTTAAATTCCTGGGTAAGGGTCGCATTTGCACTTCCTGGGAACTATCATCTCCCAGGACCTAAAGTGGGAGCTGAACATCAACTCCCTCACCAAAGAAGCCCAGCAGAGGATGTACTTCCTACGGCAGCTGAAGAAATTCAACCTGCCAAGGACAATGATGGTGCAGTTCTACTCCTCCATCATTGAGTCCATCCTCACCTCCTCCATCACCATCTGGTACGCTGGTGCCACCGCTAAGGACAAGGGCAGACTGCAGCGTGTCATCCGGTCTGCAGAGAAGGTGATTGGCTGCAATCTTCCATCTCTCCAGGACCTGTATGCCTCCAGGACTCTGAGACGTGCAGAGAAGATTGTGGCTGATCCCTCACACCCCAGTCCGCAGACTATTTCAGTCACTTCCCTCTGGCAGGAGGCTGCGGTCCATCAGGACCAAAACCTCACGCCACAAGAACAGTTTTTTCCAATCTGCTACCAGCCTTATAACCAAGGCCCAGAGCCGCCCGTGAACTGGACACTGCCTCTCTCTCCCCCGTTCAGGCATACAAGCTTCTGTGTTACATTAACGCACAGTTTACTGAATGTATATTGCTTTTGTATATATATATATATATATATATATATATATATATATATATATACATTTTATTCAATTTTTATTTTATTTTATTGTATTCTTATTTTTGTCTGCACCATCAACACCAAGTCAAATTCCTTGTATGTGCAAACCTACTTGGTGATTAAACTTGATTCTGATTACATTAGCCGTTCGTAGTCTTCGTTTGGCTCTTCCCCTGATGTCTGCAAGTTGCTTCTCTGACTGAGAAATGTACTGAAATTTTATTTCTTCTGTAGTTTTCATAAAGTGACTAACCGCTGTAAGAACCACCAGTCCCAAAGCCATTGGTTGTGTACAGCTGTTTCCAGCTAAAATTCTTCTTTAGATGTTGGCTTGATCAGTTAAAGCTGTATCCCTTGCATTACTGCCACCTGCAGGTGATATTAGGTACATCCATTCCATCATTACCACTGTGTGAAAGGCACTAATTCTTGTTCGACCCAGGAACGTGGTCCCAATAAATTACTGGGACTTACGTGTGATAGGGGCTGTTGTTGAATAAACAATATAAGATGTTGACCTGTTAGCAATTATACTCCATTTGAAACACGGTGCAAGACCAAAAGTTGATCATTAGAACACAAGCACAAAGCTACAGAGCTTTGGGGTTTCATAAAACAGGGGGTTAATAAACTTTTAATTATTTGTTTGTTTGGTTTGGAGTTGTTTCAAGATCTCGGCCATCTGCTCTGGAACTGGCTTCTCTCTAACAAGTGGCTAGATTCACTCTAGTGAAAGCTAATCTCTGTTTCTCCAAGCTGAGGTCGTTAAGACAGCCGTCTAGCTGTCTGTTACAGGTAATATACTGACCGCTAAAAACAATTCTACTGAACCGTCAAAAAATGTTATATATGTTTCTGACACGTTTTGTTAGTTCGCTGTCTCCTGACCTTGCAAGATGCCGGGGTGCTTCAGATCTTCAGAACCAGAACTGTCTGCTAACCGGTTCATTAAAAGCCTGTTTGCCTCATCTGAACCTGGGTCATTCCTGTGTCTGCAAAGGCTGCAGCTCTGCAAGCCTGTCTCTTCCTTTTGCTTTTCCTATTTTTATATTAAAACACTAAAACTTAGCAATGTGGGGCTTTTTAGTTTCCTTGCAACTAACAAGTGCTTGAATAATCCATAGCACTTGTACGGTATTGTCACTATTATTAGGCTCTTTTTAATTATTTTTGTGTGGCCAGGCATGTTTTCCTAAGTTATTTTTTGCAATACAGGTATGACACTTTTCCTTTGTCACCTGCTTCCAAATTATCACCAACTAATCCAAGCCAACAAAATGTGGGATGCATAAATACCATGTTTGTTTGGGGGAATGTAAAAATATTCATCTTAAAAACTAAGCTTTTGATATCATACAAACAAATATATATTTGCTTTGTGCACAACCGTTTCAACATTGAATGACCATTTTATTAGTGTGTCACATTTCCCCAATCCAGCTGCTAAAGTTTCAGTACTTCTTCCCATCATTAGCGAGTCTGACCCAGTTACCAAAGAATAATCAGCTCTTATGCGAATACAGTTATTGAGTTCTTAGCTTTCACTCCGTTTTAGTACAAAGCTGATGTTTTTTTAGTTGTAAAAAAGGTATGCCATAAAATTAGTGGAAAGCTCATTATTAAATTAAGAAATAATCATTCATTTAAATCAAGGACATGTACTGTTCACTTAGCATTCCTGTATGCGTGTCCTCAAAATAAACACAATTTCACAAAGGCTTTTTTCTGCTCTAGTACTTTCGGCAGTTCACCAAATTATGGCTCATTAAAGTGATCTGAAAACTAACTTTCAAATACTGATAACAGAGCTATCTTCTAAGCCAGACCAGTATTTACTGCTTGCATTATGTCTTTTAATTTAACTTTCTGACTTAAATCAATCCACCTGACTTCACTGAAACTATGCACAAACAAATATTAGACAAAACAAGTCCATGCAAATAAAGGAAACTGTCAGGATGCGGTAAGAAAAAAACAAAGTCTTGAGTAAAGTCCTCGACTTTTATTAGAGTGCAGCTATGAGGGCATGTAGTTTGGCTTTATTGAAAATGCCACATTGGTTCGTACCTCGCTCTAAAATATCGACCCAACGGCCAGTAATATTGCGCAATACACTGCAAACAACTATTACCTCACCTTTTTCGCTCCTTTATGCTTTTTGCTTGTGACTTCCAACATTACTTTTCTTTGTGCAGAAAATCTCACAGTTGTACCTTTAACTAGCAATTTAACCCTAATTAGTTGAGCAGGTCCATGCTGTATTTTCCAGTTATTTGCATCAGTGCATTATTTCCTCCTTTTGAGTGTTTACTTGATAACAAAATGTCCACATAAAATCATCTTGTTTGTAAATATTCTGTTTTTTTAGATTTCCCTGGTTAGGCGGAGCTAGAGGCAGGAAAGAGAGCGATATGTTAGCATAAACTGGTTCTGTTTGTTGCTTGGTTTGACTGACAGTAACCGAAACACAGACACATAAGCCTTCTTAGCTGCTGCATATCCACAGCCATTGGGTTTATCCAAACATCAACAGGCACCTGTCATGCAGTTTGAACTATTTGAAGACTATTAAAATGCAAGGCCTTATCTTGGTTTGCAGGATTGGGATGAAGCGACTACAATGCTGTATACAGTGAAAACCAAATATCTACACACATTCTATAAAATGGCATAAAGGCTATTCTTTTCTAAATAACCTTTATTTCTCATTGTCTGATGTTAAATCAGACAAATATTTCCTATTCTAGGTCAGTTAGCGTTAGCTAAATTATTGCAGTTTGTTAATGCCACTAAAACAACAGAGGGAGAGACAAATTCTCAGTTATCCAGGTCATCGCAACAGCAAACAGGCTTAAATCGTAAGCAACCGGACTTTCGCTCCGTTCTTTCTGGAAACATGTCAACACATTGAATGAAAGCCACAAGAATTGACAAATTGAGCGAAAGTTCAGTTGCCTCCAATTTAAGCCTATTTGCTGAGAGAGAAATGTTTTTTTTTTTAGACACAGATTTATACGGAAGAGGATTAGGGCCACTCAAAAAAAAAAAAAGAAGTCTACTCAATTCTGACTTTTTTCTCAGAATTCTGACTTTTTTCTCAGAATTCTGACTTTTTTCTCAGAATTCTGAGAAAAAAGTCAGAATTCTGAGAAAAAAGTCAGAATTCTGACTTTAATCTCAGAATTCTGAGAAAAAAGTCAGAATTCTGAGAAAAAAGTCAGAATTCTGACTTTTTTCTCAGAATTCTGAGAAAAAATTCTGAGAAAAAAGTCAGAATTCTGAGAAAAAAGTCAGAATTGAGTAGACTTCTTTTTTTTTTTTTTGAGTGGCCCTAATCCTCTTCCGTAGATTTAGAAATGTCCATACTTTGATTAATATTTGGTGGAAACATCTTTAAAACTGTGTGACTTAGGTAAAATGCTTTGAACATTCTTCCACAAACTTTTGCCAGTAGTTTGCTTGAATTTTTTCTGACAGGACTGGTATGACTGAGTTTGTAGGCCGGCTTGCTCACACAGACACACCTATTCGGCTCTGACCACTGCTTTGACTTAGATTACTGCTTTTTAATTGACACTCCAATAGATTATTGGACAATACGGTTATTGTCCATGTTTACTGATTGTCTTTTGTTTCTACTCACAATGTTTCACAAGTGGAGCTCATGGCTTGCTAAATTTCCAAGCTAACTGATTTGCTAAGCTAGCTTTGGCATATCCCAACAAACTAACCTTTGTTGGGATATGACTTGTCGATAATTCAGGTTGCAGCATATTTCAAGAACTACAGAAAAACTACAGAAAGTACAGAAAGGTAGTTGTCCTGCTTTGTTAACTTAGCCTTTCACTTTGTAAGGTTAAATGTCTCAAGTTGGAGCTTTGTTCTGTGGAGACTAGAAGCTGCACCAGTCAACACAGTTACTCAATTGAATTGAATTTTAAATGGTTGCACAAAACACAGAACTCACCATCGGCACTTATATAAAATCGCAGAGTATACAAAACAACATTTGATGCAGATATTTTGCTCAGCCGTCAAACTGAATTCATCATTAAGTCATGGATAAATTAAACAAAAGCTTTCAGATGAAATTCATGCAATAGACGCACCATATACTGCAGTAATTATTAAACAGATATTAAAAAATACTTTTTAAGGCATCATTTGTGTCTATATTAGTAATGGATTGTTGGAAGGTACCATTAAAATATTGATAAAACACTTTTAGGAAAATAAACAATATTTTACTATGTTCATATTGGAAATAATAAAAAAGCTGAATACTTTTGCAAAAGGCTTGCAAACATCATATCCTCTTTTTTCTGTCTCTTTTTTTTGTTGTAATGTGAGAAGTCATTTGAATCTCACAAAATTCATCCTGCTAAGTGTTTATAACACTCAGTCAAATTTCCTTGGATTCTTACCATAAAACTGAAGTTGTTATAAAAAAATAAAAAAAATAGGAAGAGATATAATTGAGGTGTTACAGAACAAGCTCATTAACAAGTTGGTAACAAAACAAAACACTTAAAAAACAGTGTAGTTCAACAGACTTATCAGAGTGTGTATACTTAGGTCCATGGGGAAAACCGGTTCATTATAATGAGCATTTGCTGGCATGAGTGGAAATGGTGATCGTCCAATCAATGGAAAAAAAAAAATCCTTTATGCTTTCATCTGATTTACTGATATTCCAATTGCACAATGTCCATGCATATTAATGCTGCAGTTGTTTGTTAAATGCATCTTAGTGATCCAAATGCATGGTAACCGAATGAATTATGGATGCAATCCCTCGTGACTGCTTATACCTCCCCCTGACAAGAAGCCTGTGTAACAATTAGCACCTCATACTGATTTGGGAGTAACAAACTGCTTTGAAATGCAGCAAAATATAATGATCATTGCCTCATTTGCTACCTTATTTCCCCTTTTCATTAGACATTATCCTCAGTTATTGTAATAATAAGTGAAAGGCTTTTACCCTTGTGATAATACTTTTTTTCTACCAAGTTCAATTTAACTTATTTTATTGATTTTAGTCAAGGGCCCGTTATTCCTAATGTCTCACTACTGGGCAGATATCAGCTTTTCTTCCACAGCCTGAGATATCGACCACTATTTAAAGTGCATTATTAACAATTAGACCCTAAGTCAGATTTAGATATATTTTATTTGCCAGATGAGGGAAAAATCTTTTTCCAGCACGCACGTGCAGCTGCAACAGTTTCACAGCCAAAGGGGAGGAGAAAAAAAATAGAGTTCTTCCAGCAGCTCGATCATTCTGAACCTTGGAGTGCAAAAACGTCGACCAGATGGGAGTAATTGGACTGAAGGAAAGGGTGGTCACTCTCTCCCACCACTTTCATTGCAGTACGATCCAGACAGTTCAGCTGAGACTCAGAGGTAACTGGCAGATCACCAGGCCAAGCACATATACAGCTCCCTCCACATTTATTGGCACTCCTTGAAAAGATGAGTAAAATGCATTAGAATTAATTCAGCTTTTACTGCAGTAACATAAACTGAGTGAAACATTTGCTGCAGTTCTCTCACAGTGAGCTTTAGAGTTTTTTTACGACCTCCCTTACCTTCTTCCTCACTGCGAGTGACGGCAAGGTAAACGCGGGCCCTCGTCTAGCCTGGTTCGTCGCTGGTTCTAGCTGTGAGTCTTCAAATATTTGCTCTGATTATAGATATGGCTGAATTTAGGTGAGATGCTATTCTTTGCTAACTACCTTACTTGAATGATATTCTCGCTTGTCTTTCAAATTTTGTAGATTACCTGAGAGCAGTGGGTCTCAGCATCAGATCATATCTACAGGTACATCTAAAGCAATTTGAATATTGTGAAAAATTGGATATTGCTTGGCAATCATTTCTGAAAGTAATACTCATTTATTATAGAATCATTACATATGGAGGTAAATATTTCAAGTCTTTGTATTTTGTAACTTTGATCATTATGGCTCACAGATATTGAAAACCCAAATTTGAAAAGGTTAAATATTTGATCTCATGGTGTCACACAGTAATTAGCAAATTACCTCAAAAAAACTCCTAGGTTACAAATGCCACATTCCCCGTGTCAAGCCTCTGCTGAACCAGAGACAACATCAGAAGCATCTCACCTGAGCTCAGGAGGAAAATAAAGCGGTGTCTGCACCCGTGAATCCTGCATGGATACGAGGATATAGATAATGGATGGATGGATGGATGGATTTCATCCGCTGGTGTTCAGCCACCAAAGTGTTTTCCAAAGTGTACAGTCAACTGAGCCATCTTCCTGGTACTATTAGAACACTTCATGCTGCCTTCTGTTGATAAGCCGGACTGAGATGCTGATTTCATTTTTTAGCAGGACTTGTCCAGGCACCTGTTCACACTGCCAAAGGTACCAAAAGCTGGTTCAATGACCACGTTACCTGTACGTGTTACTGTTCTTGATTTGCCGGCTACCTCACTTGACCTGAGCCTCATAGAGAACATAAAGCAAATAGAGAGGAGAGGTAAAAACCTTAATGCAATTTAATGCAAAAAAAAGATAAAAGTTGTCCCAAAAATGCAAGGGCAGAGACCAAAGCTTACCTGGACTCATCAAGGCTAAAGACCACTAAGCATGCGTCATGTATAGGCGTCATTTTGGACTGAGACCGAAATTTTAACAGCCGCCGAGGTTGATACAAAATCAGCATTATCTTCTCTTCAAAACAGCAGTAGCGTTAAAGGTTTCTTATAAAATCAGAACTCAGATAAACTTTGGCATGCTTTAATTTTCAGTAGAATAGGTATCTGTAATGGTGTCTTTACAAAATCTCCCTTTAAAACAATCTGGCAGTCGCAGCTCATCTAAAATGCTCCTCCTAGAGTCCTAACCAACATAGCAGTTGGTCAGAATTAGCTCCCCAAATCCTGCGACGATGGCGCAGGAGTTAGGGAGTTCGTCCTGCAATTAGCAGGTTGCTGGTTTGATCACCCGCTCTGTTGTTGTCTCCTTGGGCAAAACACTTCACCGGAATTGCCTGCTGGCGGTGGTCAGAGGTGACGTCAATATACGGCAGCCTCGCCTCTGCCCCAGGGCAGCTTTGGCCCCTAACAAAGCTGACCACCATCAGGGTGTGAATGACTGACAGTGGCGTAAAGCGGATTTGGGGTCATTGGACTAGATAAAGCGCTGTACAAGTACAAGCCATTTACCATATCATGTCACAGCAGTTCTTAAATCACTGCACCAGCTGCCTGTTTGTAAAAGGATAGAGTCTAAACTTTTGCTTCTGGTTTATAAAGCAATAACTGGTCTTGGGCCAAACTACATTTCTGAGTAGCTTGTGAAAGTTAACAGAGACCTGCTTCCTCTGTGTTCCCAGGATAAGAACCAAATAAGATGAGGCAGCGTTTAGTTTATTGCTCCTTAACTGTTGAAATAAACCCTTCCCAAAAACCTGAGATGTGCAGAAACTAGTGGTTCCTTCACATCAGGACAGCAAAAATATTTGATGAAAGTGTCTGAATAATGAACTGTTTGCCTGATCACTGATAAGTGAGTGAAAGCTGAGATCCAACATTATTTCACGCATTTCTATATTTGTTTCTTTTTATGAATGTCTTTGAAATAGTAAAAGATTTTGTTATTTGAATGTTTTACCTTTGATTACGAGTAAAGTGCTTTCGATTGCCTATTGTATGAAGGGTTGCGGATGAATACATTTTACACACCTCTTTTTATACAGTGCATGTTAATACCTGATTTCAACTGTAAATGGATAAAATGAATGTACACATTTTTAGTCATTAGGTGAGAAAATTGTCCTGCTTTTTTTAATCCAGCAGTACTTTTTTCTAATCCAAAACACAATAAAGCAGTAGTTCTGACAAGTAAAATTAACAGAACGTGTTTCTATTTTAAAAGCATACTTTTTCAGCAAACATGCTGAGTAACAGCTGCTTCAACAAACATTTATATGGGGAAATTATTTCAAAAGGGAAATCATGTTGGCATTTCAATCATTTCAAATAAACCCCCCAGAAAACAGCATATTAAGGGGAAAGTTAATAAATATCCCTTTCTTCTTCTCAGTCACCCAATCATAGTCATAAAATTGCAGCGCACATAAGATCCGCAAGAAAAGAAATCATCATACCCTTCATCTGAATAGAAATCTCAGATTGCCTGTAGTAATTTCTGTCTATTTTCAAACATCATCTCATTAGTTTTGAATTGTGGGGATACGTGTTGTCACCACGCTCGAGCTTTACACCCCACACTGTCAAATTAAGTCAGTGAGTTTGTGGGTGCTGATACAATTTCAACACTTTTCACTGAGTTCAAAGCTGGACTCGTGACAGTGAGCTATGGTACTGTAATGGAGCCAAATCTGAAATGAGACTCGCCGTCCAAACAGTAATGAGAATAATAGAATAATAAACAAAATGGCAAATATAACAAATAGGTTCCCATACTGCCTTTATATTGCGAAATAAAAACAGAAAAAAAACAACAACACAATTTCCTGTCATTTAACTGCTTCTGCTAAGGATCTTAAGTGGATGGTGCCGATTATTCATCTGTTCGTTAGCAGCATCCCTCGGAACGTAATGGACAGATAACCAGATTTTATCAGAGGTGGCCAAACTTAGAAGTGATTAAATTTAGATGCTGATCAGGGTTTGCATCTCAGTCCAAGTATTTCTTATTCAGCCTTGGAGGAGGTCTGCATTCTAAGCTCTGTGCTTGTTCTCCATTTTCAGATCTGATGAGAATCATAATGGCAGTCACACTTCCATTCAGGCATAATTATATGCACTGTAAAATAACACTAACACTGCTTTTAGTGATTAACTAAATTAGCTTACAATAAGGCTTGGTGAACGGGAGCAGAGAACAATCTATTTCTGCTATATCTATATTTACAGTTCTGATTAAAACAGTGACAATGCAGCTGTTACTTAAAGCTTTGTATTGTAACATCTTTTAAATGTATAGATTTGAAAAATGTGGTGTCTTGAGAGTAATTCAATATAAATGAAGAAAGCAGTTTAAGGTGTAACTGCGCTTCAAGGGCTTCATACTCAGGATGCCACACAAAAGTATTACAGTTATAATTGTTTTTGTGAAATATATGTCTACCATGATTTGCATCATGACATTTGGAGATGGTCCTTCAATGCAACCACTTTTTGCTCTTTATGGGGTTTCTTGTATATAGTAAATGGGGTGTAGTTCAGTCCAACTGAGGTGCTGCTTGGGTTTAAAGCACATGCAATGGCAAAAATAAACATTTACTGCACACAACAGTCTGTTGTCAATTCGGTATCTACCCTGCGTTTCTATGGCAAACGAAGACATGGTGTAAATTACTTTGAATCATTGCCTTTCTATGCATTCGGTGCTGTAGCACACATAAAGTGATCTCTCAGTAAACAACATTTTCACAGTCTATGGAAATGAAAAAAGCCTGTGTAATATGATGATTATTTGAGGTGGTTCCTGCAAAAATGCTGTCCTAGGTGACACCTGCCCCTCAGGGGAATCCTCTCAGATGTGGGAAAGGGGGGGAATGCTGTGCAGTCCATTTAGGTATGGTGCCTATATCAAAAACTGCCATTAACCGTTGGATCTTTAGTTATGCCAAATATACCAAATACAAACCCTTTCCAAAAAATGTCATGGAAAAGTTGTTTAATTTCCATAATTCCATTCAAAAAGTCAAACTTTCATAGATTATAGCTGCCCAACCAAGCTTCGATGATTGATGTATTGTTTTGAAAGTACCATATTTTGATTGATTTGACGTGATACTAATTTCTTTCTGTTCTGCAAAAACCGAGACGTAAATGGTGATTTCTTCAAAGTATTCTAAGTTTGTGGATTCCTGTTGTTGTGGGTTTTATGATTTGAAAGACCAAATTATGTAAAAATAAACAAATAAAAACTTGAAATTGTTTCAATTGTGGGCCCTAATACACTTCTTATGATTATATGCACTGGTGAAGAAACCCTAAGTGATTGGTCACTTTGACCAATTTAATTTTTTACCTACACAGTTTTACTTAAACAAGGGCTTAAAAATTAAGGTGTTTCACGTTTAGCTTCAGCCGCATTGAGCTGGGTCACAGTTTTCATCTGCTAGACCAGGGGTCTGAAACCTGCAGTTCAACAGCCACACATGGCTCACCTAACATCATTAAACAATTAAATATTTTCTTGTTTTATTGTTTAATTATTTTGCTCTGTCCTCTTATGAAACAAACACTTGCCTCACCTTGGCCCCCCTGGTAAATTTGGTCAAGAACCGCAACTGCTAGTCGTCAATGCTCCATGTTCATAACACAAATTGACTGAAAACTTTGGATTTTTGGAACTCGAGTGAAATTTTGCTTCACTCTATTCATGCATCTACAATCCTGTTTGTAGTCTTGCTTTGCTCGGTTTGCCCATTCGTGCCGTTTACATGGCTCTAAACGTGTCCTTCGCATGGCGGACCATTAATCCGCTCTTGAAAGCGCTTTTACATAGAGATAAGACGTAAACCACTCTCTTTTACGTTCGGCGTGAACACATCTTTGGTCTGGGGGTGGGAATAAAGTTTCATATACTCCATTTTCTGTGACACAGAATAATCTTTTACAATATTTTTCGATGAGAATATTGCTGTATAAAACTCAAATATCTGCTCTGTCTATCAAGATATCCCTTAGCTTAAGTGTTCTGACGTTTTAGGAGATGGTCGTCTCTGCTGTGCTTACAGCCAGCTCGCATAACCAGCCTTCATCTCACCGGGTGGTCAAGGCTTGCTATACCCGGCATGGGCGATTCTGGGCGTGGCCAGAGGTGGCCACTGCCACCCCTGAAATCTGACTGGCCTCCCCTGTGCGATGAGAATGCATAATTCCCAGCACATCGCTTCAAAACTCCCTCTGGCTTTCACCAGTAAGGGGAATGTCTAGCAGTTCATGTTTGGTTTATTTCAGTGTTTCCTTTCTCACCGCGCAAATCAGTTTGACTCAGATTAAAGTCAAGCTTTTATTGAAGTTTGATGTGTTATTGGAGAGCAGGAAGGTAAATACGGAAATTAACATTAACACATGGCTTTCATACAACTGCTGTAGTTCCTTAAGGATTAAGTAAACAAAATACAAAGCAGAGAAACAAAGCGGGCTTTATTACGGCTTCACAGCGCTGTGCTTCTTGCCATAACGATCGCCAGGTGACCGAAGTTACACTGAGGTAAGGGCGGGAACAGCTGGAGATGCCTTTGGCTTCTTCTCACTGCCACCTACTGGAATGGAGGTGCAGTGAAGTTTTACATTGTTGTGTTTTCAGAATCAGCAACAGGGAGGAGCATTAAGTGGCGAAAAGACCTGCGATAGATGCAAAAGATGCTTTTATTTTATCAAAGAGACTCAGGGAAGCACAAACTAAAGCATAAAAAATAAACTTTAAATGTAACCCATTTGATGGACTTCAGTTAAAAGGAAGAACTTGATAGGTATTTTACAATAGGAGTTCTAAATTAGAAAGAATTACATATATGGTTAAACATTGTGTTTATGGTTTTATTTTTTACGGCTTGGAGCTGCATATCATTTCGTCCAACACTGTTCGTCCATTTAGGCGCAGACAAGAGTGGAGGTTTGGTAAGAAAATAAACTGTCTTTAACAACGGAGAGTGGGAAATAAAAGATTCTGAACCGGCCAACGCATTTCTTAATATCACAATTCCATACTTATCCTCACCAAGATTTACACAGACTTTAATTTATTCTTACTTACTTTTAAGGTATGAAAAAACAAAGCTCACTACGAATGTATTCCCAAAATATGCAGTACCAATAGAAGAGCTGCTAAAAACAAGACGGTAAGGAGACAGACAGATGGATGTACAGATGGATGGAAATATGTATGGATAGATGGATACAACTTTTAAACAACCGGATGTGGTAGACATATAAAAAATGTCATACTCTGTTTCATATTTGAAACACTCTTCCACTTTTCAAAATGAAGTAGGTTCTTTCTGTGGCCCAAATGCTCACAAAAGCCTGCATTCAGCTTATTTTTAGTGAGTGTGATTAAATAGTCTTTGGAGCACAATGAGCTGTTGTTTACGGTGCAAACGCAGGGGACAAACGTGTGAAGTTGTTTCGTTTTTTGGTTTGACCAATCAACAACAGTTTACAACAAAATGGTCCCGTCAAAGATTCGTGCATCTCTATTGTTCTTAGATAATACCAACTGTGGAGGAGGAGCTAAAAAAAGACCCCAAAAGACAGTTACATAAGAACTATGAATGGCTACGGTTCCTGCTGCGAAAAAAAAAAAACACAAGTAGTAGGACTGTTACTGATCCCAAAGCCCAGAATATTTCTCTACTATATTTTGAATCCGTGGCGTCAGCACTTACTATGTAGGGAGACGTAATCAGTTTATAGCTCTTCTGCTCTTCAATTAAGCACGGATGAGTCAACACTCTTTTTGTTCTCAGGCTTTTCTTGGCCTTATCTGATGCTGTTTTTTTCTGATTAGAAGATTGATGCTGGCAGGATTTTGAAAGTCCACCTTTCACATGTACTAGTTCTGCATTCATTCCTCACGGGTTAAACCTCAATGATTCATGCTCAAAGTTCATCACCTAAACATCCAAGATTATATTTACTCTCACAACATTAATATTGATAATTTATATGAAATTATGTCATGGGTCAATTAGTATGTTTATTATGTTATCATGTGTTATTTACAACCTGGCCTTTGCTAGCTTATTTATATCTGTTGCATGTTTTCCTTACTCACATGAATTATTCAAATTAGCCAAATTCCTATTAAAGGGGCCCTATATTTACTTGCGTTATCCGTCACAACATAATTAAATGACTGCATTTTTTTTCAATGAAGAGCTTTGGACTTTCTGTATTTATTTCCACTTCTTAAGCACAATCAGACTGAGGTTAGTACTCTGTGTAAATACGTCAGCTAACAGTTCTCAGACAACATCTGAGCTGTAATTGTTAGTTATACTTGCTTATGATGGTCTGAGAGAAAAGTTTGAAGTGGGAAAATGCATTAACCTGCAGCCTCACCACTCTCTCTGCAAACCCAGTGTTGATTTCATGTGCTTCCTGCCTGCAACAGGCTCAGCATAGTAACAGCAGAAACTAAATACAGATCTCTCATCATGCTTTTGGCATGAATCTTTACATTGCTAAGTTAAAGCGGAGGTAAGAGACATTATATATTATCAATCACATGCCCATGATAACTGATATGTGTGCACAGAAACACAACGGTCACCAACCTCGTATCTTTGAGGTAAGAGTTTGCAATGTTTTCTGTCTGCCTTAGACGTTGGTCAGGTGGCATCTTTTGTTCACTTGTTCACCCTTTAATGACACCATGGAGAGCTAGTTCTGTTCAGGTTTATTACGTAAAACAAAGTGTCGGTCTCTAAAATTAGAATGAAGTTATGCACGGCACTGGGTGCAGGTAGATACATTCTTCTGTTAGATTACTCATTCTGCACAGTTATAAATGTTTACTCTAAAAACTTTTTGGCCCTAAAGAGCAGCAGGAAAACATGCAAACTTGTGCAGAGTGCGAAATGTATGTCACACATTCGAGTGGGCCCCCAAAAAGCCATGAATTCCCTTTGGCTCAATCAGCTGAGGATTTTCCAGCCATCCATCCTGAACAGTTCTTTGGTTCTGGGCTTGGGATTGTCATCCTGCTGAATGATGGAACGTCATCCTGTGAGTTTTGATGGATCGTGCTGAATCTGAGCTCACAGAGTCACTCCCATATACCGCAGCGTTCATCTCGTTGATTCTCTCAGCAGTGGAATCACCAGTAAATGTCATCAATAAATCACTAGGTGTGAACAGTCAGGTGATGTGCTATGGATCATGCCCTTCACTTTTTTTTTTACTTTACCTCTTCCTGCATCCATTTTTTAGGGTGCATTGATTCATCACTCCTTAGAACTTTGTTCCATAACTACGGCTGAATAAAATGATCTTTTTTACCTGTTGGAATCAAGCTTTTTTTTTTCTAATTCAGTGACTTATCAGTTGGGATTTTCATAATAACATCTCATCTTGATCAAACACAAGCATTATTTACACCCTGAGCAGTCATAAAAATTGTTCTGCAAATAAAATGCAAATGACTAGTCTGGTCATTCATCCATTCATTTGTGCTCATGCTTTTTTTAAAGCACCCTCAAACGATTTTGCTACTCCTCTGGGTTGGTGGAGGCCTGTTTGAAGTTCAAGTTGGCTTCCAGCTGAGGAGCAAAGGAGTTGATCAAATGCTGCAATACTTAAAGTGTGTAAGGCTGAGTGGATAAGTAAATTGACAAGCCCCATTCCCAGCCAGCCAGCCAGCCAAAGAGAAAGGAGGAAAGTGAAGATGCGAGCCCAGTAATATAATCTCACTGCTTAATGTAACACCTCTCAAGTAATACTTTTTTTTTTTTTTTTTTTTACAAGGGCTTTACTTTAGAAAAGTGATCTTAGCAGGTAGAAACACAAATCTACAGCCACACTGCTTCCAGTGTAACAGCTGTTACTGCCCCTGTGGAGTTTTTCTCTCATCGTTCTACACCCCTTCCCAGATAAGTCATTCCCGGGGTGTCTTTCTGTAGCCGAGAGCAAGAATGATGCAAAGGTTATTGGACTTTCATCGCTCCAGACGTGAGGTGAATGCAGTACGCCATTTACTGAAGTGGTAGGAAGGTCAAATGATACCTTCGTATATTACACCGCCATCCGTCAAAAATCTGCAAGCAACTGTAATCCTGTTCTCCTGCATCTCCCACCACTTGGACGGAGTTGGAGATGGAAGCTTGCAGAAGTGACAACTGCCTCTGCCAATGTCTCAGTAATCACATTCCCTCCCCCAAAATTTGTCATCCGACCCTCCACTTTCTCTCCCAACAAAAATGAGCCCTCACGTGGGATGTGCTGTGATATATTCATGGTTTCCAAACTTCACTTCTGTGCACTTCAAAAAAAAAAAAAAAAAAAAAAGCCCACTCATGCTCAGGTGTACGTCGCATGAATGCAGGGGAAAAAGATTTCCTTTTTTGTCATGATGCGTGGCTATATCAAGGTTAAGATATAAAATAATTACCGTGTAGTACACAAATTTGATAAAAATAGGTTATCATTTGCCATTCATCGTGTGCTGGCATGTGTTGATCACAGTGAGGCTCAACTCGCCTTAATGAGCAGAGTTAATGCTTGCCAAAGTCATTGTGGCTGCCATCGCTAAGTGAGGCTATTACCGTGTCTAATGAAGCTGATTTGGTTTTTAATGGAGTTCACATTATTCTATTCTAAGCTGTTATTCTTTTATATAAAATTAAAAAATGGCTTTCATTGTGCAAATTTACAGGGAGCGATGCTTGTTAGATGGGATCTGGGGTAGCTGCAGTCTCCCTCTGCTTGTGCTGAAGCATCTGAAAGCTATTCCACTGTTGACTATCCCCCAGTGAGAGCCTATGTTATACTGAAATGCAGGGAATTTGCAATGGAATCCCATTAGATTGATGGTCCCTCCTTTTTTGGTGCATGTTTCATTTCCCTGTTGTTTGCCACTCACGGCAAGGCTATATCTCAGTGCAATTTCCCTGTGTATGGGTGAAGTTTTGCAAGTCTAATTTCTGCCCTTGAAGTGAATTACAAAAAGCGGTTACAGCCCTACAGTGTATTTGCATTTGAATCATTTAATATTTCATCGTCAAGGGTCGTTAATCATGTTCTCGTTTCATATACAAATTGTGCATCAGAAACGTGGAGGGACAGGGACACAGAGATGTAGGTCACATGGGTGATACTCTCAATTAATTGTGCAACCGGTTTTTAAAATCTAACAGAAACTTAAAAGATTTCTACAGATTGTGTCTACCTGCATGGCCTTGCAAAACGATTATGACTCCTTGAACTTTTTTTTTTTAACATTTTGTGGCAATACACCCACAAACTTAAATTGTATGTACTAGACCTGCACAACGTAGCACATAATTGTGAAATTGTATGAATATTATTTTCCGTCATTTATGGCAAATTAAAATCAGAAAATGTAGAGTCTGCATGTATTCCGCTCTCCTCAGTCAATAGAGAATCCCCATTCGCTCTCTTCCAATCACATCTAGACATGGAAATGTTTGCCCAACCTTCTTTGCAAAATAGCTGACTCTCAATCAGACTGGATCTGATAACATCAGTGAGCATCTATTTTCCAGTCTTGCCACAGATTCTTCTTTGGATTTAGGTCTGGGCTTTGACTGGGCCATTCTGACACATACTATGCTTCAATCTAAGCCTGTTGGTCTTAAAGAGCATTCCCACAGTCTGATGCTATCATCACAATATTTTAATGTAGGAATTTATTGTTCAGAATAGTGTGCAGGGTTACCTTCCTGCCAAACATTTGCAAGCCAAAAAGTTCAGTTTCGGTCTCACCTACATGTTATCTATGTCTCCAAAAAGGCTCTTCTTCTGGCAAAATGCAATAACTTTATGGTTTTCTTTTAACAACAGATAAGTTCTTGCCACTCCTCCATAAAGACAAGTCGCAGGATCTTGTCTTTAGTTATAATAGCCCTCTTTGCCGCTTTTCTGATTTACACCAGGCCTGTCAGTGTAGTTGTCTCGGTAAGTTTGCAGTTGTGTCATACCATATTCAAGTAAGTATAATGGATTAAAGAGTGGTCTTTGAGATGTTCAAGATGTTTATTATTGTTTTATGAGCTAATCCTGCTTTAATCTTCTTCATAACTTCCTGCCTGACCTGTGTGCTGTATTCCTGGGTTACCATGAAGCTGTTCGTTCACTCATGTCCTTTAACAAACCTCTGAGGCATTCGCAGAGAACCTGTATGTACTGAAATTAAATCACGAGCAGTTGAACTTTATCTACTAACTGGGTGATTTCTGGAGGTAATTGATTGCACTAGATTTTATTTAGTTACATCAGATTAGGGGACAGAACACCAAATGCACACAGATTTGTATTTGTAAAAAAAGAAATAAAAAATTTCTTTGCAATTATTTGCTAAATTGTGCAGCTCTGTGACTAAATACCCCCCCAAAATCCTTAAAGGTTTGTGGTTTGTATCAAAAATATTAAAAAGTTCAAGGGGTTTGGATCAATTTGCAAGCCACTGTATATATGGTCCTGATTAAAATGCACTATGTGGTAAAACACTGCGGTTCAAACAACAGGCACAAATGCTTTCATTTGTAGGTCTTTGGCTTTAGATAATCACACAGTGTGCAAAGATGACAGTAACATAACAGCAGCCTAACACTGAGAACCTGGAGCCAGCTCATTTAGCACCACGCAACACCCACAGCTTAATTAGCTCTGTCAGTATCATCTGCAATTCAGAATGTTTTCACAGCATCTTTTTGATGCTTGGCTGAAAGACACATTTTCTCTGTAATTTAGCTGGCTACTAATCTAATCATTACTATATCTTGGGAGTGTTTTCTCACTTTAGCGGGCAGTTAGCTGTGATCTGACGACCGACATTAAAGCCTGTGACTGCGCTACGCTAACTGTGTGACACGTTTGAGGAACTAATTGTGGGTGATGATTAATGCTCGGAGTCCCATAATTTATTTCATTTAGATTGATCTTGGGGATAAAAGATTTTAGAAGTTTTGTTCCGAAAGGTTTTTCTTATTATCATCAGTAAACTGTTTTGGTTGCTATTTAAACTTAAGTGAAGAAATATCAATTTCTGTTCACTGAAATCCTATTTCATTACTCATTACAAACGATATCCTGTCCATTAAGGTTTTAGATTTTTTTTAACCCAACAGTCAGCGATTGCACTAGTCAAATTTCTGAAATGAGCCAAACTTCAAGTTAAAACCAGACTTTTACATGCATTGTATAAAACAATTTTTTTTTTGCATTGTCTGACGAATCAGATTAAATCTTTCTTGTTAAGGTCAGTTAGGATGACCGAAACAGTTTTTATTTGATAAATCTCCGTATAATGTGAGAGATTTTTTATTTATCTGTGTAACTAATTTGGCATTTAATTAGCAAAAATCAAGTCTTGCTTTTATAAATACATATTCTGGCAATGTCTAACAACATCACATAAAAACATTAAGGCGTTCTCATAAATACATAGGTGGCGGTGCACCACTGGGAGGTGCCATGTTGCATCGCCATTTCTGATTTCAGCAGCCAAAAGGGGACAAACTTGTCAGCCATACGCATTTTCTCCATCTCTCCATTTCCATATGAGGATGTGCTGTCGGTGGATGAGGAGTAGAAAACAAGCAAGTAGATCATTCTATTTGCCGTATTCTGTTGAAATGGAGGACTATCCATACTCTTTACCCAGCGAGAGGGAAGAGAAAGTAACCAAGACAGGAAAAAGAAGCCATAACTGGGAAAAAACGATAGTCTGTATCAGCACAGCTATTATTACCAGGTGGAGTGGAGACAATTCATATGGGAACAGGGCTTCAGTACGGATGCAGAGGTTGCAGGCTTTCTGCTAGACAGGTAAGTTAAAAAATTAAGTTTATTTTTTAAGTTTATTTTCACGTTAGAAACAGGGCAATGTAGTCCAGCAACTACTCTGTCCTCCTGGCAGAGAAGGCAAGTTTGTTCATCTTCTCTCCTTCTCCCTCCCAGGGAGTGTGTGTGCACGCGGAGGGAAGCCGGTGGCTGGTTCACTATCTGTAGTGCAGCAGTAAGACCGGGTCTCTTTACTTGTGTTTATAGACGCTTTTTTAGAGCTCAAATAGGCAACTGCACATTCAGAAACAAGCCCATAAAACCTTGACTGTTTTACTGAATTTACAAGCGGCATTCACAATTGGACTTGACAGCAGCGCCAAAAACCATTTCACACAATGACCATTGTGATTAGCTATTAGCAGTAGCTAATACATGGAGGACATGTCAATATTGTCACGTTTGTGATACTCCGCAGCTTCCGTAGTAGTTATTACACACTTAACTGGGAGGTTGTTTGTAATTCAGTTCCCAGTGTGAAAATCTTGGGGCTTTAAACTTTCTTTAAAGTTACTATGCTTAAAATAATTTGGGAAACACCAGATGTTGATGTTATGGCTTTGCAAGCTTTTTTGATGCAGGAGGGATTAGCGTACCTCACAAAATAGATGGTATCATGGGGAAATAATGAAGGAAAAAGCCAACCAGGAAGTTGAAGTTTGGGGACTAATGGGTCTTCTAAGAATGACCCTGAGCATATGGCCAATATAGCAACTAAGTGGGATAAGGACTTGGACTGAAAAGCCGATCAGTGATGAACAAGTCATAACCTTGACTGACCTTGAATACTAAATATTAGTACTGTGAGACAGCAAGAAAAAAATTTAATTTTATACAGTGTGTAAATATTGGGTTTTAGTGTGGTGCTTAGAGAATATCCAAGATTTATCAGCAACAACACTAACAAACATCAACATGATTGATAATGTTGTTACAATGCTTTGGTCTGGAGGGAAACCTTTGGTCCTTTCATCAGCAATATCAGACCCATTTCCCATATGGTAACAGCCCTCCTAGATACCATCAGCCTTTATCAGCGGGCTAGTATGCCCATTGCATTACCTAAAACTGCTCAGAAACAGTTCCAGAAGCAGAATATTGACCATTGACCCAGCATCCTAACTCCCTAAATCCCATTCCAATTGAGCATAGGTGTAATGTACAGGAACAGACTCAATCCATGGAGGCTCCACCTGGCAGCCTATGGCCCCACCGGATCTGCTGCCAACATTAGATGCCACAGGACTCTGTTAGAAGTCCAAAACTCAAGGGAGGCCAATGTGCTATTAAATAGGCATGTGGTTTCAGTGTTTTCCTTGATTAGTGTCTTTTCACATCAAACTGGAGTACAAAGATTAAAGATGTCACACTTTCTTTGTAACACAGACTGGACTGAAAAGGTAAACCTTTGCTTTAACAAGATTAAGTGCTCTTGGTGTGGATCAAAGTGAAGTTCAGCTCGTTTCTTGAGTAAAAACCTTTTTTGGGGAGGGTGTACTTCACACTTTCAGACCAATTACAGGAAGTTTCTGCAGGCTATCATTTGGACCAGCAAAAGAAAAAATGAGCACACAGGGAGTGGAAGAGAGGAACTTTTTAACTGAACGCGCACGCTAAAACACACACACACACACACACACACACACACACACACACACACACACACACACACACACACACACACACACACAGTTACTTTAGGAAAAACCCAAAAATATAGATACCTTCCAGGTATTTCTGTGAAAAAAACAGGTAAAAGCTAAAGAAGGAGAGATGAGTTCTGCCAAATAAAGATAGAGAAATTGTCTCAGTAATCCATAAGACAAACACATCTGAGTAAATATATCTGGTTAATCTCCATATTCTTTCAATGTAATTTATGATTGAGTGACAACAAAAAGCTAGAGGAGGAGTGTCTGACCTACTCGCCGTTCTTGAGTTGCTGTGGTTACAAATCTTTGCAACATGACAGCCTCCATTGCAAGAATTGGGGGTTTGACAGCTGAGCTCAGGCTCGGCGGAGAGTGAGGGGATGGATCCTGCAAGTATTCATTTTTAACTAAAGTCAAATTTCTATCAAGGTTACAAATACATTCTGTGTTCTCCAAGAAAATCAATTTATTATATAAAACTCTGTTAATAAAAAACATTTTTTCTAAGATGCATATTTATAAATAATAGAGTACATACAATTTGATGATACTTAAAAAATTATAAATTAAACTGAACGCAACAATTTGTTTTTAAATACTTAGGACCAGTCGTTCAACACCATGAAAGGCAATGAGAGGATTTAAACATGAAATTAAATAAAACCATTGTATTTCACTGTATTTGTGAGTTTGGATTCTCCTACACAACAGAGGCTGGGATCAGTTCCCCTGAACAGGCGTGGGTCGTAACAGAAAGGCAAAGACAGGCAGACAAATCCATAGGAATTATGGACAGGTGGAGAGGGCCTCAGAAAGAGGGCACAAATTATGAAATCATAAAAAAAAGACTTCAGGTGGGCGACCCAGAGGTTTTTTAGGGCAGGCATAGACGTCTGGCAGCCAACGGTGCAGGAGGAACCCTGGAGGCTGGCGGCTCCAGTGCAAGAGTCTATGAGGCTGAAGACACTCGTGCTGGAGTCTGGGAGGTGACAACGGTACAGGGGTCTTGATACCTGACAACACCGGTGCAGGGGACTCGGAAGCCGACCATGCCAGTAGCAGGAGTCTCGAAAGATGACGACGCCACTGCAAGGGTCTTGGCTTGACACATTAAGCTGAGCTAGAGGCATCTAGAAGATCTCCACTGCCTGGAAAGCGTGACCTCTTGGCAGACTTGGTCTCTGGGCAGAGTTTGGCAGACAATCTGAGATTTTATCAAAGTCAGAATTTTATATTGTCTTATAAGAAGGGGAACAGCATGGGATCCGGGAGAGGGTCTGGTCTTCTGTAGTCTGCTCTAACTAGACAAAACTAATCACTCACTTAAAAACCAGTTTATATTTTTGAAATGTATTTATATTATATTACTATATTTTATATTGTGAAACTTGCAGTTATTCACCACATACTAAATGCTTTATATTCACTTTCATCTGCCAAAAACAGGTAACAGGTAGAGGTAAATCCAAGCCATGGCCAAGTTATGGTAGGTGTGGGGCCAGTCTAACCAGCTGGTTATCTTACTTTAATTTAGAAGCCGGACAGACATCAAAACATAATCCTGGTGAACTGACTGCACAGATGAAGTTTTGAGGTCTATTTTGTAACTTGAAAACATCTTAAAACTACTTTCTGATGGTATGAAAATTATAACGTTGTACACCCATCTCCTGGGGGGAGTGGTGGCCTAGTGGTAATAGAGTTTATGTCCTGGAGGTTCTGGGTTCAGCTTCCACGGACTTCCATACTGGATCCCTGAGCAGGACCCTTAACCCCCATATGGCTTTCTAGGCGCTGTACAGTGGCAGCCCACTGCTCCCCAAGGGGATGGGTTAAATGCAGAGAACAAATTTCATTGGAATGTATGTTGCAATGACAATAATAATAATAATAATAATAATAACAATAATAATAATAATAATAATAATAATAATAATAATAATAATAATAATAATAATAATAATAATAATAATAATTATTATTATTATTATTATTATTATTATTATTATTATTATTATTATTATTATTATTATTATTATTATTATTATTATTATTAATGATCCTGTGATCCTGGTGGCGGAATGCCTTGCCTTATTGCACACATCCCTGCCACTTTAACAATCCTGGGAAAATCCAAAAAGTCTTACCTCAGACCAGGACATTTACCTGTGAAAGTAACCTGGGATTTCAATCAGCACAAACGATGGAAAAAAAGGAGATAATCTTTTTGATCCAGAGACCCGCTGCTCTACTTTGAGTTCCCCCAGGATGACGGAGCTACTACTCACTCAATCTCTAAGACCATATATGAGGTTTGGAACATAGACAAACTGGTGACTCGGGAGCTTTTCTTTCTGGCTCAGTGCACGCTGGATGTCTAGACCTGAAGCAGCCAACATACCCACATCATCTATAAAAAAGCAAAGGTGAGATCCTAAGGTTGCCCAACCAGACACTCTCCTCTCCAATACTATGAGGGGCAGCCCTGGTGCAATGCAATGCAAACTGAGAACAGACTTGACATTGTGCTGAAAATCTGAACATAGATATTGGATTGGGCATACAAGGATTTGATAGCGGTTAAAAGCCACAAAAACACCCTATACTCTTGTAGCACCCCACAAATTGAGACCTTTTGAGACCTTGGGCAACACGATCATAGGCCTTCTAACAATCCATAAAACACATGTCAGAACCCAGGACCTTCTTGCTGCAAGACAACAGTGATAGCAACCACTCAGCTGGGCAGTCCTCAGTATGACTATCAAAGTGCTAAATAAATTCTGCCCATTTACCATTCACCCAAAACTTCCTTGAGGCCAACTGAAAGCCTCTCTCCATAACCTCTCTGAATTCCTCTGAAGACTGGGTTTTTGCTTCCTCAACTACAGACGTTGAAGTCCTTCTGATCAACTGGTTCCTGTCTACTGTTTCAGGAGTCCAAAAGGACCACCAAACCCTAAAGGCTTCCATTGCCACTGGTGTCCACCTGTGGGTCCTCTAGTTACCTCTGCAACAGGCACCAAAAGCTTTCAGTCCACTACTCCTGGAAGTTTCATCCACAGTGGAGGTCCTGAACATGGCATATTCTGAATGCATGTCCCTAACCTCTCTCAGGACATGAGATACATTGTTCTGGACATCATTGAACATCATTTGGACATGTTGCTCTACCAGTTGTTACCAGCTCACCCTCACCACCCATTTGGATTTACCAGGTCTGTCAGGCACTACCAGGTGGTGGTTGAAAGATCTGCCCAAGTTAACCCAAGTGTCATTGAACACAACACCACAGGTCTGATGATACAGTTACAAAATCAATCATTATTCTCTGGCCTAAGGGAGCCTGGTACCATGTAAATGTATGAACCATCTTGTGCTTCAACATGGTATTTATTATGGACATTCTGTGTCTCACATAGTGGAGGCCATTCTCACCAGTCACACCTCTCCAGGTGACATGGTTGTTGTGCACACGGGCACTAATGTCTCCCAGGAGCCCAACTGAATCCCCATGTGGCACCCCTTCCAGGACACCATCCGGAGACCACAAAGAGGCCTGGTAAACTGAACTGCTGTTCTGTGCATAATTACGGAACACAGTGAGAACCTCCCCTTTTATAATATGGAGTCATAAATTATTGTGAGTATTCCCAATCTCGCCCATCACCTCCCTTCTTGGGCAACTGGAGTAAGAGTGAGTCCTACCTCTATCCAGGAGTTGGGTTTGAGAGCACAAGCTGTGTCTAGAGGGGAAACCATCTATTTCTCGCTGGTTCCATTCAATTTGCACCAGGAGGATACCCTATTTCCCCTAATCTGGATTAGGCACCGACAGCACATAGGAAGCTAGATGGATAGTGACAGAGGCTGTTTTGTGGCCTGATAGGATTGAGAAGTCCAGGGGAGCAATGAGGCTGACAGACTGAATGGTGGCTTGTGGTGGACAGCAGGTGGAAGAGCATGTCGGATGGTGTACAGGCAGTAGATGACTCGGCAGAGTGTCGGGAGTATCTTCAATGTTTTAGGAGCAGGTGAGGACAGGAGATCAAGGAAGGCTCCTGAGACCTCAGCTAAAAACTGGAGCTTGGGTTCTTCAAAGGCAGTCAACGAAGGAAGGAAACCAAGTCAGTATCTAGATTCAGGTTAACACCTTCAAGGAGGAACAGAACATGGATATACTATGGAACAAGAGACCAAGAAGTAACAGGAAGTCACAGGTACATGGTACCGCCAGGTTACCACTCTGAATGGGCTAATGCTCTGATACCTGCAATCTGACTCCAGCCTGCTTACATGCTCCTCTTGGTTGGCGTTGATGGATAACACCTGTTGCTGGAGTCCACCTTTCACACTCTACTGGAAAATGGTGAGAATACGCCACAGTACCACCACACAGACTGTGCACAGACCTGGGAATCCAGACTCTTGTTCAAATGTTACTTAGATGTTGCTATACTTGAATAAAAAGCACAATTTTCTTCAATGCAAATTTATTTTAATAAATCAAAAATACAGTCTAGTCATTTATGCGGGATCAAAGTAACCAACATGTATTTGAAATATTGTATCTGATTGGAGGTAGCAGTAAAACTGAACATAATAAAACGTAAGGTGTGAAATACTGAACATGGTAAAATCGAGTGCCATAAAAATGTGATTAATATCGCTTTTGTGAAAATTTTAATAGGTGAATTTGGATGTCATTAAAATGACAACATATATTATATTACTGTGATCAATATTAAGTTTAGAAAATTTAACGTTGCCTGTTTTTATTCACTGCCTTGATTTTAACGCCTCCACTTTTACCACTTTAGTTCTATCATTCATCGTGTCACCAGTATGATTTTTGTTAGTTCCAGTGGATCGGAAAACGGCAGTCTGTGAATTCTGTGAAGTTTACACAGAAAAATCTCAAGAAATTTACAGCTGGAATGTCAAAAGTCTGCATAACTTTAGAGAACATTCCTAGTTTCCAGCTGACGTAAACCAAAGATAGAAACAATGAAGAAACCTTTGGAGTTGTGGCAAAAGAGCTAGAACATGAAAAATCAAAAGGTATTGGCAGCAATTTGCAGAAAACAGAGAGTGAAAAAGAGAAGATAGAAAACTTTCACCGTAAATGCTACGGGAGAAAAAAGTAGAATTTTGCACACAGTCCTGAGATCATGTACAACACATGAATTAATTATTTAGGAGCAGAAAGAGAGTGGTAGAACATGAGAATCATCGGACATGCAATGAGTTTGAGAACTTTTTTAAAAAGCTATTACAATGCATCATATTGAAATTTAAGACATGCATCATTCCATCTTTATATTTTTAGTATCCAAACATGATCATAAGTGACAGATTATTTAAAAAAAGGTCCTCACTTTACATTAAAGTCCTCACTTTGCTAGTAAAATGAGCAAAACATTTTCTCACTCAGCTGCAAGTACAAAAACATACATAGACACACACGGCTCCGTGTTCTTCAGGTGACTTCATAACTTTCTTTAGATGCCTCTGAAGGTTCAGGTCTGAGTCCATCACAACACCCAGATTCTGGGCCTGATCAGTGGTTACTAGCTGAAGCGACTAAACCTGTGTGCTAACTTTTGATTGCTCCTCTATTGGTCCAAAAGTTATTAATTGAGTTCTGTTTTTATATAAATACCCTTAAAGGCCTGGCTAATCCTCCTGTTACTTTTCCAGGTTTGTCACTGTTCACCTCTTTTTTTTGTAGTGACTGCAGATAAACGTTTGCACAACTTTTTATATGCAGATGATTTATTGTATTTTTCTCTGCATTTGATTATCCACACTGGAAACACTCCCAGGCTCATTAGCTAGTTGACATACATTTTCTAAGCCCTGCTTCAGTATTAATGTGATTCTCAATTGCTTTATCTCACATCAAAGCCGAGGAATTGGCCTGGTGATAAAAGCATTCTCCAAAGAAACTCTTTCTATTGACTTTTAAAGATCTGAGTGCCTCCCTGTAAAATTAAACATGATTATTAAAGATTAATAAACACATAAGGTGGGGGTTTGATTGTTTGCAGCCATGATCTGAAAATGACAACTACATGAAAATGTTTAGCTTTTAGAAACATCAAATTTTTTATTGTGTTGTATTAGCATGGCCGACATCCTATTTAAGGATTTTGAAGGCACACAGCTTGTGCTTTCTTCAGCCATGCTCCACTGCTTTATGTTTCATGAAATTTGGTGATGTTTTAGATACTCTCTTGCAAGCAAGCAGCATTGAAAAGCTCCACATGGACTATCTTTTCAAGGAGAGTTTAAAAAGAAACAATTACAGTCATTATGATTAATCTTTTAGTATTTTAGAACCCTTCATTAAGGATTTTGTTTTATTGTTGCCTCTTTTTAAACTTTTTTTTTTGGTGCAGTGCACGTTGGTCTATATATATAACCAGAAGACATACAATATAACATATATATATATATATATATATATATATATATATATATATATATATATATATATATATATATATATATATATATATATATGTGTGTATATATATACATATATATATATATATATATATATATATATATATATATATATATATATATATATATATATATATATATATATATATTATATTGTATGTCTTCTGGTTAAAAAGTATTCTGAAATCCAAATCAAAATAGAATTTTTCTCTAGGTTTAATTCTGTCTCCCCGACTGGAAGAGACAATCTTTTAACTGCTCCACTTTAAGATACACGATGCAGGTGATTTCTGTGCTATGGTTCAAACGAAGGTCATAAAAGCTTTGATTTGCTGGCTTGTCTCTGTGCTTCAGATAATCACATTCTGCACTGTATTTGGAAAAACAGAAACATAACAGCCGTCTTTTATATTTAGACCTTTATCCAGCTCATTTACCACCACATGACACCCCCAGATGAAGAGAGGCTCTTTTAGCTGCTCATCTGAATGTTTTCTTTTACATCCTTAAAAAAAAAAAAGATCTTAAGACTCAGTTTTGGAATTTCAGATGTTTACCAAGGATGTGTTTATCCGCACCCTACCTCCCCATCTTATTGTCAATCCAGCACAGGTCCAATGACAAACTTTTTGTTTATGTATCTGAATGCACATAAATAGTGTTTTTGTGTCACAGTTTTATTTTCAAAGTAACATCCTTCTGTGTGAAATGTGGCTCATGTCTGACATATTTTTGGGTTGTGCTTGCTAAATTTAGGAGGCGACAAGACGAATAAACTGCCTGGCAGGCGAACGCATGATGGTGTTATCATGAGCAATGTGGCTTTACAACAAGAAGGTCTCTGGTTCAAATTTCTGGTGGTGCCTTTTTGTGGGGAAATTGTTCCTAGTGTCCAAAATATGCATGTTTGGTTAAGTTTAAGTTTGCTTCTGTCTGTGAAGAAATGAAGACCTTTCTGATGTGTACCACGGCATTTGAAAGTTTAGGCATATTCCCATCGTAATATTGTATATCTGCCTTGTATTTCAGTGGCCTAGTAAGAAAGTATGGAAAAACTGAATAGATAATAAAATTTAAGGAGTAATAATGAGTTGTGACCTTCATATTTTAAGATTGAAACAAAAAAAATATGCAGGAATTTTACAGTAATGCTTGATTACAGGTGCTGGTCATATAATTAGAATATCGTAAAAAAATTAAAAAAAATTCAGTAATTCCATTCAAAAGTAACGCTCAGACTGATATATTTCAAGTGTTTCTTTCCTGTCAAACATCAGATGTTCCAACTTCCACCTCAGTTATGGATTTTTCTGCTTCTACAAGTTTGCCTTCAACCAAATCAGGAGATGCTGGGGGAGGCATTGGAATCCCGGTGCCTCCCCCTCCCACTTTTCGGTCTCTGGAAGTCAGGCGAAGAGGCAGCTGGAGAGACTGAACCGGAACAAGGCTGCAGGTCCAGATCGTGTCAGAGTCCTGACGGTCTGTTCAGAGCAGCACTGTGGGATTCTGCAACGTCTCTTCGACCTTATCCTGACCCAGGACAGAGAAGGTTCCATTGTTGTGGAAGACATCTTGCCTTGTACCAAAGAAAACTCACAGTTTTGTCATTAACATTGACAGACATGCTGCCCTGACATCCCACATCTTGAAGGTCCTGGAGAGACTCCCGCTGGTTGCCGGGGAGTTGGATGCTATCATACACCTTCTTCAACAAACCCATTGTCACCTGGACAAAGCAGACAGCACTGTGAGGATCATGTTCTTTGATTTCTCCAGTGCATTTAATACAATTCAGCCTGATTTGCTTTGTCAGAAACTCCAGAAGACTTGGGTGGGGGCATCAACAATCACCTGGATCCATGACAACTTGAGAAACAGACCACAATGTGTGAGACTGAAAGACTGTGTGTCTAACCAAGTGGTCAGCAACACAGGAGCACCACAGGGGACTGTATTCTCCCCATTCCTTTTCACTCTGTACATGTCAGACTTCTAGCACAAGTCCGACTCCTGTCATCTACTGAAATACTCAGATGATTCTGCAGTTGTCGGGTGTATCAGAGATGGACAAGAAGCTGAGTACAGAGAGCTGGTGGATCACTTCGTGGCATAGTGTGGGAACAATCACCTCATCTTGAATGTGAACAAAACAAAGGAGATGACTGTAGATTTCAGGAGAAACATGATTAGTTCAAACCCTATTTCCATCATGGGAGAAGAAGTTAAGGTAGTTGAGAAATATTAATACCTCTTTGTTCACCTGGACAACAGACTGGACTGGAGACGCAACAGTGACGCCATCTATAAGAAAGGAAAGAGCAGACTGTACTCATTGAGGAAGCCAAGATCCTTCAAGGTTTGCAGCAAGATGCTGCAGATCTTCTATAAGTCTGTTATTGAGAGTGAAATCTCTTCTCCCGTCATCTGTTGGGGAAGCAGCATCAGAGCCAGGGACTTAAAAAGGTGCACAATCTGATAAAGAAGGCTGGCTCTGTTCTGGGGACGACTGTGGAACCTCTGGAGATGATAATGCAAAGAAGGATTATTTATAAAACCAAGAAAATTATGGACAACCATGACCATCCTCTTCATGAGACTGTCTTGGGAAAACAGTATGTTTCAGTCAGACGCTTCTTCAAATATGCTGCAATACAGAGCGCTAAAAGAGATCTTTTCTGCCAACAGTCATCACTACAATAACTTGTTGTAGAATTTGGATCAATAGGAGTTACAACAACAGTCAATTGAATTAAACAACTTACTACTGTATGTTCTGGAATTTAGAGTTTTGCCATTTTTTATTTATTTTTTGTTAGCTGGTGCAGTCAGCCATTTTTGTCCTTATGGCTCAGTTTGCCAAAAACATAAATGTTTTAAACCCATATAAATCCCACATGTTTATCTAGCATCAGCCTTTGTTACTAAATGCTAACAAATATAGTAACAATGACCCAATAGAAGCATTGCTTAATCTAATACAGCATTATGCAACCCTCTGTCCACAGTAGTGAAGATTTTGCTCTTGTCTAAATAACAGGAATTTCAAAGTGAAAGTTAAACTGACTAGGATCTTGTTTCTGATTAATTTGGTTTATTTTGATCACAACCTAGGGGCATTCATAGAAATTTGAAGTTTCATTCCTAGATGGTAAACTGATCCATAAATATTGGAAAAAAACTGGATAAGATGCAGCTGAACAATATGATCTCCACACCTTTGATGCCAATCTACATACACCATTCAAACCGGTAGCACATCAAAAGCGACACAGGCTTCAAAGATAGGATAGGCCTTATTGTTCCACAAAAATCCACTTTAATATCCTTAAATTGGATCTGTATAATGTAATGAACCAGACAGAGAACCTAAAAATTCATCCAGACACAGAAAGTATTTTAATAGATCAGGCACAATCAGAAAACCACTGAAAACGGAGGAGACAGGTGAGTGGCTGCAGCAGAATCTAGAACGGCAAAAATACTCAACATAAAAGCCACCAACATTCTTGGAATCCAAAGAAGGTCTTTTTGGTTGTTTCTTTGTTCTTGAGGAAAGGGAGCAAGTGGTGTCCGTATTAGTGGTGACATCACTGGAGGCTGCTGCTTGACAACAGGGGATGCTGGCTTTAAAAGCTAATGCAGCATCAGGTAGAATGGTAACAAGCTGACTGGATTCCAAGGGACAGGCAGGAGTCATGCACAGGTCTTTAGAGGTAGGTAGACCAAATCAAAAGCTAGGCAAGTCTTGTAGGGTGTGGCACAAAAACAAGGTAGAGGTCCAGAGAGTTTAGAAGCTTGGTAAAAGTCCGGAAACCCAGGAGGAGTAATTGGATAACTGGTGCAGACTGAGGGGCTGTGGAGTGCTTATTAAGTACAGGAACCAGGTGTAAAGCATGGGGCTGATTGCAGCGGGGCAGTGGAACAGGTCACAGGTCGGCGACATGGGGCTGAGGCGTGACAGGATGCAGAAGACAGACAGGCACAAATCACGAGACGAGAACATGTCTTTTTCAGTGTGCTAACAGCTATGACAAGAAGGAAAAATGTGTAACCCTATACTCCAAAAAATTTGTGAATAGTATCAAAGCTAAGAAAGGGCCATAGCTGCTATTGATTATTTTTTTCTTTTTGTTGATTAACTGATCATTTTATTCAGAATTTGATTTGATACCTAGATTTTAGGTATAAAAATAAGTGATCCTGATGCTACACTCAGCTTCATAGATCTCTTGAAGATGATAGGTGAAGCAAGTTCCTTAATGTGACATTTTCAGCTTAATTTTCCTGCCAACATGAATGTTCTAAATTATTTTCACCTTCAGTTTGATCGAGATGTTGAAATTATTTCATTTTTTTTTTTTTTTGTAATTTTTGAGGCAAGAATGGCCTTTAAAGAAATTAGGCTGACAGGATGTTGGCTGAGAGAGAGTGGTAAGACATGCGGCAAAGGTTCACGTGCGAAGTCAAACCCAGCACGGTCTTGTCACCCATATAGGACTAGGGCCTCCGTATATGGGTGGCATGCTCAACCCCTTTGCCACTGGTGCACTCTAGAATATTTCAAGTTTTATTAACAAAACAAGTTCCACAACTAAAATCAAAAACTAAAAACAAACTAATACCCCTATAATATTATTGTATATCATAGAAACTAGAACTTGCCCTAGATTAAAAACTATAGGAATTATTTTATAAATGTTGCTAATAGCACTGTATTCTTTTAGTAATGCATTTGACTTTCAGTGTACATTTTGCTGTCCTACTGTGCTGATGCTAATCCTCTGGCCACTGAAACAGGAAGATGTGAAGTGAAACAAAGTTGAAAGAGAACCTTGTCTGATTAGTGACACAGGTGTAACTAATTGCTTAATTACATGGCAGCATTTCGCAACAAAAATAAAGTCATGCATTAATGCACCTGTGAGTCATTGGTTACTGTAAAAATAGCTTTCATTAATCTGATTTATAAGGTGTGAGACTTCATGGTCCTGTAAAAAGTTCCACTGGTAGCACAGGCTGCACCTTTTTTTTCTAATTTATGTTGCATCAACTCTTACCCAAGAGCGCATCGTGCCTTGCAAGAGTATACCCGAACTTTCTTCGATTATTTTCGATTTACATTCTATTTAACATTTGGATCAATAGCATATTTTTATTTATATGCGAAAATAATATGTTTCTCTATTTTATGAGATAGTTATCTTGAAAACTGGTAGCTATCTTGGATTTTAATTGGATAACATATTTTTCTTAAAAAATGGGGCCTGTATTTCACTTGTGCCTGATCTGGTGCTTGTATCTTCAAGTGAACGTGTTATGATTCTGGTGTGTTTGGTTCCTTGTATGAGTGAGTTCCTGTTTCAGAGAAGATCTCTGCTGGAGACTCCTGTCAGCTTTGGTTGCTGCACACCTGGAGCAAATCTCCTGATCAGGCTGACTGGTGCTTAAAAGGAGCTGCAGGATCATCACTCTTTGCCGGATGATTATCTTTGATGGTATTCCCAGCCAGTTCTTGAGTGTTGGTGTTTTTTTTTTTTTTTTGTGTGAATTTTTGACTTTATGATCGTCATCTCAGAATTGTTTTATTCCTGTGTTTCAGGCACTTTTTTGATGATCACAAAGGAAGATTTGTGGCCTGCTGTTGCAGCTTTGTGGTGTCCTCAGTCTCCTTTACCTGCCTGCCCGCTCTCCAGCGTGTTGCTCTCTCCAAGGAAAATAACTTTACCGAAACTCACCCTCGTTCTCTCGGACTCTGGACCATTACCTGTCCACCAACACTGAATCCTAACTCCTGCATATGGGTCAGGAAATCGCCTGAAATCATGACCGAAATATTCTTATGGAACATTGACTTATTCTGCTGCACTACTACACAAATCTGGAATTAATGGGACATTGAAAAAGAATAACATTAAGAGAATGTCAGTTCCTTTTGCAGTTCGCCACACACCATATAGGCAACACAGCAAACATAGGGGAAGAAAATCTGTTCTGAACTGGGCAGAGCACACTAAACAGACACCCACAGCTCCAATACAATGGTTTATATCAAGGTCTTATTAGCTTGGATCAATCAAAGTCCAGACCTAAATCCAATTAAGACTGAACAGCAAGACTTTAAAAACACTGTTCACACATGCTATTAAGCCCTTTTTAAGTGGGCTATTTTGCAGAGTGGAAGGGACAAAAAAAAAACATTAAAAAAACAGTGGCTAAATGTGAAAAGATTTGCAGCTATAATTGCAGCAACATGTGGTCCTTGACACCATTGAATCAGGGGGATTGATTATAAATGCACAGCATTTTTATTTATCTACGAAATACATGTTTTTTTTTTCCTTCCATTTCACTTGTATACACTACTTTGTGTTCATAGATCACATAAAAGCCAAATAAAATTAATGAAAGTTTGTAGTTATAATGTGGTAAACAGTGAACAAATGCAGGTGTACACAGTGCCCATACATCTCTACCTGCCTGCTCGTCCATTCTCTTTCATACAGCACTTTGAATCGTCTTGTTACTGAAAGGTGCTTTATAAATAAACTTGCCTTGCTTTACGGTCTGTGGTTTTTTTGCAGTTTCTGTATTGAAACCCTGTCCATAGCAGTGATATCTACACAGTCAGGTTTTGTATATGTGCTGTAAAATGGGCTTAAAAATGATTGAGAACCCTGGAGGTCTGGAAAACCCTGTAATGCTGACATGAAAAATTTAAACAAATTCTGACTTTAATTACTACATACCATTGCTTTTCACACATTACCAAGAGATCCACCTGCCACGCTAATTCCTTTTTGTCAAGCTTGGCTTATCTAGAATATGTGTGGGTCTCTACTTCCACAAATTCAATGTAAATGTGATCAAACACAAATCATTTACAAACTTGAATATTTAGCTAATGCTCTAAAGGGAAAAGAAATCCCTAAATTTGCAGACCAATGAAAACAGGTGGTTACTCTACTTTGTCTGAGTCAAGTGCATGTTTGTGGTTTTCTGCTTCACAGGGAATACAGCTTCACACTGCTAAATTACAGTTATTTGCCATTAATGATCAACTGACAGCAATAAATGTTCATTTGTTAATGAATATTTAACTGTGACTTCACAATCATTATGGAACACAGTAAGATGCTGCTGTAAATCCAAAGTAAATTCACAGCAGTTTATTCCTGCTCTGTTCCTTTTTTTTTTTTTTATGATCCGGGTCAGCAGATGTATTCAGATTGCAAAATGACAAGTAAATACCAAAGAATGACAGTTCTCTGACAGACAATCGAAGACAGACATACAATGGTCATCAAGCAGACATGTCCATCAAATTCAAAGAGAGATGAAGCCAATCTTGCTCCCAGGAGTTCCCATTAGTGGAGTTGGAAGACCCTGTTTTTGTGCAAAGCTTCTGTGTGGGTGTTTAAGTTTAATTTAAAGTTTTGTTGAGAAGCTTACAGGAAATTAAAAGAAAACTTCAAATGTATCACTTTCACCCAGTTATCACACTATCACACTGCATGAAGACGAAATGGGTGTAAAATCCTTCAATGGTTTAGCATGTAAAAACATCATAAAACCTAAATCAAATCAGTTTATTTATATAGTGCCAATTTACAAGACACGTGACGTCGAGGCACTTTACAAAGTCAATTCAATCAAATCATGCCGACTGAATGGTCAACAAGTTATCTATCTAAGTAAACCTAGCAGATTGCATTGAGTCATTGACTTGCAGCATTCACTCCTCCTGAAAGCGCATGTAGTGACAGTGGACAGTCGCTTGCATTGTGTGATTGACTTTGCAGTAATCCCTCATACCGGGCAGGCATGTAGCAACAATGGAGGGAAAAACTCCCCTTTAACAGGAAGAAACTTCTGGCAGAACCATACTCAGTGTTAACAGCCTTCTGCCAAGACCGTCTGGGGGTTTGAGAGGACAGAGCAGACACCCAAAAAGAACACAACAGCACTGGGGTACTTTACTAAAGGAGTACTACTATGTGATATAAAAGTAAAATGTTGATTGCAATAGAAGCTCCTGAAGTGGCTTCATCCAGCAGAGAGACACAGCCTATTTGGTCTTACTATAAATCATGTATCTAAAACAATGTTAAAACATTTATTTTACAGCTCAAAAAAATAAAAGATGAACATATGTTTGTCTACTTTTTTCAGTGCTGTCACCTTTATTTTACACAGCATTAATGATCTAATGACTTTTACAAGCTTAGCACTTTTCCTCTAATGTTTAAAGCTTTTAACACTTTATAATGTGTTGCAAGCATATAATGGGGCGAATTTACATTTTGCTTCCACAGGTTGCAGCATTTTTATCCTCCACCGTGTTGATGCCCAGCATAGTGATCTTTATGCAGCTGTTTCACTGCTAGGAGAGGGGATTTTAATGTCCACCATGACAAATACACTTGATACTTTCTGGTTCCCAACAATACTCTCCCGTAAAACCAAACAAGAGTTGCAAAAGTATTCATACAGTACATCTTGAACTTTTCACGTTGTTACGTTACAAACACAAATATCAATTTATTTCTTTGGAGGATTGTAATGTTTAGACCAATAAAAAGTAATGCATAATAATGACGTGGAATTATACATGGTTTTCAAACATAGTTACAAATAATACTATAATAAAGTGTGACATGCCTCTGTATTCCGTTTGCTGGCCTAACTGGAGCGATATAATATTTAAGTGAATTTACGACCGTCAAGAAACAGGGTTTGACTTTAGTTTTGTTATATACTTTTGCTTTGTGTAGGATTTGGAGCGGGCATTCCATAACATGGTTGTTTTCTGGCCATTGTTCTTGTCAAACATGTCGTGTGTATAAAGTGTTAATTTTGTTCAGTTTAAAAGTTGTGCGACATAATCGCCCCGGGCCCTGTGTAATCTTGTCCTGTGGGAGAGGATTTGGAGCGGGCAGCCCATAACGAGGTTGTTTTCTGTTCATTGTTCTTGTCAGAATAAACGAAGAAATGAACCGTCTTCAAAAGGCAAACTGTGTCACGGGCAAATCATTCACAGCTAACTAGCACAATGCAGAAAAGAACTGGTTACACTGGCTTGTGGCAAACTTTAAAACGGACTTTCTTTAAATCCTGAGTGGATTTGATGCTCTCTGACAAATCTTTAAGGCATTCATTCAACTGCCAGATTTAAACTAATGTAACATGCATACTGATGGACTCCAGAGGTGTGGACTGAGGTCATAAGACTCTTGGCCACAAGTTTAATGGCTTTAAATATAACTCGATAAAATCACAAAATACATGGGAATCGACTTAGACTTGAGCTGTTTGACTAGGAAATAATCTTGCACCAAAGATAAGATGTGTTACAATGGAACTGCACCCAGCATGCAGCTGTGGAATCGCATATGGCGTGTAAGTCAGCCGGTGCGCCTCAGGCTTTTGCCGTAATTTCCTGCATGTGTTGCTGCAACAAACACACTGCATTTTCCTATTTTCCTTGCTTTTCTTCTAGATCCTGTGACAGCAGAGAAGGTGGCAGTGGTGGAAATGTGCTGCCACCCAGCCCCGTCAAAGAGGCGTGCACAAAGCAGAGAACAACTAAAAGAAATCCTCTCACACAACATAACTCAGTGCAATAATGTTAAGGTACATCTAGTAATGTTTTCAATGTGGACAGAAGCAAGTGTCTAAGGACTGATTTCTTCCTAATTGCAAGCTTTGAGACAGTGACAGTGACGTGAGAGCTGCCAGCGGCTGTATCGAGATTGAGTACAGGGTGCCAGTGCTGCCAAAAAGTGTGGGCAATCGTGTTGAGTGATGGGCTCAGTAAAAAATGCTCTAGGATAGTAAGCAACCCATTTTCTCTTCCCCTAATCATAATGGAAGTTGTTTTCCTTAAATAAAAAAATAATACTCCCACTTCTCTATCATGTGAATCAGATGGGTGACCCATAGAAAATGTGTTTATAGTTTTCCCTGCTCAGTGCTTCTAACATTCCAGCCAGTTGTAGCAACTTATTATATAATCATTTAATCCCCATTGTTACTGAGTACCAAACTGAACATTTTATTTGCTTAACAACTTACAAAGTGCTCAAAAAGTTAAATATAACAGGCAAAAAATAGCACACAACAAACAAATCAACAATAATAGTACAATACAGAACAAAAAGAAACCTCTGTAAAATATGGAGAGGTAGTGACGTGACTTCTTTCTGACATTTGAACTTAGATAAAGAACGATGAGATGAAGTTAATAAAATGATTAATGTATATTGTCAACTGCAAAAGAATAGTATGTTTTTCCTTTGCTTTATTGGCTCTCTTGTTGTTTGTGTTAGAACAACAAGGCACATTCTAGGCACATTTTGCAATAGATGATGGAGTATACAAGACACGTAGTAAGTGTGAAGCCGGCTTTAGTCTCCATCCCTCAGGCTCCTTGTTTACTCTCTTCCTCAGGTCTTCCATATTCCCTCGATTAGCTCTCCTGCATCTAATATTCTCCATTCCTCCCTCAATATATAAGCTTACTTGTTTTCATTTATTTCTTTACTGGTTCCTGCCATTACTCTCATTGTACTTTATGTCCTGTTTCTCTTCATTCACGCTCTGTTTAGTTTCTGTTTTCTTTATTAAAGTCTTCAAAATGCTGATTTCATTTGACTTTGACTTTTTTCTTTTTCTTTTTTTTCCTGTCTGGCTGTGTAGCACTCACAATAGCTTTCTCTGCCCAAGTGAGCTCAACAGATTTACTTTCACAAGTGGAGCATTGCTGCTTTCGCTATAGTGCTCCACCTGATATGAATGCAAAAAACATTATTAGATTTTATTTTGGGACTATTTTAAATTCAATGGACACAGAAACGGAAAGGCAAAAGATGAGGCAAAAGGTTAAAAAGGTTAAAAGGCGAGAGCAACAGAGCAGAGGAAAAATAGAATGCAAGATAACTTCCTCAGAGTCTGCTTCTACACCTGCAGAAAGAGATACAAAGAGAACAGCAAAACAAACTAAATGTATCACAGGTACAAACAAACCAACGCCCATGATAACATCACTGAAAATTACACAGTATTATTTAATACAAGATATATTTAGTGGCAGCCAAAGCTAATTATAAAGTTTATCTGTATAGAACTGTATCTGTAAGCAGCCGGATCCAAACACCTGTGGGTGTACCTGGGGCTTGACTTAAGACTGAAGTGGAGAGACATGGGACTTACTTTGAGACTTGGTCCCACTTCTGGCTGACTCTATTTAACAATTACATTATTTTTTTTTTATGTTGAACTTGAGTTTATTCAAGGATTTCAAATTAAAAGGGCGAATACACATGGACATCACAATTTTCTGATTCTTATTGGTAAAAAGACATGGAAAGCTGTTTCATTTATTTTTAACTCAACAGTTATGTTCTGATTTGTTAGTCAATCAAGCAAAAACGCCAAAGCACACATTGCATTTTCTGTTTTACAACAATACACACACAAGCGGTGTAAATATTTTTGCAGGTCTCTCAATTGTTCACTTGCTTTTAGCAGCATTTGGACCACATTAAAAGTCCAAAACAGTCTCTAGGAGCGGATATAAACACACGGCTAGAATTCATTGCCATATGGTCTTTTTGTCTGACCCTGTCACTGCACAAAATGAGCTGTGCATGCAGAGAATGGAACTTGAGCAGATGCTGCACATTCCTCGTCCACCCCCATATAGCTATAGACATTGTAGATCATCCAGATTCTTCTCCAGCGAGCAGTCTTTGATTTTGCTGATGAATGGATTTCAGGTCTGTTTGGTAGCTGTAAACTGATGAGTTTTTGCAATAGCTGATTTCAGTCCAGATGGTATTCATGCATAACATACATAAATTGTTTAGTTTTTTTTAAATTTGATGATGGACATTCAACACAGATTATTTTTGCTTTAAAGTTTCAGTACAACACATTGTATCGTCACTTTGTTTTAAATGTACATGTTGTGAGGGGGTAATATATCTTTCCAGTAAAGTCTAGCAGTTTTTTTTGTTTTTATTTTTATGAGACAGCTCATAAATTTCAGGGGGAAAAAGTTAAAGTTTTTAATCTTGGAGAAAACTGTATAAACTATTTTGGCTCAACATGTTATCACACATAGGGCCGTAACTGTGCTGGCTTCGCCCATTTTGTGCAGATACTCATTTTATTTTGTGATACAGCCACATTTATACTTGAGAGCTAACTTTACTATGCTTATTTATTTATTTATGCTTGGCAGATGCAGAAGTGTAAAGCACAAAACATTAAAAAGCAAAATGTACGGATGATTTAATGATGTTACAGTGAATAAGATGGGAATATTCGGTTTAAACACAGTTAATCAGCCCAGCTCAAGGACTTTCCTTGTTGACGTACATAGAGAATATACACGTATAAACTCAGCTTGAGATGTTGTTTTTTGTTACTATTTATTATTTTATTTATTTGTATTAGTTTTATTGTTCTGATGTTTTATTCATTGGTCATAGTTTTACTGTATTTTTGCTTGCTAGAGCTGGCAAGGGTATTTCTGTATTTTATACATTTTTATCAGTGTACAGCACTTCGGTCAGTAGTGTTGTTTTTAAAGGGCTATATAAATAAAGTTGTATTGCATTGTATAAAGAAATATAACCTCACCCAACGATGCTACCACTACAATGTTTTACCATGAGGATGCCGTTCACTTTATTAGGTACAATGTTGTATTTGTGTCAAACAGACGATAACAAGGTTTTGGGAGATCTTAGTCAGGCCCATATGTTTGCTTTGACAAGAAAAAGGCTTCTCTGTCTTGCAACCCAACTCCTTAGCCCAGACATATGGAGAATACAGAATATTCTTGTCACCTTTAGAATGCATGCAGTACTTGCCAGAATTTTCCTGCTGCTCCTTCAGTGTTGCTGTCAGCCTCTTGGCAGCCTTCCTGACCAGTTTCTGTCTTAGCCTTTCATCAGTTTAGAAAAAACATTTTTTTTTTTTTTTGTGGAGTAACTCTTGTGTATACAATGTATATTAGTAGGTGTGGAATTTATTTTTCACCCTCCTCCTGATTGATATCTTTGTGCAATGAGATCCTTTTAATCCTTTTTAAACTCAGGAAATTGTCTTCAGCTCAGGGATGCAAATGTCCTACTGGGAAACCGCTGAAATTTAGTTTTGCTTTATCAGATTTGGTGTAGTTGATGCAAGGACCCAATGCTGTAACTGGATTAAAACATAGATCAACAAAGTATCAGTTTTCTAGGTGTGCACATTTATGTAAGAAGCTTTTTGATTTTCTAACTTTTTTCCTGTGCTATATTTGCTGAAATTATATCGAAAACTGGTTTTCAAAATATAATTTATGAAAACTGCTTGATGAAAACTGCTGAAACACTAGCCAGGATAAGAGTCCTGGCATAACAACAAACTATCAATAATTTATTTCAGCCAAAACTTGAATCCACAAAGAGAAAGCCGGTGCAAAATCAAGAGCTTTACTGGGTTCAGGATTTTTGTAGCATCAGCTACAAAAAGAGCCTGTAAGAAAATCAATGGTGCATATTTGGACCATTTCAATATTGAAAAGAACTTTAACTATTCCTAACTCTTTTTGAAAATTGTTCCAAAAGTATTGTAGCTAAGATGTTATCAGTTGTGATCTCCATAAATCAATTAATCTAATAACTCCTTAAAGATCTATTTAAATGAGCAAATATTTTATTTTCAGGGTGCGACCTCCGTCACACATTGAAGGAAAAAAGTAAACAATTATGAATATGCATCAGGAATTTAAACTTAGTTAGAATCAATGCAAATTATCATTTAATACTTCAGCTAAAACGGAACAATTGGCAAAAGCTGATTCTTAAGTTAAACAATAATTATTTGTTTTAACACGACATCTATACACCACTGTTACAAACAAACAAACTTAAAATAACTAACAACAAAACACTACAGACTAAAAACACTGATTTTCAAATCTGATAACAAGTATCTTAGAGTTATCAGGAGTGAACAGGTTTCTCAGTCCCCCGAAGGAAAGGTTTTTAAATCCTTGTTCCAAGTTTAACACCTGGCCTTAAAGGGGACATATCATACATTTCACTTCTTCCTTCTCACACTGGAATCATTCAGCTGTGGTCTATATAAAGTGAAACTGCAACACTTTGGTCTGAATTCCTTGTTAATTTACCCCCACATTCCCACATTTTGCCCCTGTTCAGAGATGCGTCTGAGAGCAATTTGTTTTGGTGTGGTCTCTTTAAATGCAAAGGAGGCACTTCACTTCACTCACCGTCCCCATCCAGGTTGCAGAGTGTTCCACTCCAACCCATTCAGGCATTTTTTTGTAGTATGCCGAGGGATGATATAATGAACAACCTAACATGTATCCATTTGTAGCTTCGGCATCCTTTAGCTTGGACTACAAAGTCACTCCGACACATAAAAAGGGCAGATTCCCGAAATTGGTAAGCTAGAAGCTCATGACCTTGTTTAGCAGTTCTGAAGCAAATCCTGTTTTGTAATTGTTTAAAAAAAAATAGAGAACCGAGAAAACTGAATGTCTTGAAAAATAAGACCCAAACATAATACCACAATATCGACACAGCACCTGGGCAGACAAAACTCAAAATTTCTGCATTCCTAGAGACTCCAGGTACAAAATGAAATGTATTTAAGGCCAAAAAACGTCAATTTTGCTTGATATGATCCCTTTAAACTGAAAGGAACATCTGGATAGAGGATGTCACTGTAAATCAGGGGTGTCCAAACTTTTCGGTACTTGGGCCAAAATTGTCAAGTCAAAGGAACTCGAGGGATGAAAAATTAACACTTTGTTTTTAAAACCAAAAAATTATGTTAATTTTTACCTGCTCTACAAAATATGCTCATTTTAAATAAATTTGTCAGATATTTTTTTGTACGAAATTAATATGTAAATCATTGTAGATCCAAAGTTTAAAAAAGGGTTTTGCTTATTTGTTATATTAAAAGATGTTCATCCAGTTTGCAATTTATTTTGAATAATTTAATTTGACTCTTTAACAATAATACATTTCACTCCTTTTGGTTTAGCGATACAAGAACCAGTTGTTCTTTGAAAACACTTGCTGTAATTAGCCAAATTCAATAATTGAATTCAAAGCAAATTTTAATGCACCAAAGTTTGCCTTTGAGTAATTAAGATAAGATAAGATGAGATAGGCTTTATTGATTTCACATTGGAGAAATTCACATGTCACATCGGCTCAGTAGTCAGTAATCATAGGAAGAAGGTGTCAAGTAGGACAAGGTGCATCATATATATACAGTGTGTCCTCGTTATACCATGGATCAAAAGAAGTAGATAAGAAAAAAATAAAAAAAGAAATAAAAATACAAAAAAGAAATAAGGCAGGATGTCTTATGTACATTCACAGTGTCATAGGATAGATGTTACAATGAGATTAAAGATAATGTCCAAAGTGTGTTTATTAAAAGATGAATACTTTGTGTTATACTTAACATTTTCAATTGTAAGATTTGAACTTTTCTGTAATAATTTTGCCCTAAATAAAAACTAATTTCTTCCATGTGCTGGTGGACCAAATCTTTTTTCAAATACAGTTGGGGGGCCGCCCAAAATCAGTACAGGGGCCACATATGGCCCCCGGGCCGCACTTTGGACATGCCTGCTCTAAATGACCTAAATCTCACTGGCATCAGAATACCTTCTGCAGAACAAAGCACCATATTTTCAGTCTGATTTGTTGCTCTTTCACAACACCTGATTGATCTACGGTAGCCAAGCAACTCCTGACCTACAGGTGTTGGTTTCAACCAGACGTCCTTCCACCAATGGCAGCTGTTCTGATCATTGGATTTTGCAGGGACATGACATAAATGCATCTTGTTTATATGTATGGATAATGTAGAAGGCTTTTCTATAATGGAATTGTACAAAACAAAATAAAAAAAACTGCATTGCTGGAAATTTACACCGGATAGACAAAACGTATGGCGCAGACAGACCTGTTTTCCAGCTTTATTCAAACCTGGACAGGGAGATCATTCAGTTCCTTGTTGGAGCTTTTTGCTTGTGGTGTATACGTCTGATATCAAGAGATTATTCAAATCCACGACACAGTGGTCCATGCTGCACATGCCTACTCTAGTTTCTTGTGCTAAAAACCACAACAACAGTGAACCTTTCTCTTATGGATTATTCCTTGTCTGTCTCACTTTGTCATACATCTGTTTCCATTAAACTTCAAATGTAAGATGAAAAAGTTAATGAACAGTAGACATTTTAGCCATGCTTAGGATATTTGTGGTTTAAATTATGAAGCAGTTATTGTCAAAATGATTGCCACTGGACGATGCAGCAAAACTATCACTGCCTGTTTGATTGGAGTCAGATACATCTTTTCTCTCTCTTCTTCTGTGACAGTTATGTGGGAATGATCAAAAAAATCAGATACATATATAAACATAAATATAACATATATTTATATGCATATAACATAGAAATCTAATTCACAATTATAACCCCTCATTGACTCTGCTAACGCTATTTATTTGAAAGACATTAATAATAATAATAATAATAATAAATGATGATAATTAAATGTAACTTTTTATCCACAATAATTTCATGACATTGCATCACACTGAAGCATATATTCAATTTATTAAATTAACACAGTGATTCAGTATTTGTCAAAATTATTATATTTCAATTTACCACTAAACAGTCATTATTTCTTAATTATGAATTAGGTTTTGTGTATTTTTTGAATATGCTAAATACTATTGTTTAAAAAAGGAAAAACTAGAGCGTGTTGGCAAGAGGGCCACATGGCATCGGGAAATTATGTAACGGTGATACTACATTTGAACACTTAAAAAAACAAATACCCATTACTATTTTTTGGTTTGCCGCAACATTCATAACAAATGACAAGTGCATATATTTATAAAGTTATATTTTTGTCTCTCCGTTTTTACTCTCAAATGTACGTTGTGAACGTGCAGTTGCATTACAATAAAGTTTGTCTAAGTCTAAATCATTAACCTCCAGTTACCTGACTGTTGATTTTTGGTCACATATTGTACTCACCACTCTGCCTCTCAGCCAGTGCAATTATGCATCTGGGATAGGCCTTAATGGTAAAATAGTAAATGGTTTGTACTTGTGTAGCGCTTTATCATATCTAATGACCCCAAAGCGCTTTACACTGCTTTCAGTTATTCATCCAACTGGGCAAGTATTTATTTTATACATCTATAGAGTGCGAATTCAAGAGTCTTGAAATCTATGTTTGCAATCCTTGGCAAGTCAGATTGATAATGGGTAGCGCTCTCCGTTCTGCACATTATCAATCTGGGTCTGCACTAAAAAAACATTGAAATCTTTAAATCATAGTGGCCCTATGACAAACTAGTATGCTTGCCAGGGTGCAGCCCACTCCGCGCTCTCTGACTTCCATAGGGACCGTACCCCTCTGCACCACCGAACATGATAAGCCAGTATATAAAATGGATGGATTGACTTTGTGGAGCCAGATTGTGATGTTTAAAAAAGTCATTATTGTCCTCATTTAACTTTTTGAGAAAAGACAGTGGGGAACTGCATGACACAGCTCAAAATATGTGAAAGATTTTTTTTCTGCAGAGCAAGTTTGTTCACCAGACAGGTAAAGTTGATAAATTCTTAGAGGGAACACTTCTGATTAAATAATGTTTATAGCCTCATTTGTTGTAAAAAGTTATTTGCAGGTGTAAATAGTTTTCGTGTACAATAATTACTCCAAAGTGTCCTTGTGTGGTTCCATCACTCCTCGCTGCTAGCCATGCTAATAGCATAACCCCTCCCTACATTTTGTGCCCAGGGACATACGACAGGAGCAAACGGGAAGAAGTCTGTTGCTAAGAAAATCTAAATGACGAGTTACTCTCTGTAAAGGTCACAATTACTTAGAATCACAGTAGCATGAAGGAGTAGAGCGATTTTCCTTGGTAAACTTGATATAGCCCATTACATTTGGTGGAGGCAGCAGGCAGCAATTTATAATATTGTGCTAGCTGCCAAGAGAAGCCTAAGTCTGTCTAACAGTAACAGGTGTGTGAGTTAGATGTGTTGAGCTGAAAACAGCTTGTGTTCATTTCCCACCACAGCAGATGGAGAGCGGCTTACTCGAAGTGAGCGGAGGTCATGTGCGAGCATGATTATTCAGATGACAGCGAGGAAGAGAGGAGACGAAACGGACCGGTTTCAAACCCACTTTGTATAAACATCCGCATTTATTGGCTAGTTTGAACATTTAAAATCTTGTCACGGACACAATGAGTCATCAAGGAGAGCTGTAAGTGCAGTTGGCCAGATTTAGATCATTACTTTTAGTTATGGCATGATGCTGCGGTGGTAATTGCAGCATAATGGACCATTAATGTAAAAAAATGTGTGTGTTGGTAATTGTAGCGGTCTGGTGGAAAACACACAACAAGACAGTGAGCATATTTTATTTTGGTGGTGTTAGAATGATTTAGTTTTGTGTGTGTGTGTGTGTGTTTTTTTATGGGTTGACATTGTGTAACTTTGCGTTTTTCTATAAAATCAATTACTTGTTTCCCTCAGCGCTCTAAATGTGCCAACAAGATGAGAGGCTGAGGTGTGATAAATTTGATAGGTTGTGAAAATGACGGTGAGTGCTTTGCTGTTGACATTTATGTATGATTGTGTTTTGGGGATTTATTAGGACAGGTCAGTGTTTTTAGCCGAGAATAATCAGCAGAAAACTAGCAGGCAGCGCTCGCGTTTCAATTAGGCTGCAAAACAGAGCATTTATAGGAAAAAATCAAAACAACCAGTATGATAAATAATTTAACACAGCGTGCAGTGCTCTGCACAGTCCCCACATCACTATCTCATTGGAATGCATAAAATAAGATATGGGCCTGCCTGTATCCTCTTCTTCACCTTAGCATTAATTGTTAGCACAGATAATGACTTTGACCTTCACTGGTGGGTTGCTGGAGTGTATTGTGTGTACCTCCCTTGTGTATGTGCCGCTTTACCAGGCTCTGGGAGTTTTCGGAACACCTAAGATTAAAAAAGAAATCCTTTTTTTTTTTTCTTCCATTCTCTGCACCTCTGATTTAAATCTTTAAAACTGTTTCAAAGTTACCCAGGAAGCAACTGAGTATTCAAATAAAGCACTCAATGGTGCTGACTGAAAGCTCCTGTAGTGAAATTCAACATCAGATAAGAGTGGACAGGTGGGGATAATGGAATGTGTTTGCGCAGTGAATGCAAGGTTACTCTCTGCAAGTGTATTTAAATGGGAATTTTGTTGGTCTTTAACCGCTGGCGTAGTGATTGTATGCAGAGTATGCAAACTTTCTATTTTTTTTTTTTATTCCTGAAACCGAGTTCGAGCCTGCTCTGATGTTGCTCTAATTCTGCAAGTTCACTAAATACGCAGAAGGCTGGATCTGCCCCTTGTTTTCTCTGCCTTTGACTGGATGCCTTCATCGGATATGTTGGTCAGGTTTTGAACATGCAGTTGAGCCGTTTTCACACCCCGACTGTGGCCTTGAGATTTTGGAGAGAGATGTTTTTGAAAAATCGTTTGGTGATGAAAATGTCTGTTCTGTTTGTTCTAAATTTTATAATACCTTTGTAAGAATGAGACACTGGGCTATTGAGGGATTTTAAATTATTTACCCTAGGTGAGTGCACATGCTGGTAAAGGTTGCAGCTTAATACTTTCCCCCTATGCGGTTTTCTAGTTGTGCTACAATATTGTTTATCCATCTAAAGATACACCCCTCAGCCAAGTTTTTTAAGTACACCTTGCTAGAACCACCTTTGGCCTCCAAACTGTCTTAAGCATCTTGCAGTTACTTTAGATTTGCCTGTGTTCTTTTGGATTGAGCTCTGGGGTCCACTGGCAGATAATGAACTCACTATCATGTTTAAGAAACCAGTTTGAGACAATTTGATTCCTTGTGATATTGTACACTATCATGCTTAAAGTAGTCATTAAGAAGATGGATAAATGTTGTTCATAAAGGCTCTGGCACTGAAATTGGCACTAAGGGGCCTCAGGACCATTTAATAGCCAGCAGCAGCCGACAACTATGATACAAGGCAGGATAGATTGATGTGTTCATGTTGATTATACCAAATCCTGACTCTGCTGTCTGAAGTTTGCAGCTGAAGAAACGGGTCATCTGACCAGGCAATGTTTTCTTCAATCTGTTATTGAATTTTGGTGATCCTGTGTAAACTGCAGCCTCAGTGTCCTGTTCTAGGCTGACAGTATAGGCACCTGGCATGGTTGGTTATTAATGTTATGTGTTCATAGAATGATATTCTGTGGTGGTAATGACAGGTTCTGACTTATGTCTAAACACCCAAACATATTAAGCACTGTTACCTTGCATGAACATGGTCCGAGGTTCGAATGTGCATGAAGTCTGGGTTCTTTCGGCATGGAGTTTGCATGTTCTCTCTGTTCACTGGCTTCTCTCTGGGTACTCTGGCTTCTGCCAACAGTGAAAAACATAACTGTTAAGTCAACTGATTGTTCTAAATTGAATGTGTGAGAGTGTCTGTATACATGGCACACACACATGGGTCTTTGTTCTGTATGTTTCGGTGTTGGAACACAGAAATATGCAGGCTTTATCAATATTGACGACCCCAAAGCACTTTACGCTACAGTCCGTCATTCACCCATTCACATACATTCACATTCATGGTGAGCTATGTTAGTAGCCACAGCTGCCCTGTGGCAGACAGGCATAAGCAAGGCTGCCATACTTCGGCGCCACCAGGCCTTCTGACCACTGCCAGCAGGCAATGTGGATTGCCCAAGGACACAATGACTGAACCGGCAACCCGCCAGTTACAGGACAAACTCCCAAACTCTTGCGCCACTGTTGCCCTATTTCTGCAATTCCACTGAGTTCAGACAATTACTGTAGATGGCTCAAGGAGCTTCAGATTTCTCTTGTAGAAGGAAGGTTCGGCTAGGTTATTCTGGAACAAAGAGACGAGGTAAGCAGGATATTACCTGGATAAAAAAGTTACTGTCACCTTCATTTGCTGTCAGACGTTAAATAAGCACCTGGCAGATACTTAATTTGTGAGTGGCTGATGAGATCTCACAGGTGAATCAGCACCTTTATACTCTTGGCATCCGTGGAATAGTATTTTAGCACCAACAAGTAGAATGCCAACAAGCTATTAGCTGAAAACCTGGCATATAGTAGCTCATCAACAGAGCTATGATGCGTCTGTCATGACAGATTGTCAGGATCCCCAGGGGTGTGATTACTTATGTTAACCCCCTGGGGATCCTGCAGTATGGTCGTTTCTGCACTTTTGTATTGTTCACCCCAAGATCCAAGTTTTTGTCACTTGTTTAGTTTAATGTTCAGTATTTATGTGTATAACATATATTTTTTTTTTGTTTAGATTAAGTTCCTGTCTGGTTAGCTCCTGTTATTATTTTAGTAGTTTTGTTAGATCTGCTCCTCCATAGTTTAGTTTTTTTTCCCCTTAGATCTTGCCATTCTCATGCTTTCCTGTTAGATTCATTCTTCCCTCTGCTCCTGCCAGTTCTCTGCCCTCCTTTCACTCCGTTTTACTTATCTCACCTGTGTGTAATTAGTTCCACCTACTCTTCCTCCTGTTTCCCCTCATATATGTAGTGTCAGCCCAGCCATTACAGATTGTCAGGTCTTCCATCTTCATCTGTCATGCCACCCTGTTCTGGTCTTTACCCTGCCATGTTCTTGATTCTTGTTTGCCTGCCTGTAAGTCTCTCATCTTACTCACAGTAAACTATTATCATCGTCCCCTTCGTTATGCGTCTCCCAAGCTTTTGTCTGCATTTCCGTTCATCCTCTAACTGGCAAAACCTGGCAAAGATAATGTTAACCAGATAGTGTTCCCTCATTATGTATAGGGCTTTGCCACATGTCCCGTATTCAGCAAATAATCTGTGGATTATGGAATCCCCTTTCAAAAGTCATATGGTTGAAGTTTTCCGAGTTGTCTTGAACGCAACCTCATCTTGTTCTCATCCATGATGAAAATGCAGGAGGAATGACTTGTTGTCATTTAAGGCTCAAGTGATTTGAAATTATATTTAGAATTTGAGCCAATCAGGGTGAAATAAACTCTAATAGTAAAGGAAACTGTGTTGTAATTTTTTTGCAATGCAGATGTGCAGCCACATTTAAAGGTGAACAGCAATTTTTCTAAGAGCCACAAGGGACCTAAATTTACCATTGGTTCTTCATAGCCAACCCCAAAATCTCCTAAGGTTGATAAGATAATGTCAGCATTTCAGTTGCTATGATTTTCTGATTAATTGCACTATATTTAATATGCATCTGCAACTATACACGTATATTCCATAACATATACAAAAAACTCATAGTTATAAATCTAAAGAATTAACATCTCATAACATTTTATTTGAATCTCTCCATGAATTAGGTGTTTGAGATATGAACTTGTTTCATTAACCTATTGTAGACTGAATCATCATCATGTGATGTGTTTAATAAAAGTTATTTATGTCAGATACATGTGCATTTGTTTTGTTTATGTCAATAATTAAGTCCCCATGATAATGACAAACCAATCTGGAAAATTTTAATTTCTAAATGTTGATGAAAGAACAGAGGTAACACTGTAAACCTGAATACTATAAATAAAGTAATCTAGTAGATTACAAACATAATGAGGGAAATGTAAATCTCCTACTTGCATTTAAAAATTTATAACACCTTAAAATACTTTGGTCAAAGCCTCCGTTCACATCAAGCTCTGTGTCAATTCTCTTTTGCCAGTTTGCATTTTGCCAATTTGTATCTGAATTCTGTACCAACACTTTACAATTTCCTGTCTTCCAACTTCCTTTTTAATTAATTATATGGATACACTCTTAAAAATTACTAAATCGCACATGTTATTCAACAATATATTATTTTGGTGTCACACCCGGTTTCCATTTATTTTAGTATCTGATGATTGTATGAACGGTTGAACAAATTATCACAGATTGATAATCCGGATCCAAACTAAGATAACCAAGAAACTTCCTTGCTGGTGCTTAAACTCTGTTACCAATAAGGAATGTTACTTTAGTTTGATCAGATTTAACTACATTTTCTTACAGCAGACTATGAGAAAATGGTGAACAAATACTTTAAGCCATTGATTGCCAAATCAGGTACAAGACATCCCACCGGCAGGAATACATTGTTGTAAATCTGTTTTAAAAAACACAATTTGATAACACTATTCTTTTAACGTGTCAAGTAAATTGCTTGATGACAAATTTACTTTCACTAGTAGAGCATTACTGCTTTGACTATAGTGCTCTGCTTGATAGGGATGCAAAAATCGTTATTGGATATTATTTTGGGATTATTTCAAATCCAGCGTACACAGAAATGGAAAGGTAAAGGAGAAAGATTAGTCAAAACGTTGAAAGGGAGAAAAGGTAACACAAGTAGAGCAGAAGAAAAAGAGAGCACAAGATAATCAGAGTCTGATTCTATGCCTGCAGAGAGAGATGTAGTGAGAACAGCAAAACCAACCAAAAAAGTACCAACGCGTTGAAAACATCACTGAAAAACACGTAGTATTGTTTAATACAAATGGTAAAATGGGCATGTAGCAAATCCGGGTACCCCAAAGCGCTTTACACAACAATCAGTCATTCACCCATTCACACACACATTGACGGTGGTGAGCTATGTTAGTAGCCACTTGGGCAGACTGACATGAGAAGTACATGATGCACCATAGAAACATCGGAACCAAAGATCAAGTTATACTGTAATGTAAACAAAATGTGTATGGTGATGGTCCGGAAAAGGAGATGATGTGCAGACGTCCAGAATGGCCAAATGATGTTAACGTAATGAGGTGTAGTCACCTGGAAGGATGTAATGATGTGTAAATGAAGTTAACATAATGGGGTGGGGCCATCTGGAATGATGTAATGATGTGTGGCCATTTTTAAAAAATATGCACCCTAGAGAAAGTTCCACAGGTATGTAATAAAATGACAGAGATATCCGTGGAAACGTAATTGAAAATACGTAATAAATAGGAGGGGCTTGGGGAGGTGCCCCAAGACCCAGGGAATGAATATAAGCAGACCACTTTCTTTGTTTTGTCAGATGTTGACCGGTGAACATCTCATTTGTGGTTGACTTGTATTACTGCAATAAACCATACTGGATCGAGACCCAGCTGCCTCTGTTAATTTTTGGACCACTGTTGGAGATTTTTCAACTGCCTTACCAAGAACTTAGAATTTTTGAAAGACTTAGCACTAATTACTACGTCGTCTGGAGGACATCCACGACACCTGCAGTTACAGGACGAACTCCCTAACTCTTGTGCCACTGTCGCAAGTACATCTTGTATTCCTAAATACAAGATGTATTTAGTCACAGCGAAAGTTAATTATAGGGGTTATCTCTATAGAAGTGTAACCATTAGCATCTGGATTCAAGCACCTGTAGGTGTTTGTGAGAGTGTGTGCTGCCCAGGTTTGATCAGGGTCAAAACCTGGGCAAACTCGGTCCATACCACAACAAACCCGAATCACACTGTTCTTTATAATTTAGTTTAATTTTCTTATCCAATTTGCCATGTTAACGTATATCTAGAAGGTTAATCCGATAGATAGGACCTGTTAATATTTCAGTACTGAATATAGTTTTTAGTTACGTTTTTCTTTCAGTTTATCTTAACTTAATACCATAATTTCAGTTGTGTTTAAACCAGAATTATTGTGTAACATGTCAGTCCCTTGCTTTTTCTGCTTGAGATAGCAATCCTTGCCATAGCTAGTGTCTTGACCTGGGAACCTTTTAGTTTGTCCTCCACTTTTACTTGTACACAACCATATGCTGTCCTGGAACTTAAAGAAAAAATAAAAGTAAAAGAAAAGTTGGCCAAAGAAAACCTCTGAAAGATCTTCAGAAATCCTGAGTAACTATTAATCAAGGCCACTTCAAAGATTAAAAGAAAATCTGACTTCTCAGAGGCAAAATAAAGAGAAACTAGCGCAGCAGTTTAAAAGCTGTTCACTCTACTATATGTCAAAATAAAAACTGCCATAAAAGCACCTCATCTGTCATTTCTGACATGCTGTCAACAAAACACATGGATTTCCACAGTCTCCTTTTTACATCATGTTTTGCCCCCTGTGCTTTCTAGAAAGATGCTCCTTCTCACTCATTCCTCAAGATCTTCAACACTCAGTCTCCTGCTATGAAGGGTATGTATTTGCAGCAGTTTCAACAAAAATGTTTATACAGGAAATGCTGGACTTTATAAAATATATAGTGTTCATGTGTGAAAAGGTTTTCACTTCATCAACATGAAGACACGGGGGGAGGTGACATCTGAAAGCTTCAGAAGAAAGTATATGGCTGAACCAAATCTAGTCTTACATGTCACAGTTTATAACAAAGAAAGTTTATCCTTCATTGGACAATCAGCTTCTCTATGTAGGCAACATTACACCAGTGGCCATAACCCAGTTCATGGCTACGTGCTGAAACTAAAGATGATAGATTTCTGCCTTGAGTCATATGTTGCAAAGCTACACACTCATACCCTTATATGAATATCAGAGATTCTTCACCGTATGGACATCCATGTGTTCTCTTAAGGATGGATGTTGATATCGTTTGGTGTCATACATGACGTGTGAATGATTAAAACAAATATTAGCAAAAAGCCATGGATAAAGACAGACTTTATTTAACATGGCTCGCCCACTAGTTGATGCCTTTACCATTGTTGGTGCTTGAACTGCAAGCAGCTGATCTTCTATTTCTTCTTAAAGTTTTTTTATGTTATTTTTCATTTATTGAATTAGGACAATGAATATTAATAAACAAATCAGGAAAACTTCAGTGCAAATGTAAAATGCCAGAATTTGCACAATAGCTAAATTGAGTCTCCCGTAGGCAGCATAAAACATTACATATTCATCACATTACATACAGTGGTCTACAAAGACCAGTTACAATAATAGTTGAATTACCTCTCGTCCAAAAATTTTTTTGTCAAATCAGAACTGATGAAACATTTTCAAGATACAAAGAAGAGAAATTGCCTTCAACCAGTTCAAGGACTGCGTTTGCTTAAAATCTCTTCGCAGGTTTTGTTTCAGTTTTTTTCTGTCAGTGCTTTTAGGTGACTTTACGTTGGTTATTTACATTCCAACTGAGAAACATACCGTTTAAATGTGGGATCAAATCAAGCTTTTCTAAGGTCTAGTAATAGCTGGTGGCTGTCTCAAAGTCCCAGATTATTTATACAGGAGAAATTGAGGATGTTACGCAGGAGCTAAATTGAAGCAGGATGAGATCTAAATAATTTCTCTATATGTTTTTTGCAAGTTCTTCCAGACTGTTAGTAGGTTTTCTCCTGATACTCGGGTTTCATCCTAAAACATAAATCTCCCGCGTTACCCAGGGGCTTTGGCGTTGTGGCTGCTGGGGTGTTTCCTCTGGATCCTCTTTCCTGGGATGGGGCAGGCAGCTTTCCATATCAGTAATGTCAGTAATACAGATAGGGTAATAGTTAAAAACATCATTTCACATAGAGCAACATTGGGCATGCAAATCTCTAAAATGCTATATATACCTGACAGGTGTGCCACTGCTACTCAGATACTGTAGTAATAATAACCCTATTGATAACATTATGTAATTTCATGGAACACAATGGAAACACTTTACTCATATTGACATGCTGGGTGGTTGAAACTCAAAGTGTAACTAATGGCATGACTTCATTTCTGATTAATTTGGCTAATAATTATGTGACTAAGTGGACACACTCTTAGAGCATTAAATAATTATTCCCAGGTCAGGTGATGCTTAAAAATATACATTTTATAAAAGTAAACGAGAAAGTGCAGATCAATGTGACTTTCACAACACTGGTCCTAATGTACAGCACGGATACTGTTCAAAACAGAGGTATATCCAAAAACAATACTGTCATAATGTGCTTCTGTCTGCATTCTACTTCACCTCCCCTGCTTACTGCATTCAGCATTATTTACTGCACCTGTGAGTCTGCCAATCAAGCTCATCTCACACACCTGTTTCCCACACCTGGCACTATCTGACTATCTGCAGCGAGCCCTTCTTAGGCCCAATGCAGGTAGTCAGACAGTGCCAGATTATCAAAGGGCAAAGTCATTAGGTGTCCAGCCTGATGTCCCATGCCTGATTTCCTTGTTTTGACCTCGGCCACATTATCTGGATTCTTCTGCCTTGCCTTGCCCTTGTCAGACTTCTATGCTGCTTCTGATATTGAGACCACAACCTTAATTCACTTTCATGACTCACGAGCCCTGCCTAACCCCTGGAAAGGGCAGCTAACACCTCTGCAAACCCCACACATCCTGGACACGAACTGTTTAAATGTTACCTGCACTATGGAGGATGTTTCTTTCCCCGAGTAGTTGACAGTGTGATAAAAAGTGAGATAAAAAGCACACAACACGCGCATCATGCCTATCTTTTATCTTTCTTTATTTAAAAAAAATAGCTGCACAAAAGGACGGAAATTCCTTTCTTTTTGTTGGGGGGGGGGGGGGGGGGTAATAAACGTAGCGATTTCTTAAGAGCAATTTTTTGGGGTGGTGATAAAGATACAGTTAGTGTACTGTTTTAAAATGTCACCAGAGGATAATTTTTGCCAACTGAATCAGAATGGGTCAAACATTGTCTGGTATTTTTTGCGCTCTTGCTGTCTTTCACCATCTTTCTCTGTCTGCGTTCACTGGCTCTGCCCTCTCATTTCTTTCCTCTCAGTTCCAGCTGTTCAAGATGCAACCAAAGTAATGAGCTGAACAAAATGTGGTCTGATTCAAAATGATTATGTTGTTAGTACAGTGGACCAAACCATCCCAGATGAATTGAGGATTTCCTTTTTTGCGTTTCTATTCTTATGGTTCTAGATTCCTTTAATACTTTATTTAGGGAGACAAATCAAAGTTTTATCGAAGGGTGGGGTCCCCCTCCACCCCACTCCCTTCTGAGATTTCTGCCTTTGCCCTGTACATACACCAGTGGTGGCTGGTGATATGTATTTATTTATTTATTTATCTATTTATTTTGAGGGGAGGGGGGAGGATGCACTAGAGGTCAGTGATAAAATCTGCATGAACATAAATGCATCCACAGTCACACTGCTGGTTGGTCTGGTACAAGTTCCTTTATCCGTTTTGTTTCCTCCAGCAAAAGCCTTGACAGATTTTCTAAATAAATTACCAAATTCTCTTTCCCTGTGCCATCATCTCCAATGTTTTTTGTTGTTATTGTCTTACGCTTCTATTTCTATTTGTATATTTGACTATTAGTCCCTGTGCATCTTAGCTGCAAGGGGTGTGACTTTGATTTACAGGTATGATGAATTAGCCCAATTAAATGAAGAGCAACAAATAAGTAAGAAAAAAGGATAATCTTTAATGCTACAACAACATGGAGTTGAATACTGTATCCATACTGAAAAGTCTGAGTGTAAAGGTGAACCCGCATGAATACGGAGGATGCTTAATACCTGTGTAGTACCTATGCCACGCCAGTAATTGGCATGGTAACGCTGCCACAGAGATAAAGAAGGAAGAAGAGCAGGGCAAAAACAATGTACACAGTGGACTAATGACAAGGCAGTCCACAAGAAACAAAGAAGAGAAGCAAAATGTGTTAGTGTACTTCAAAATCTGCCATTGTTGTTTGGGTTAGCACATGCATGTTAAGGGAGAGGCATGGTCTATGTTGGCTCACACAAGTAAACACGTAAGTTTGTTGCCGATTATGTGGACAGGGGTGTCCAGACAAAGCTGCCACGGGGCTGGCTTAAACTCTCCAACTCTGGCAGCCGGTTTCAAATGTTGCCCCTCTTCTGAGACGCGTCTGAGAACAACTCATTTTGACTTTTAGCTTCGGTATCCTCTAGCTTTGACTACAAAATTGCAGCGAAAAATAACAATAGCAGATTTGCTAAATTGCTCAGCCAGAAGTTCACCTTGTTAAGCAGCTTCGCAGCAAATACTCTGACCTAATTGTTAAAAAAAATGTAATAGGGAATAAAGACAACTGAATGGACTGAAAACCAGGACAAAAACAGAATATAAAGATATCTACACTGCACCTGGAAAGTCTACATTCAACTTTACTGCATTCCTAGAGACTCCAAGTGTAAAACAAAATGAAACTAAGAGGCTAAAAAAGTGGATGATATGCCCTTTAAAATCGTATCAAAGCCAAAATGTTACAAAGATACATACACACTCATTGGTACGGAATCTCACTGCATTGAAACATTTAAATTATAAGACCTAAACAAAAACAGTTATCCAGATAAACCCAAAATTGAATGGGAATGCCTTAAAATCAGAAACATTTTATGAGAGACGGTAATTACTTTTTATGTTTACTGTTTCTACTAGCCGCTACTGATATACACAGCGTTCTTTATATCCCATTTTATTTCTCTACAGGTTATGTGTATTGTTTACTTAATGTCTGTAAGCAATGTGCGCTTGAAAGCAGATTCAAAATCCTGATTTGTGCGCGCAATCCTGGTCAATAAAGCTGATCTCAATTATCTTATTACTAGCGTAGCGCAATTTTAGAAACTAGATAGTGACAACAGTAATACTGTTGAGTACTGGTCCATATAGGGATCAGGGTATTACGCAGGATGAGGCTTGATTTATTTGATCTTTACTTTGATGGAGGCTTAAGGTAAGTTCCTGAAGGAGTTTCCAGGACACAAGAAGACACGAGGCAGGCGTTTAAGGAGAGCTTACCTACCACAACCAGTGTTGACAATCAGGCATTGAGGAAGAATCTGGCTTATGCTTTAGAGCTGTCAAACTGAAAATAACCCCCACAGGAAATGGAAACAATATATGGTTCATTTAGCCAATTTTCCTGTCACTGTAAACAAAGCATTAGTCTTTACAGTCATACCAATCACACTTTCAACCAAGGCAGGTTTTTATAAAAGGCTAATATTGACTTTATTTTGGAATTGCTTTCAAAAACTTTATCAGACAGAAATAGTTGTAATTACCTGCTGTCACCACAAGAACCTTATGGGAAAAAAAAAAGATTGAGTGCGTCCTTAGAGATGCCGACGCTTGAATGGCAGTCTATTGCAGTCAGAGGTGCTTTGGAGCCAGGGCTCAGAGGCCATTGGGGGGTTTTAAAACCGTAACACAATTCCATGTTTGGCTTTTACTCATGACTTCATCCATCTTTTATATATCGTCTATGGGAAGAAACAATTCAGAGAGAATTTGTGAAATGGATGATCCTCAGCACAACCAACTGCAACACAATCTGGATTTAAATCAAGCTCAAATCTATCCAGCTATGCTCCAGTCATTCAGTTGTGTTTGCTGTTTTTTTTTCCCCTTCCCTGATTTATATTCAGATTGTATCAGATAGATAGCGTTAATAAATAAAGGTCACCTATATACTCACTTGTGAGCTGTAACTCCATGTCCGTTGGTGCACAGTTACGCCAGTAAGTAACCTGATGGGAGTTTCTAAAGACAAAGATTGTGTCAGCTGTACTGCTGATTAGATATTGACCCCCTTTGTTTCGTAATGGCACAGACTGAAACACTGTGCCGTTGTGTCCTTGAGCAGAACGTTTAATCCAAAGACTGTACACTGTGTTGAAATTAAAACAGTTCCACTCCGCTGTGTCGGCCATACAGTATGTTTACCAGGTAATGTCAGCCAAATGGCAATTCATTATGAAAACACACAAGATAAGCATCTATTATATTATCATTTGTTTTGAGATGCTAATTGCTAAACATTTACTCAATATGCATGGGCATGTCTGTGAAAGAGAACTGGAGATGGCGTGCATAACATCAGGAAGTTACTTTGTTTGTCAGGGAGGTGTCTGGAGTGAATAAAAATGTAATGCTCATTTGCAAACATGATTCAATGTAAGATGCAGGAAGGGTTTTTATAGAGGTTATATAACTCCTGAGTGAATAAGCCAACCTGGATCAACTGGATTTTCTATGATAAATCTTTATTCACCGAATCATCACATAAACAGCTTTGCCTGATACTCTGTGTGACCATTTTGTTGAGAAAATATCAACTTCCCATCAATGATGTTTTCATTTCTGCTTTTCTATTACCCTCGGCTACATTATCAATCCTCGGAGCAGCGTGCGAGATTGACTTTTTTTTTTTTTTTTTGCCACTGTGCATTTACAGATGCCACAGCAAAACAGCACTGGCGTCCGCTATCGCAGCTCATTCAGGATCCTCGCCGGTGTCACATGCCGCCTTCTCGAGATGTTGCCGATTAGCATGGGCTGGCCTCATTGCTAATGACATTTCAGAGCCTATACTCTAATGGCAATACTCAATACCGTTTTCATTAACATTCCTCCCACAGCGGGGCTGGGTCAGGCAAGGGTGGCAGGCAAGCGAGCGACTCGTCTGAAAGAATGCCAAAAGCGCTACAGCTGTCCACTTTTCCGAGGCCTTCAAATGCCCCTTCAGTCATCTCTGAGTCTCACACTCACCGCTGCTGACTCATTGGCTGCGCACGGCGGCCACAAATGGTGTTGAGATGAATTGCTGAGAGTGGGGTGGGGGGGACGTGGGGGGTCTGTAAGCAGGCAGGTCCCTTCTCCCCTTCTCCTATCTGAGTTATTTTTCCTTCGGAGATACAGAATATGCGATGTGAGTAAAGAAGTTATATATGAAGAGAGAGAGAGAGAGAGAGGGTGGGCAGCTGGGGAGAAGTGCTATTATGATGCTCTTAAAAGAGCTCTTTTCCTGCAGCAACATCTCCCTGAGAAACAAAAATGGAACATTTCTTTTGATATGAGAACACAATGGGAGTGAAGACAGAAAAACACTCGAGGACTGACACATTTAAAGAAAGCTCATCAGCCTGTTTCTCTTAATCTCCCCGTCATATCATGTCACAAAGTTTCTTTAGAATGCAGCCTCTCCTCAGTTTCCCCGGACACAGCGCCATAATAATAATTGCTAGACAGTCACAGTAACAGATGCTGACAGGTAAGTCGACAGGTGGCTTTTTAAAGTCCACCAAGCTTGGTAAAAAAAAAAAAAAAAGAAAGGAAAAAAAAAGCTAAATAAATAATGCTCTATCATGTCAGCGATTAGGTGTGGCTGTTTGCGGCAGCATCACAGTGAGCAGAACCATTAGCATTTATTTTCACCACTAAGATGGAAATTCAGGCTGGCAACGAGCCCATCAGAGTGGCATTTAACTTAAAACAGGTGCATGAAATGCTGTGTCTGATGTTGAGCCACGGAGACACTTTAAGACTTAAAAAATGAAAACAGCAAACCTGTCCTTTAAAACTGACCTTCACTCTGCGTGTATGAGTGTGTATGTTGGTGTGTGTGTGGGTGGATGGTGGGGGTTTGGGGTGGGGTGGGGAGGGGGTGCGATACTCAAAATGGTAATCACATATCTCATTGCATGTATAATGAATCACTGTGAGTGAAATGGGCAATCAAAACAGCGGGCGCCTTTTTTTCCAGCTTGTGTGGATAAAACCGATTGTCTGTTTACATTCGTACGCGTTGGGATTAAGGTTTGGCTTTTTCATTAAACTGAGTCTAGCAGGAATAACTTAACTATCATCCGTTCAAATATGTTGGGATAAAAAAGAGACTTATGTCTTTGATCGGATCAGCAAGTTCTTTGTAGATCACAAAACCTGAAATCAAAGGAGAATATAAAGAGAAAATTTACTTATTTATTACACTTTTAAATGCTGATTGACATGGGCTGTATTTTTAAATCAATTAAAATATCTCCAATATTAATGCACCAAAGCCTTTTTTTTTATCCAACCAACACTCCAAATGCACCAAACATATTAAGCCATATCTTGTATGACAAAGAGAAACCTCTCCACTAAGAAGCAAATGGGCTTCGTCTCCTGTAACCCAGGCAACGTTGGATGATGGAAAATGGAGCATTGTAAAATGTGATGAATGTTCTGCAGGGCCCTATGTGAACTCGAACCATTATGTTGTTTTTTTTTTGTTTTTTTTCTAAATCTAACCAAGCAGTGATGAAAACAAAGGTAAACATTGTCTAAAATAATATAACTGAGAAATAGTGCATTGATGTGATAAAAGACAGTGATGCTATAAACATGATAAATATATCCCAAACCTTCTTACTGTGCTAAAAGTCTTTAGACTGAGGCTGTTACACCCCCCGCCCCCCCCCCACCCACCCCACGCCCATTGTTTAGTGCTTAATACAAGGCTACAGAGGCTGCAATTTAAAAAGGATTGTCACACTAAGACTGAAAATCAATTAATATTATGTAACATTTATTCCATCCTGTAAAAAAATAAAATGCTACAGTAGTTTTTTAGCTTGTTATGCTATTTTGGATTAAATTCATAATTTAACAAATTAAATTCACTCTTACTACACAACAATATCCTTTTTTGATGCGCCTGAGGTGGAGTTGTCAAGTTTTAGTCACCATAATCGGTATTGCTATGTATGCCTAATGTGATTAAAGTACAACAATTGAAGTTTGCATCCATGGTTTAATTTATATATGTTTCTTTAGTGGCCATTGTTTTTTTCTGCAACGCTACAAAAACACTTAAGCTGTATGTTGAGACTACTGCTTTGTTTCAGGATAATTCGGCAATGAAAAATACATGGAAGTGGGTCATGGAGGGAACCAGGGCAGACTTTAAAGTCCAGATTTAACGACATATTCGTCTAACAAAACAAACATGGCATCCGTCACAACTACCAAAAATGACTGGTATAAAATGACTCACAAAGGTTCCAATGAAGCAAACTAGTCTCTGCGTTTTTCAATTACGGTACAAATGGTGAGTTGCGTTTTAGTGAAAGCAGCCTCCGGTTCTGCAAAAGTCAAACCATTAAGTCCACTGCTCTGAATAACATTAACTTTATTTCTCAGCTGTCTGATTGAGGTGCTTGCATTTCTCGTAACTGAGACGGTAGCAGCTGAATATTCATGACTGACAAACATTATGAAGATGATCCTCGTCACTGCTTGTTTCAGCCTTCACAATACTCCTGAAACATCAGACTCTCAAGGTGCATTTCCACGGCAGGAAGGTTTTCAGGAAACAGGAGTTTTCTTGGCTAGATTTTCACACCCTCTATGTTTTGATCTCAGGGTTGAGGGTAAATCAAACATCAGAACCAGGTAAAAGGAGGAAAAAATATACCCTGAAAACAGCCCTGGTAGGGAAGTAGGACTTTTTGAATTAGCTCTCAATCTCTCAGTCATCTCTCAGTTTAGCTTTCCCTGCAGTTCATATCTTCTGTTATCTATGAATTACAAGACAGGAGATTTGTAACTTTGTTTTGGAAACATGCCCACCCGGGATGTCACAGTGTTTTACTGAGAATGCATTCAACGACACTGATAAGATCAGCTAACTTTATTGGAAATATTTAATTAAAGGAACCCTAGACTTGTGCTTTCGGTGTCATAGATATGGACTCATCAAAGCCTTCTGAAGATATTTTTACTAGTAAAGTGTACATTTTTTCAGCATTTCTTGTTCTTAGATACAGATTAAAGACAGTAGAACTACGTAGGATTGTTGAACAAGCTCCAATTTTCAGTTTGAATGAAGCAGAAGAGCTGCTGGTGCAACGGCAGCATGTTTATGTATTATGTTGTCATTCTTCCTATGGGACAAATCTAAAAGGCTCAAATTGTTTAAAGATTTGTTAATTATTACAAATCTTTCAATAATCTGGCACTGATCTGCAATTATCTTAAAAAGAGTAGAAAAAAGGTGTGTGCTATGAGCTTGATTGCAGCAGAGCCATGAGGCAGACTTGAAGGTGCGATGAAGGAGCCTGATTATCACTGAGCAGGGAGGTGTGGCAGATAGGTATAGAATCGTGACACTTCCTCTAAAATAAAACTGGTGTTCGTTTAGTTTTAATGCTTAACTGCTATGAAATTGTCATAAATTATGTCTTTGGGCAGAAAGTTGTAATCCCAATTGAAACTCTCCTTCATTTTTACTCCTACAGTTAGGAATCGGCATAGTTACCTTAAAATCCACTCTACCAACAGCATACACAAACACAGTTTGAAGTGGATGTTCACAGCATTTAAACCATAAGCACTATGAAAAACTAAGGTTAATGCTGGTTTGGTCGGGTTTCACTGTTTTTAATCACATTCTGAAGTACAGCTTGCACTAGAAATGCTTATGTGTCAGATCAAGAGCTTTCTTCTGGTAAAACGTCCATCTGACTGGATGCAAATGCTTCAGAATCCACACCAGAGTCTGTCTGGAGTCTCTAAACCTGCAGTGTTTACTAAAGCCAACAAATCATCCTTGACCTCACATCTCTTTGTCAACCCAATTGTTCGTGTCCCTATATATAAAACAAAGGGCCCTAACCCCACTTTCTCAAGGCAACAGTATATTTTACAGAACTGGTTCCAGGTCCCTCGGACTTTATCCACCGTTATAGTCACACTCAACTTTTTACCGACTCGTTTGCAAACAACTATTCTGAAACATTCCTTTGCCTTCCATAAATACAAAAAATCTGCTCTCATAGGACCTGACATCACGGACCCCAAATATTTATGTAACAAAAATCTTCTTGCCTTACTTTCTTTGAGCAGCAGCTGACCGTAATGTCATGATCTCTGATCTCTTATTTTTGACTCATGATCAGTCAAAAATAAAAATAATAAAAAAGGACCACTCCCAGGTAGGGTGGAATCACCAGTTTGTTTTTAATTAACAGCACTCAGTCGCTTACCTGACTCCGCCAGATAGATTTGCTCCGCATATCCATCTGGAAACCTTCCGTTGAAGTAATTTTGGGAAGGGGCGAAAATACTGGTTAGCTGATTGGCCTATGTTGGTGATAGACGGGCCAAATAAACCAATCAGATTCGTCGTCGCTCGAAACAGCAACGACGAAAACACAACCACAAGCCAAGCTACTCTTGCTGCTGCAGGTAAAGGGTCGTTAGCTCAGCAGAGAAATACTCTGTAATTCCGATAAAACTTGCTCGATAGCCACGCTAACGCTAGTTTCATCGGCTGAAGCCGCCATGTTGTTTAGACTGAACTGTCGCGCTTCCCGTTGCGTCACACCTCAACCCGCCTCAAAGCCAACGCTGATTGGACGTTCGTTTGGTGAACGGCTCCAAATTTTCTTCAACGGAGAGTAGCCAGACTGATCTGCGAGTGAAACCTTGAAAACTCGCGAGATCAGGATGGTCTCACGAGGCTACTCAGTCGCAGCTCTCCCAGGATCTTTACCTGAAAAAAAGTGGTCTTCTCTATAGTAGACTTCTGTAGTAATAAAACGACTATTGAAACATAAACTATACAAACAGGGTAGAGGGATGTTTACAGATTCAGTACTGGACTTTCACACAAAAACAATGCGAGGCGGGTAGATTTCCAGACTTGAGTGCCCCACTCTCAGTTACATCAGCTTATATAGATGAGCAAAGACCTGCTCCAGGATTGGTCAATTCTCACCTTGTTGTCTTCTGGGATGTGTGTCACTGTTAGCCCGGCTCCAGGGATATCCATGTGTCCATTCTGCCCTGAGATAACTGTCCATTTGTTTATTCGTGCCACATCTGTGAAGTCTTTGGCATCTGTGGGTTATCTGCTGTGTCCCTGTGAACTGCTTTCTTCAGCTCCAGCCTCTGTGATCTCACATAATTCTTAACAGTACAATTACCTAGACATATTCCATTCCAAAATGGGGCATTAATTGAAAAAGCTAATATATCATCTGAAAGTGAGATCAGCAAGGAGAAGCTTGCTTATTTTGAGGAGACCAGGAATCATAATGTCATAGTTTACTAAAATTACTGGCCCAAATGGGAGTCAGCTGAACAAATGGGATCTATAATATAAGATATACCTTTTAGATAACACAGAATGCATTCAAATTATACACATTGAAGTGTTTTTATTATAATTTATCCCCATATTTCATTGCAAATAATAATCTAGTCAACTAATGAACCCCAGCCATGGTTTAATTGCATGCCTACAATACAGGTTGTCTGCAGTTTCAAACAAAAATATAAGGAAACCAAAATTTTAAGTCAGATATTATAATTTGCAGTTAATAATAGCAGTTATACTATTAATGCTTTAAGTAATAATGAAAACCAAGTGTGACCAATATTCATTGATAAGAATGTAATATGGGTAAATATACAATACTATATTTCAACATTAAAAGTGACTTATGAATATATGAGTTGCAAAGGGGTATATGAATGTTAACTGTTTCTTACTGAGAGAATGGAGAATATTGGCACCTTTCTCATTAACACAAAGCCTAGAAGAGCGGAGGAACAAATAACGTGGATGTGTTCATATTTAGAAACCTACCAGCTGCCAGTGTAACCTCTCTGCTGAGGCTTTTATATCAATTAACAAAAGTATATATGAAGTGTTAATTAGAAATGTTCAGTTTCTTTTTTTTATTTTGCAGCATTTTAATTTGCTACTGACCAAAGAATGCAAGCCTATAAAGAAAGCAGATAAGTATATGTTTTAAAATGCAAACTTCTTACTTCAAAATCATTAAAAAAAATCCCAATAATTTTCAAAACTGCTGCTTTGTGTGATGTTTATCAATGAACTTTAAAACATTTAGTTGGTATTGTGGGTATCAGACCAACTTATTAGTAAGACTGCCTCTGAAAATACAGCAAGACCTTGATTGAAGATTGACAGGCTGACCCACTGACCCATTACCAGAACAACTTTACTCCGTAAACAATCTCCACAGAGGGAATATTTCACCATGGTTATCCACAGAGGAAAACTCCTCTGCACCAAGCTCCGCTGACAGCAAGCTGGATAATTGGCTACTGTATGCCCCAGCGGCCCTTCAGTGGTGTTGTCTTGGTCTGCCAGATATCCAGGAACACAAGGCCTGAAAAAGTGGAAGGACTCTCACGCTTAACAAAGTCCAACCAAAGAAAAAAAAAAAAGGTTGAAACTGAAATATTGGACAAATACAACAGTGAAACAGTTTTATTTCTTTCCCAGGTATTATTTTTCAAACAGACACATTTGATTTAATGCATCCAGGTTGTTGTGCCATCAACCACAGTTGATTGCCTTTAGATGTTTAAAAACCCATCATTGCATGCACCTGAGGAGACTTTGAGCTCGTCGTCGCCTTTTAAAACGAAAACAAACACAATTTTGAATGTGGAATGTTAGATAAACAAACCAATTAGTGAATGTGTTTATAATCTTGTATTCTATTCGTAGTATGGTGCTGTCAAAGTCTTAGACCCCTTGCCCTTGCAGATTTTGTCGTTGGTTTTGGTTTTTTTTTGTCACACTTTAAGATCAGATAAAGATAATTCAAGTAAACACAAAATATGTGAAAAATAACTGCTCTCCAAATCTACCCTTGGCAAATGCTTGCAATGACTGGCAATTAGTTTTATATGTTGTTGTAGAGGAATTGTGGCCCAGTGTTCTTTGCAGAATTTTATCACAATGAAGGTTTTTGAGTATGAAAGTCCTGCTTAAGGCCATGCCACTGCATCTGAATCAGATTTCATTCCAGACTTTGACTAGGCCACTCTAACCCTTTTTGTAAGGGATTTACATCAGTGTTTTTGTTTTCTAAAACGCTTTAGTGGTTTTATGCCACACATAACAGAAAACACACCTTCCAAACAATTCAACACCTGTCTCATCAATTCACAGAATATTTTCCCAAAAGTATTGGGGATCAACACAATGTTTTACAGCAAATCTGAGACAGGAATCTCAGTCATTTCTCATCAGCTCTGATTTTTACCCCGGAACTGTCCTGTGGATGCCAATTTTGCTCGTTCTCCTATTTGTTGTTGAATCATGAAGACTGAGAACAGCTTAGTTCTGCACTGCTTTTTAATGCTCTGAGTTCTCACATCGTTTGTAGACAAGTGCTATTTAAGTTATATTTTTTGATTATATATCTGGCAAAGAAAAAAAATCACATACATTTATGATTTCAGAAGCTAATGGCGGGGGGTATTTTTTTCAAAAAGGGTAAGGTTTATTTGGACAGTTTCTTCCTTTTAGTGAATCAAACCATTCGAAAATTGGCTTTTGAATGTAATCATATTATCTTCAAGGATACTTTTGTTTTTTGGGGGATCTGAAACATTTACGTGTGACAACAAACAAACACAGAAGCAAACTTGAAATGGAACATTTTGTTTCACTACATTGTATTTATAGATAGTATGGGATGTTTGTAGTCAAAAACAGTAACTCTAAATTGATCTACAGTCTCCTTGGAGAAGTCAACTTCTGTACATGACCTTGATTTTTTTTTTCAAATCTACCTAAACTTTGTTTTAAAAGTGATTTTCTCATCCAAAGACCACAGTACGTATTGTCATTTTCAACATCTACATGTATGCATTTTTTTATATATTTTCAAATTCCTTCCAACAAGCATTTTTTATTAACATTTGTACCACTATGAACAGATACTTCAGGGTATTTATTATTGTCTTGACTCGTGCAGAAATGAGAAGGATCTCATAGGACAAAGCCCTGCAGCCACGAGAATGCTGTGTGGGGCAAAATGCTCTCAGTATTACTTCAGTGCTACGCAGAGTACTGATTAAATATGAATAATCATTTGAGGTATTCAAAGAGTACGTGGCTTTTTCTTACAGTTGTGTTTGATCTTTAGCTGTCAAACACCTTTAAACAATTAACCGATTTCATTATCTACTCATTTGATATGCAGAGCTCTTTGTTTTGTAAATGCTCATTAAAACCTCGCCTCGGGTTATGCGCACAGGTTCCTGGTCTGCTGTTGTTGCTCAGAGCAGACTCTGTATGAGAGAACCTGAAAAAAAAAAAAAATTCATTACCGAACCCCAAGCGAGCCCTTTGATGCAAGAATCTGCAGCTTGGGTAGTGTCTGGGGGATAAAGTCAATGTGCTAAGTGAGGTCCACTGAAACAGAAATATTAAACTTCCGCAAGAGTACAACGATGACAAGGCAACAAAACACAACAAAAAAACACGCATCTCTATTTTTTAAAAGAAGGATCATGTTTGTCTTTGTGCCGGTCACTTTAAATTCACATGCAGGGAGCAAAAAAAACAAAAAAAAACTGGATTGCTGTTTTTTAATCTCAAATCTGCAAAGGCTCCGAGAAATGGGTGAAGTGCTTTCATATGATTAAAAATAATAGAAGCGTTTGGCATAACCCAAATGCAGCACACTCAGGAAAAATGTTTTGAAAGATTTATTATGGCATTGGTTGAAGATGGATGATGTCAGGAGGGCTGAAGGGTAGGTACCGGAGGCTGAGAGAGGTGAGTGAACCGCTGGCTGGCCAGCCGGAGAGCAACGGAGGTTGCGTTGGTTAGAAAAAGGAAAGCTGTTGATGGGAATGAGCAGGCAGACCGGAGGCTTGGGGCATGCCAGCTTCTGTATTGTGGTGGGATTCTGAGGCATGAGGAAAACAGGTAGTGCAGGGTGCACAAACTGAAAAAAGAAATAACAAATATGTAGCACAGCGGTTCATAGGACAGTCTCAGAAAGGGGTGGAAAGCCAGGGTAAAATAAACTGCTGGGGTTGAGAAGGTGATGAAAAGAATCAGAAACGCAGGGAGAAAACATGGTATTTATGGCGGAGCCCATGACAGAAATGAATTGATATAACTCCTTTCTGTGTGACCAAACAGCTTTACTTTTTTTTTTCTCCACACAATACAAGCAGCAGACGCCACACAAATCAAGTTATATTCAAAAATCTCTGGCACATCTCCCCTTCTTATCTGAAGGACACAATTATAATTCAATGCTTTGGGAGATGGCGGTCTTTTGTACAAATCCCCACTTTAATCACTCTCTCATGCGTTTAGCCAGAAAATGGTCTGGGAAAAATAAGGGTCATGAGCAGACCTGTTTTAATGAAGTATTCTTCTTTCAACCGCAGACTCACAAGAGACGAATCGCAAAGAAACGAAACAGCCGAAAGAAAGAAAAAAAAAATCTCACTTTTAAATCAAGCCAATCCAACAAAGAGTAGTGAGAATATATCTGATTCGAAATGAGCTGTAAAGTACTGGTTAATTTTGTTTCATAGATACAAGCAGAATCAACAAATCAGGATTTGGATGGTGACAATAGCCGCTTATTAAATTCTACATCTCCCGCTTTGTGCGACCGTGTTTCCTACAAATACAGATTAATTGTTTTCCAAATTACATTTGAGTGCAATGTTATCTCCGCTTGGATTGTGTTCAGAGGGAACATTTCTTTTGAATGAATGAAGCCCCGCATTTATGACCTCGTCCAACTCAAAGCGGTCGTGATGGAGCTGCATTGTATTTGTTCCAGCGGCCTGCATCTCTCCCAGCAAACACTCGGGTTTCCATCCAAACCTCCCATCTGTGAATACATTCAGGTGATAAAAACACGCAGGTTGAGGTAAATAAGCGCTTTGTGTTTTGATCAAATGTGAATAAGCATATGTCTCGAATCACAGTGAATTCGTTTTGTGGCTCAGCAGAATGCAATATTTGACAAAACAAGAGTGCACGCATGCTTTTAGAAGGAAATCCGCTGGATTTCTACATGACCTTGTGAAAGAAGGCGCAATATATCTTTGTGGAAAATGTGCTTCTAGAATCTCAACAGAAGATCTTTAATACAACGTGTTTTTTCCATTAAAGTATTTACTTTAGGTTGTCACTGATAGATGTATGGATGCTAATTTTTTGTCGACAGAGTTTCTTCCTGTGGAGCAACAGTACCTTGGCAGCAGCGTTGTCGTGGCAGTGTGTCCAAAAAAAGCAAATGAGCAGAGCTGGCCAACGGCTGACCCCGGCTGAACACCCCAGACCACATAGGTTATAGACGATCTAATGAGCACCTTTTATGTGCTGACTGTGCACCAGCTGCTCTGGGTCCCCCTCGCCAGCTACAAACCTAGCATGGCATGCAAGAATGGTGCTGAAACATTTTACTGCAGTAAATGTACAGATGTTAAAATTGTATGTATAGGAAAATTCTAATATATTTATATATATACTATTTTGGTGTAATTTACAGCTATTTACTTAAAAATGTGCTTAGTGTTAGTTCAATATATGGTCATATTAATTTCCTTGACCAAAAAGGGAAAAGAAAAACAAAAATAGAAAAAAGATATACTAAAGAAGGTGGAAAGTAGCTGAACAGTGATGATGTTATGTTTGGAAAGCTAAACTTGGGCATTTTTGTGTAACTTACTGCTCAGCCAAGATATTTTTCAGCCCCCTAATTAAGATCATAAACTGATAAATAGATAAATAAAATAGTTTCATGATGAAGGAGGAGCAAGTCGATAGAATGGCTGTTTTGGAAGCGGCCGCTTGGACACCGTGTGGAGAGATTTAAAAGCGCTTATTCAGAAAGCCATTCTGCCTGTTATTCACCACAGAGGTAAATTACTGACTAAACCAATTTAAAACATAAAAAAGTGGTCCAGCCTTCAGGTAATGCGTAAGTTCAGCTGTGGTTCCGACTAGTGTTGTTTCTATGATGCGAACAGGTTATTTTTTAGTATACCACCAACCTTCCCACCAGGATCTGCCTAGTTTTTTATTAGCTCTATTAGGTCTAACAACACTACTGTAGTGTAGCTGTCAAAATATTATGCAGATGACATGGTCAGTCAACACCACTAAAATTTAATCTGCAGTTAGTTTACTGACAAGTAGTTTGTCACTTGGAGTCATTGTTGCAAATGGTGGATTGAAAGGAACATAAAATACTGAGTTGCAAGCAGACTGCAGCTGCATTTAAACACTTTCTCATTCATTTGGCTCATTGAGAAGAAACAACAACTATTGCAGCTGAAGCCAATTATTGTGGCTAAACATGCTGGAGGATCGTTTGGAGAGAGCATTAATCATTTAATGAGATCTGCGGACATCAGCAGATGTTTTGTGCTGACAGAGTAGACATAAACAGTAAAAGTGACTGTACGAGGAAGCCTTTTCAACTGAACAACTAAACTTCATGCTCACAAACAACAGGTGGCAAAACCGCTTCATCTTTCTTTGTTGTCAAAAAGTGGTCACAGATCCATTCAACATATTCCTGATAAAAAAAGATCCATGCAGTCCATGTCCCAAGTACAATAATTGTCCATCACACAGAGCTGATCCAGATTATCCTTCTTTATGCAATGAAAAGCAGTGGCTACAGATGTGCTTTTCTGTCAAACAGTGGTAATATTCCTCTTAAAAAGCAATGGAATGGCAGATTACTATTTTTTTTTTGATGATCCACACTTTAAATATGTATTGGTTTTCTGATTCCAAAATATGATGACATCTAAACCAGGGGAGTCAAAGTTCGCTCCTGCCAGTGTTCTGCAACTTTTTGATGTGTCCCAATTGGAACACGACTTAATCAAATGACTGAATTACCTCCCCATGCCCTCGATTCAGGTGTGTTTATGTCTGAGACACATCTAAAAGTCTCAAGACCCCGCCCCCATCAGGATTAGAGTTTGGCTCCTATGTTCATTTGAGCAATAGTTTATGATTGAAAGTTTGGTTCTGTTCAAACTGTCCCCATTTCCATGGACTATAGCAAATAAAATATTTCATATTATACAGTAGTTACAAAATTAAATGAAGGATTCACACAGATTCGGCAAAGGACTTAAAATCATTTTGGTACCCTGTAGAAAACATGCATAGATTGCTGCAGGCAGGTAGTAAACTGGAAAACTAGAGATTTTGCAGACAGCCAATCCAGTGTTGTTCTGTAAATAAAACCAACGGCACATAATGAGGCTGTCGCTTTCTTGCAGTTGAGTGAATTTCCTGCCCTATATATATATATACATACATACATATGGCCAAGAGTTTTCATTTTCTTCAAGTTCAGCTTCAGCTGGATGTGACAAAGACTGATTTATCATCACTGATTTATCTATATTTAGGTATTACTGTGTTTTTACACCGAGTTGCTATATTTACCACAAAATCACGGATTTCTTTTAAAAATATTTTTAACCTTAGACTACACTAAAGTTATGAAAATAAAATAAAAATAAACGTAATTAAAATTGCTTGTCATTCCATCCGTTTAATATCTTTTTTTTGTCTTGTTTTATTTTTCTTAGTTTTACCAAACACTTTATGGGGGGGAAAAAAGAACAATGTTCTGTAGGATATTTCTTGCTGAGCATGCCTCAATTCGGCCTCAGCAATGTTTCACACCAAATTTGACACTTGAAAATTTAATGTACTTTTTTTTTTAGAATCTACACAGTTAACTGTAAAGAAATTTGGTTATTTAAAGTAACTCACCTCCAAATCGACTTGTTTTTTTCTTTCTTCTTCTTTTTAAGAAACTTTACACATGGGTGTCTTGTGGTGCTCTCTATATGTTCCGGTCACTTTTTTTTATATAATTTACTGCACATTTTATGGAATTCCGGAGTTTGCATGTTCTCCCTGTGCATGTGTGGGTTCTCTCCGGGTACTCCGACTTTCTCCCACAGTCCAAAAACATGACTGTTAGGTTAATTGGTTTCTCTACATTCTCCTTAGGTGTGAGTGTGTGCTTGAATGGTTGTTTGTCCTGTTTGTCTCTGTGTTGCCCTATGACAGATTGGCGACCTGTCCAGGGTGTATCCCGCCTCGCGCCCATTGAATGCTGGAGATAGGCACCAGCACCCCTGTTGACCCCAGAAGGGACAAGAGTGACGAAAAATGGATGGATTTTATGGAATTCCTGCTTTTGTGTCTAAAACTGTTTGTGTGGAGCCCTCCTTATGGTTAACTAGTGTCCTGCATATGGATTTTATATCACTCAAAATATTGTGAAGTCACCTAAAAAAACTGATGTCCGTAGCTCTGACGCTGTTGGGTATAAAAGTACTCCTGTACTTGTACTCCTCCGTGGTGAGTTGGAGTTAGAATAGTCAGCTTTGTGATCTTTCCAACGATTTTCAGGTCAGCAATTTATTAGCCTGGCATTTAGTTTGTTTAGCATTATTTACCTCGTTTTATTAGCCCAGACCATGCCCAGCCATCAAAGCCCCCTGCACCCCAAGGTGAGCTTGGACTCTTGTACTTCAAAGGTCGGTACAGGTAGCCCTTCATATGGCACAGTACAGATGAAGTAGCTCTCAGTGATGTGAAAAACTAATGGTATCTTTTTAGATGGAATATGGAATGACTTCACACACCATCTCTCTCTGTTGTTCTCCGGTCGTTTGTCGGGTCGGGTCGTCCATGTGAATAGCTGCCACTCAGGGCTTAGCCCCTCCCTGCTCACAAAATGCCACCATCAGAGCAGAGGAGCAAAATGATGGAGAGCGCGTCCAGAGCATCGGAATGTTCTCCTGCTAACGATGTTATAAAGTTATAAGTTACTTACTTCATTAGATATGTTCCTCCGAAAGCTAATGCTGTTTTGCTGTTTATCCTTTGCATCCTCTCTCCACAGCTCCTCCCCCACAGCGCAGCCTGCCTCCAAATAACCAATCTGAGCCAGACATTCCTGGACCACTGGGAGGAGCCAGAGGAGCTTGATTTTTTTTTTTTCTTTTAATGAGATGCTGTCTCACATTTTACTGTCAATACATTAAACAGTGACAGTGTTAACGAGGTTTCTATGTTTTAATTCATGTTTGTTCCTCAGATTAGTTTAATTTTATGGTTCACAGCTGCAAAAAACAAACAAACAAAACAAAACCCACTGAACTAGATTTTTAAAACACTGGTAGGCTTTTAGTTAATGTTGATATGATAAATTAATGGAAGCGGTTCACGAAGAGAACCCCTGCAGGCTAAAATAAAAAGATTTATTTTATCAAGTACCAGTTAGGTATCCAATAGGGTATGTCCAAACAAGTTTATTAAGAGCCAAAGATGGCGCACACACTTATGAAGGAAACCGTCAGGTCAAAATATGAAGAGCAAGGCATGTTGTAGCAAGTGCAGCACCTGATTCGGTTCTCCAAAAGTCCCAAAATTAAGTCCTGCATTTTGTTTTTACACCTTGTGTTTAATATGACAATGAATTTGTTTTTCCACGGATTGGCCTCTGAGCAGGTGAGTCGCCTAGCAGAGGTGAAAGCAGCAGAAAATGACATACACAGACATGAGTAAAATAAAATAAAAACATATTGAGCAACATACAAAGATTCAATCAGGTTTAAGATCTGAGTGTGATCATTATGCTTCTCACAATGTGTTTCAGCCTCTGCGCCTATGTTGTCCATCTTGGCTCATCAATCATCAGAGTCATAACCTAGCTCGGACTTAACCACTTGCAGCAGGAACACTTCTTCTACCTGAGCAGTTTTCCTCAAAGAAAAATTCAATCTCAGTCCATTCCTAAAGTGAAAAGTCCAAAATAAAAATGCTTCCACTGACATTAGAAGCGGTTAAAAGTCACTTACTGATAAAAGTTTTCACAAAAGCCCCACAAAAAAAATCACACTGAAACCTTGATCTCTGCTTTTTTAGGACACATTTACATTTTGAAGCAATCTTGCAATGGAAATTCATGTATCTTTATCGTGCTGTTCATATATATATATATATATATATATATATATATATATATATATATATATATATATATATACTTTAGTTTCTAGTGCTTGTTTAGCGATTTAGCATGCTAGTTTCAGCTAGCTACCCAAGGGCCAGAACTTTGAGATCAAAATCTTAAATAGCGTTTTTATAATAAAGACAATAAAATTAGGCTTTTTTTATTTCTTTTTTTTTTACAGAAATAAAGAAAGCTCACAACCATCAAGGCTAACAGTTTGGTTTACAAGTTTATTAAGCTTGGTGTTTGTGCTGCCAGAACCAGATTAAAGACAAGTACTTCAAAAAGGCTTGGATCAAGCGCATAAATCTAAATATCTACAGAGAGAGTGTGTTTACTCATGCCACTGTCATTGTGCTCAAAGTGGTCACACACATTTCCTGATCAAGCATGCTACCCCTGATACAAGCCTTTCTTCATCCCAAAAAAATTGCAATTTAAAATGCGGCCCTTCAGATTGCTTTCACTAAGTCAGTGTATCTTTCTGGTGGTAAAATCTTCCAACCATCCTTAGTTAATTAGCACTAAAAAGTACAGAGGTTGTACAGAGGCTGCTGTTTAGGCTTTATCGCAAGTAAAGCAAATTATAGGACCACTAAAGATACAGAGCCATGAATTTTCTTCTGTTTGAGTTCAGTTTTATCTACATAACACCAAATCATAACACGAGTCGTATCAGGGCACATTACATTGTAAGGTTAAGGCCTGGCAATATTATAGAGAGGAGAAAAAAAGTCATAATTTTTTTCTTTGAGCAAAGCACCAAGGGGGGAAAGGAAAAAGACTCCCTTTCATTTGAAATAAAAGTCAGACAGAACGAGACTCAGGGTGAACACTGGGCGGCCATCTGCCTCGACCGGTTGGGGTGAGAGGAGACGGGAGGGATCAAAGTCGTAAGATCTATTGTGTGGGGATCACAAAAGACTGCAAAATGTTTCATCAAAAGAGCATTATCATCAAGTCCGTACTGAGCAAATCCTGGAAAAGCAAAACAAGCTCGCTAGGGCGAGCAGGTATTACTTATGTTTTGAATTTGCTAGGGTCAAAATCGATACGTTTTATTGGATGAAAAGCTAATAAATGGACAAGATTGCTGGTATGTAAGGTAAGCTGAGATGAAGGCGGGGGGATCTGTGGCCTGGTAATAAATGTTGCTTCTATGAAGGTTGTAATGATCAATTTTCATTGACAGGGAAGGTGTTAATTAGTGAAGTTGGAGGTTTTATTTTGAAGATACTGTGTTGAGAAGCAAAGAGTGAATTTGCTCTGTGTTGTCAAAACCTGAAGTCAATCTGAAGTCTATTTCATCCTATTTTAACCATAAGAGTCTTGCGTTTTGTGTAACATCCTTATAGTTTATTCTTATGGCTACAGAAAAAAGGACTTAGTAGTTCTAAAACAATATTATAAAGTTGGAAGCAAATGTTGAAAATCTGCTTCTTTCTGAGGTTACTCAGGGGACATTAATTGTTTATTTTTCTCACCGTCGCTACATATTTTTCTTTTCAGAAGGGAGAGTGGCAGTTTCACATCCTCGTCTGAATCGCAGTAAATGAGGAACGCCTACTGAAGACAATAAATGTCATCGCCTCAAAGACATCACATGGTTTCTCTACTTGACAGACAAGTGCTGGCGGTGAAGGTTGTGTTGCTACTCTTTGGCGGCACAGAGCCTGACTAAAGTATTCACACCACATTTTCAGATATAGTCACATTACGATCTCAAAGTTCAATGTATTTTATTGGACAACACAACATAGCACTTAATTGTGACATGGCAGAAAATGATCAGACTGACACATTTCTTTACAAATCAAAACAACGAAAAATGTATTTTGCATTTTTAGTGAATGCCCCCATATAGTACGACATCATAAAAACCAAGCAACACAAGAGAGCGATCGGGGTTAAAGTTTTCTTTTTGTAATCGCCACTACAATATCCCTGAGTTTAACCATCCTGTGTAGTCCTCTTCAGTCCTTCATCTTAAAATGAGAAGAATATGGCCAACGGCAAACCCACAGTAACACTACTGTCCACCGAGAAAAGCCCCACATTAACTTTGAAGAAGCTGACAGGGCAACTATTTGTCATGCACTCCACAAATCTGGCCTTTACTGAAGAATGACAGGAAAACTACCCTGTCATAGTTTGAGGAAGCTTCTTGATCCACATGCAAAAGAATCAACAGTAGGCGTAGGAGACGGCAGTAAAAGTACTGCAGAGCAGGAGGCTAGGGGTACCACTAATTGACACTCAGGTGTGGAATGACTGACATCCAGCATCTTTTAAGCACCAATAATGAGGCAGAATTGCCAGCAGGTGTGTGAGGCTCTGCAACGTAGCTCCGTCCACAAGGTCAACCCGCAGGCACAGACACACTACTACCCAGATCTCTGACATGCCCTCATTGAAACAAATCTAGGTATTTTGTTGCGGACTTGGTAAACATTGGGAAAACTGGGACGGAGGTTCATCTTCCATGGGGACAATGAGCCTAAAATCACGCCAAGAGCTACAACGGAACGGCTTAGATCAAAGCATGTTCATGTTTTAGAAGGGTGAATACAAGTGTATTCCTAGATCTTAACGAGAATTAATGGCAATTGGTATTTTCCAATTCTCTGTATAATCTGAGCTTCTTAAGATTTAATTGATATATATACTTATCAGTTACATTTTTCATTTTAGAATAATTGGCACAAATCTAATTTTCTAGATAGACAGATGAACTATCCCAAAAAAGAATTGTGGCTGTGATTTCAATGAGATGTGGTTCTGGAAAATAATGACTCAGGAGGGTTGCCTGAGGCCCTCCACACTTTTCAGAAATGCATTTGTAAACTGTATTTAAAACCATATATTGCTTTTCTTCCATTTTGCAATAATGAACTAGTGTTAGTTTTTCACATAATCACAAGGACATTTATTGAGGTTTGTCTGGGATGAGAAATATGAAACAACTAAAGGTGTAAAAAAAATAAAATCAAAAAAATGTGCGCTGTATATAAGCGTAACTGAACTACTCAAAAGCCTTGAAATCTTTCCACATTTGTTAAAAGATGCTTTTTAATCTGTTAATCATATGCATCGTGCAGTTTTTTTTAAAAGGCTGTTTTGTAAGTCTGTTGGCCTGTAAGTCAGCACACTGCAGCCACGGCTCATTTGTTCAATGCTAATGTGATGGAAAAAAGATGAGGTCAGCAAGGCATCGGAGTCACCAAAGAGAGATTGATTCCAGATCAGATCTCACTTACATGAGAAACATGGGTGTAAACGTATCGATTGTGAGTGCTCAGAAATCTTCAGTGCCGCCGGCGAGATTAAAGCTCCTGGAGTTGGGATCAGTAGAGTCCCCCTCCTCTGGCCTCGTCCTTCTCTGACAAGGTTGCGATTATCGGGGATCTGATCCTGACAACTCTTCCCACTGCTGGCTTCGCGACATTAACCACCGGTCAGCATTACTTTGCTTGATATCACACTTGCTGAAGGTGTTTAATTAATAGCTACAAATTCTATTTGCACGAGAATTCCCCCCAGTACGACGCCCACAAGGCAGAACACATAAAACAGTGTAGCTTAATTTCTTTATTTACTTGACGGCGAGTTAAATCATCGAGACGTGCGGTGCAGAAATCGGACAATTGTCAGAATTCATCCTGAGTGTCTTTCTTTTTCTTAGAGTTTCCAGTTTTTTTTTTTTAACCTAATTTAGGTAGAAATTTAAAGCCACCAGAGCGAAACAGCTTCTGTACAAATATCTAATCATTCACAAGGTGACACTTGCAGACCCCGGAGGCGGCCCTCCTTCACAAGTCTCAATGATAATCTGCACTTACTTACATCATTGATTATGTCTCTGGAAGAGAAGGTCCAGTGGGCATTCAATCCCGCTATTGCACAGAGACAGAGAAACACGAAACAAACAAGATTAATAATAGCCCGTGGTGCTCATCCCTGGGGCCACGCAGCTAACAACTCTTGACAAAACAGGGTTTAGAACAGCAGATGGATTGTCTGTAGAAATGAGGGGAATGTGCATTGGGAGTGTAATGAAGAGCGCTGGGTGCAGGCTTTTTCTTTTTCCTTTTTTTTTTTTTTTTTTTTTTTTTTTTTCCCAGAGTCACCGAGAACGAGTCTATGGAAATTAAATCAGCGCGTGACAGTTCCCATCGACTGACTCCACCTGGGGACACTGACCACAGATATGAATATACACTAATAAGCCTTTGTTTTATCAGGAGAAATGAGTGCGTTTAATGATCACAGGGAACACTCGCGTGGTTCAATAAAAAGACAACCGGTCCTTGAGAGATTTACCACTGGGACGACCAAAAGAGATTGAACACGGGCATCAACATCTTTTCCCGGGCTGCGACAATATCCGTGACATGCATCTACTTATCGCAAGGTTAAAGCCGCTCGAGAAGGTTTGGTTCGGAAATTGACAGCAGTTATGTCTGATAGTGTAGGTGCTGTCCTCACCAGATTCACGCCGTGGAGGATCTGGAGCAGATCAACGTACCAGAAAAGTAGAAATAAGAACGTCATACAGGTAAAAATGATAAATAAATAAATTTTCTGGGGGAAACAAAGATATTCTGCCAAGCTGTCATGCAAACTTGTTTGTCACCCATGCTTTGCAGTGGGTGCATGCCTTATCAAGAAAGCTTTCTTTTTATTTAAGATGTGCTCACCTTATTTTTACATAACAAATGTCTGGATTAGGCTTAAAGTATATGATTTATTCTTCAAATCAAGCCACCGAGAGCCTGCTCAGTGGACCGCCTGCTGTCCACTTTTGTGACTTGTTCTCAGGCTGTCCTCTTGAACTTTCACTCCTCGTGTAAAGTGCTAACTTTAAAAAAAGGAACAATTCTCACACTCTGCGCGGCAGCTGTAACATGGTTAAAGAGGCTATTTTTTGGAGTTTTAAAAGATCAGATTTTCACGTCTGATGCTCTTAAAAATATTTTATCTTAGGTCGTGCTTTGCTGCCGTGATTCATCACCTCTTGCAAGTGTATTTGGACATTCAAAGTTAAGTTTAAAAGGGTTTAAGCGCATTTCACATGAAGAAAATGGGTTGCTGGAGGGGTTGAAGTTACAATCAGTTTGGTTTGGTTGATTTAAAATTAATTATGGTTACATTTTATTCCTCTACTGAGCTCTTAAACAGATACACCAACTAAAATATTTGGTACAGTGGACCCAAACGCAGAATAGCAGTGGCAGGAGGCAAGCCGGTGAGGGCTGAACAAGGTTTTATTTACCAAAAACAAAAAGTGCCACCCTGACAAGAATATAAGATACTCCAACAAAACTGAAGCCAACACAGAAAACAAACATTGACCTACAGGAGTCAACAAAACAAAAAGCAAGGGGACAGTAGAACAGCGATCGGAAAAAGGAATATGTAGAAGTGGAACTGTGCAGCTCTTCAGGTTGCCCTCTTTGCCCTTTTGTAGTTTTGACTTTTTCATACCCAACTTTCACATAAAATTGTTTTCTATAGTTCACCTAAGCTAAAATCATGTAAAAACAAATCAAAATAAACCTGTTTTAGCATAATTTATAGTTTTTATGGCTGCAGATAATGTCGCCCCTTCACAGTTTTTTTAGCTTCATTCTATTCAGGATGTGAAAAAAAAGGAGAGCCATCTGTTACGAGACATTTTGTATTGACCATACATCAGTCTGCCTTGGCTAGAATTTGTACTTGCTTTGATAAGAGATGATTTAAAGTAATTTTACAGCCTTCTCATTGTCTGCTGAAGGGAATGGGGTTTGGTGACTCAGGTCATAATTTAGAGAAGTCAACTGGTCTAAACCAGCTGACTACTGCGATCAGGGAACCACATATATATATATATATATATATATATATATATATATATATATATATATATATATATATATATATATATATATATATATATATATATATATATTGTCATTGCAACATAGTTTCCAATGAAATCTGTTCTCTGCATTTAACCCATCCCCTTGGGGAGCAGTGGGCTGCCACCCAGGGAGCAATTTGGGGTTAAGGGTCTTGCTCAAGGAGCAAGTTGAAGCCAGAACATCAGGGACAGAAGCTCAATGCTCTAACCACTAGGCCACCACTCCCCCCAGATACATAGCTAGATAGAGAGAGTTGCTGTCAGAATTATTCCACCCCCCAAAAGTCTCACGGATTTATCAATTAAAGTTTCTTTAAAGTGGAAGATTCTGCTTTGGATGAGTCTCTGATGAGTTTAATGATCTATAAAAGCAACATTGAAGATGTATGATGTAGTATTTGTGAGTAGCACTATATTTCTGTCAGGACAGCCATGTCACAATTATTCAACACCAACATAATATTGTCTTTCTTAAAGCTGTTTGACAGTTTTTTTTTTGCCTGTAGTAGAGTTCATTTATAATCAAGCCATTGGGAAGTAAATGTCCACCTCCCCTCCATTTGCTTCATATGTCCGTGTGTGTGTGTGTGTGGGAGAGTTGATAATTTTGTAATAAAAGGGTGTGAGTATGAAAGAGAAGGAGTTTGGGATGGCTGAAATGCCACAATCTGGGTACAAAAGGATTGGTATAAATTGCCAAAAGGGATAAATGACATGAGGCTGTGGAAATGATCTATAAACAAAATGGACACCGGGTGTAAGAATAAACAGAATGAACATGCACCAGCTGGTATCAAAATAAAAAGAATGCTAACAGGAGAGATTTCAATATAAAAATCATAAAGAATGAACATACAACTATAATATTAGAAGTAAAGAAATTAAAGAACTAAACCAGAGGCTAGGTACATTTTTACCCCCATTTTTTACCCATGTCCTTCCAGCATGTTTGGATTTGGCACCGGTCAACACATCATTTTGTACTGAAGTGCATAACTGTTGTGTATCAGTTCATTGTTCTTGTTTATTTACGTATTTTGGATGACATGTGGAGATACGTGATTACATAAATGCTCAGTGCTCCTATATAATGTAATTTAATGGTATAATAGTTTAGATCAGGATTATGGGCAAAGTATGGATTTGATTTTTCAGATCAATGAACAAATTGCTGCCAAAAAGAGAAATAGTGAAGACGCGAAATGACCAGCCCCCATTAGATTCAAGACACAGTCGAAACAAAATTAACCCATAAAGTCTTAAATGTATCATATTGTATACTAGTTGTTCAATTCGCATTATCTGTGAAATTCACTGTACTGTTCAAGTCTCTTTTTACGTGACTTTTAGATGTCGCATTTTGGCCTCTTTCTCAATCCTCCTCCTTGTTACAAATGTATGGAACATTGAGGAAAACATTAATTACGGCAAAACGTACCGCGTAAACTCCACAAATATCACAAATAACACCGGTTTGCAGTTTTACGCCATGCAATTAAAACTATGCCAAACTGAAACAATCTTGAAGTCCAGGCCTCTAGAAGAGGTCATAAAAGCACAACCGGCTTTAAAGTGACCGGCCTGTAATTAATTATGAAGGAGGCTACAAATACACAGATCGCTATCATCTTCTTTGCAGTTTTATCTGTGCTGAGACAACCTTACATGTCTGTTTCTCTGCCTGCGGCTGATTGCACCAAATAGCTCCCAAAAAAAAAAGAAAAAAAAAAAAAAAAAAAAAACACTACACACACCAGCACCAATCATCAGATAGATAAAGCTAGCGGGTGATGGAAAGCTACACCTGAATATCGGTTGAAATAAACAGAGCTAGGTTTCATAATCATAAGGCATAATTGTTAATTTTGTGCTCGTGTCTTTAAAAAAAGAAAGAAAGAAAGAAAGAACGAAACAGAGATCAGAGATCAAATCCAGAAGCTGTCAGGAAACTACACCCACTGGAAGGCCCCAGGCAGCTGGCAACACGACGCTGATGTGAAGACCAACTGCTCCCGACACATTTAATCAAGTGAGAGGGTCTACATTTAGACAGGCACGGCCCACAGGGAACGTGCAGAAGGTTCTCACGGCAAAATGAAGAGAAAGGGAGAAAAAGACCAACCCTGTCTGTGCTGGATTGATTCTCTCTGTGTCCTCGATTGAAATTCACCCGCCGCTGTTTAAACACGTCAATAGAGAAAAGGGATTTAGTTTTAGAGCCTCAAATGAAACAGTGCCTTAAAGTGTAATTCAGTCATTAATGAGGAAACGACAACAGAAATATAAATATATATATACATATATATATATATATAGATTGAGTTGTTGATTTAATTAAGAGATAATCAAATATAATTCAGATTCATATATAAATATTTCATTATATTACATTTAAAATAAGGTATTATGCAGTCAGAAATAGTTAAAGTGATTAAGAAGTGCTAACAAGATGGGATGGATTGTTACATACTTTTCATGAATTCGGGGTTATGCTTGTAACAGATACTTTAACTTCTTCATTTCATACTTGTCTTAGTTTCTGGTGCTAATAAAAGTGCAGATCACTCAGCTGAAGAGTGTTAATAATGTGTGATATCTAAAACTTTCTAAGTATTATTTTTAAAGGATAACAAAAACACATAAATACCTTCGTTGTGGCCTTAATTAATTTGATTTAATTAGCCGCAGAGTATTTCAGGCTCTTGCATCACTGTGATCTTAAAATAGAAAGATCTATTTTTTGCTTAATTTTGATTTGAATATCAATGAGTTTAATTTGAACATGACTTTAGGCTTTAGATTCAAACAGCGAATGCAGCATCAGGGAGAGAGGGGATACTCCCTGGAGACACGGTGCATACACGCTTTGAAACCCTGGAAACTGCATCTCGGATTTGGGGATCACATGTTGGGACATAATACATGCTACATGTTTCGGAATTTCATTATAAAAGCTGGATTCATTGTTTTTAATTCAATTAATGAAGTATATATATCTAGGCTGCAATTTACACCTTTTGTTTTCATTTGACAATAAAATACAAAATAGCTTAGACCCTAGATTAGCTCTAGCCAAAATAGTCCAGATATCCAGAGTCCTCTGCTGTCTCCCCTTCAACTACATGTTGGTCAGATGTATGGATGAAGATGGGCTATTTTCACACAGGAACTGAAACGTTTAGTATTTTCGGGAAGCATTTAGGGAGGTGACTTTCTGTGGCTTTTGTTCCCGATTTCATAATTTTCCTTATGATACTTATTGTCTTATAAAGCACTGTGCAATTTTGGGATTTTAGATTATTTCATGTGATTGAGAGTACATTCTGGTGAAAGTGGCAGCTTCATAATGTTTTACTTCATTCTCTGCTGACCATTAGGCTGTTCTCTATTTGTCGAACAGTAACATTTATCCATCCGATTAGGGGCGGTGTTTGCAGGGCTGTGCAAATGTCTTGGGCCTCAAGTCATTTTTCTCAATATAGTTTCTCTCCAAAGAGCCTGATTTTCTTGCAATCTTTTATAAAGTGGTCTACGTATTTTTCCATACTCACTTGGACACATAATTGGTATATTTTTACAAGCTTGTCACAAGTTCACTATTTCTTTCCATTTCCTTTGTTGAAACTATGACGAATACCAATGATAACATGGTTTGATGGAGAGAGAAAAAATTAGTTTGAGCACCAGCGAGGTAATTCCCCACAAAAAACTTGTGATACAATAGAATATGATATGAACGTTGCTTCATCTTTTAGGTCAAGTCCTGCATGTCCTATGTAGATTATTATGAATGAAGAATATGGCCTAATACAAACATAAACCCCAAATATGTTTTGCAGAAAATGTGAATACTACGTAAGATAAATTAAGGTTATGTACTAACTGCTTTTAGTACATAAACATTTGCCGAAATATAAGTGTTTCCATGTTTTATGTACTCAATAGCTGACTGGGAATCTTGTTGCTTAAATTACTGCCTCAGTGTAGTCTTGTACCACATCAATCAATCAATCAATCAATCAATTTGTTTTTCTAAAGCACTTTAGCGCAATCACATATTGATCAAAGTGCTGTACATACTTAAAAACACAAATAAAAATATAAATAAATCAGCTGTACATATAGCTATCATTCTGTTATGTGTACTTCTGAGGTGGTTAAGTAACCCATGATGCTGAAACAGCAGCCCTCAGCCCATCTGCTTTGATGGATTTGTTTTTTTTTCTCATCTTCCGCTCATAGGGCTATAGGTCGGGTTAGTTTGGAAGGATATTGACGCCATGATCTTTTAAATCCTTCCCAAACTCTTACGTGGTTTTTTGCTTCAAAATCGTCTCAACGCTGCATTGACTCCTGTTGCTGTTGCTTATTATCATATTTTTTTCTTCCACTCGACTTCCATTAATATGCTTAAATGCAGCAGTCTGAAAACAGCCAGCTTCATTAGCAATGACCTTTTATGGTTTACCCTCTTTGTGGATAGGACCGGTGGCTGGCGGCTGGACAACAATAAAGTCAGCGGTCTTCCCTCTGTTTGTGTGGATCAGGACGTAACTTGTCTCTATTGGAAATATTTCATTGATCTTATATTACATTTTAATTTTCTGAAAAACATTGTTCTATGTTTGTAATCTGTTTGTAATCTGTAAACCCCAGATTATCTAAACATCATCTAAACTCAAATAAAAACTTGAGATGTATAACTTAATGTATCTAATCTTACACTTTTTTGCCAAAAGTAGTAGTTCAAGACCTTACAAACATTCCGCTCAGGTGTTCCGATCCCTTTTATGACCACAGGTGTATAAAATCCAAATATGCACCCTGCTTTGACAAACATTAGTAAAATTATGTCTCACTCTTAGGGGTTCCATGAATTCCAGCATAGTAGGAGACCACCTGTGAAAAAGGTCCAGTCATAGCATTTATTTGCTGCTAAATATTCCCCTTTCAACTGTTCGTAGTATTATAACAAAGTGTAAGTGACTAGGAAAGAATGTAACTCAGCCACAAAGTGGTGATATCACAGAGCAGGATCAGCTGAGGCGGCGAAGAAGTAAGGAAGATGATGCAGGAGCTAAGTTTGTTCAATCAACTCCAACTCAGAACGCTCTTCAAACAGTAAGAGTCAACAACCACACATACTGCATCTAAATCCAGTGTGTGGAGCCCCCAAGTTGGCTGCTACACACCTAGTAGTTGTTCTCACAAACCTTCTGCAGAGTCAGTAGCTACAGAGCTTCTAACTTCATGTGGCCTTCAAAGTTGGTCAAGAACAGTGTAGGAGCAAGGTCCATGGAATAGCAGCTGTATCCACATCTTAGATCACAAGTATGATGCAAAACATCAGAGGCAGCGGTGTAAATCATGGCACCACTGGACTCTAGAGAGTTCAGTGGTGATGCTATTTCTGAAAGCATGAATCATGCGTCTGGATTAGGGTTTGTAAGTTGCCATGAAAAGGTACTTGATTGCAAAGTGTAAATTTTGGTGCAGAGGGGAATTCTTGTATGTGGCACTTGTGCTCGGCTCCTTAGTTCCAAGGACAGGAATAATTTAATATTTCGGTACACCAAGACTTTTAAGACAACTTCATATACCCAACTGTATGGGAACAGTTTGGAGATGGTCCCTTTCTTCCAACATGAATGCTGCGCTCACCAAGATCCATAAAGACACGACGTTTGGTGTGGAAGAACTTGGTTTGCCTGCAGCCCAACAGAACAAGCAGGGACCACCAGCCAGGGTTTCTAGTCCAATATCTGAGTCTGGACTGACAAATGCGCTTCCAGAAGAATAAACAGAATCTAAAGCATTATTTTAAAACCAATTGGATTAAGAATGGGATGTCACTCATGTTCAAATGTGTATGAAAGCAAGTCACCCCACACACTCTTACCAATATATTGTATAACAATTTCACTTGTTTAACTAGATTATTAAAAAAAAGTGTGACTCTTTGATGGTATTCAAAGTTTTTAAAACATTGAATCATTTTACGGTGTCTTTATGTTGATTTAATGAGATATTTTTAGTATTTTAAACCCCATAGACAAGAAAAAAACAACACTTCTAAATACTTCTAAAACCTCAAGATTAAATTAATAATCTTTATCCCCCTTTGGTGTTGTAATAGCAATGAACATCAGAGAAAGCGTGAGATTGGACAGTGAACAAAAACCTCTTAATTCTTAGCTTTTTATTCCCCTCAGGGCGGGGAAGAAGAAAGTAAAACCGTCCATGAATGCGGCCAAAAGTCAGGAACGTGATTTTTCCGATGAATGTTTTGACTGTGTGGCACATTGTGGTGACAGATTTTTCCTTCTGCTCATTGCACATTAGAGAGGGAGCGGGCTCACTGAACGAGTCCCCAGCATGTAGCTTAGCTGGAGTTATGTGGCAGGAGGGTATTGTTTCAGGCTTCATGACTGACTGGAGAGTGATTAGTGACTCAGATGAGTATAATGCACAGCTTTAGGTTGGCAAGTTAACAGCAAAGTAAACAGTGTTTACATTCCTCTCCACCCAGGCACTGAGAGACAACGCTAGTATATGGAAATCAGCTGTTTCATCTTTTTAGCGAGCGCACGCACACACACGCGTGTCACAATTATTCATTGTTGATGCATAATGCGAGTGTTTTTCACTACATTCATATGAGAAATATTGTATTTTCTTACCCCCAGGTGAAGCTTCATAAATTAAAGTGAGAATAGCACATTGCTCAACCCTATCAGGTCATGTTCATTATTCAAACAAACAGACGTTGGCACAGTTTTCTTAGCCTACAGGTTCTATAGTGTCCCTGAAATCAGTTTAAAAAGTTGCATTAAGACAAAAAAAAACAGAACACTCTGTAATGACACTGTTCAAAAGTGTTTAGTTAGTATACAGCACAGTTGCATAATACACACATTTGCATGTTTGCCAAAGGTTTTTCCAAGATCTAAAATGACTGATTCACTTTTACTTTTTGCTTTTTTTTTTTTTTTTTTTTTTTGAGAACACTTTCTCAGTTATGTTAGCTGATGAACTTGGATATGATGCCGTGTAGCAGCATTTTTCACATTATGCGTCGACCTCTATCTCAGGATCATCTATGATGAGAGTTCTACCCATTTTTTCCATTTAATGAGGCTTTGGCAACGTTCACCAGTGATGGGGTCTTTCATCACTCAAGTGACTGCACAATGCTTGTACTTGTGTAGCTGAACATATGGAGAGTGCTATCAAAGTCTCTTCAGTGGTTTCAGCTGAGACACATCTCATCTACCACCCTAACACAAATGGCATCAGCAGTGGGAAAAAAAAAAGAATCAAGCCAGGGGAATCTGTATTAAATGCACTTTCCCATAAACACTGCTGGCAGATGAATCACTGCCAGCAGGGCCTGTGAAATGCACTGTGAATTTTTAGCTTCAAATGGGAGAGAATAATTTCGGAAATGTAGCGACAGATAGGTACTTGTTAAAAGACCTTTGTCCATTCCTGCTCCACTGCATTATTCTGTTGAGATGAGTGTCCTGTTTTTTTCCCCCCTGTTATCAGCTGTTATTTTTCATTAGAGGGAACCATCAGACCAGGTCCATAATGCACATTTCACCTTGGCAGATCATTGATTTTCATTTTGTCTTAATTTGTTTTCCTTTTTTATTTGCTTGGCTGTCCACTGTGTCATAATGAAAACACCTTTGAGACTTTAACAACGGCTGCAACCTTTAGCGTGACCTCAGCTGAGGAGGTTTCCATTTGTTTGCCTTTTTTTATATTATCTTTTATGAGAAAAACAAATTTCAGCAGAATTTGGTACAAATGCAAAGGTGGTATTGTATTTATTTCCCTTATTATTATTATTATTCAAAATTGTATTTTTGTACTAAAGAAAATAAGTGACATCTGCACAGAATTTGTCTCAACTCAACTCGACAGAGACATCTCTGTTCTTGGTACGAGGCCCTGAAGGCACCTAGATCTGAGATGTTGTCCTCAGTTCCCGTATTACTTGACTTAAACTGGAACTTTTGACATTGTAAATAATGGCATGCAACTATCTGTCCAGTCTGAGATGCACATTTCAGGCATGGGGGATTATTTGAAATAAATCTCAGTGGGCATTCATTCAAGGTCTTGCAGAAAAGACAAGCATTCATAGTCTGTCACCTCTGCACTTTCGTGCCTCAAGGCTTGGTGCTGGGAGTCTTTTCTCTTTTGTAATATACATCTTCTCCTTAGGCCTAGTCATTATTTCACATGACTCTTCATATCACTGCTACACAGATGATATCCTCCAGTACTCAAAAATTTTGCCCAATGACCCCAAGGTCTCAAATCTCAAATTTTCTCTCTGACATATCCAATATGTCTCTTGGTTATTTTTGCTTTGCGCTTTATAACTTCAGAAAAAAAAAATAGGCCTATCTGACCCAATAAGCCACCGAGTTCTTTGCACCGGTCATGTTTTTTCTTCTTACTTCAAGTCCCCCCAGCGTTTACAGGAACACTGGAGCTGTTTTAAAAGCACAGAAGGATCAACATGTAACTCTGTCACTCACTGAATCATTAACAATAATTTGTGACACATAATACATCTGAATGGGGCTCAAAAACTCATTTTAATTATTGTAAAATTTTTAAAGAAAACTTTGCCCCATCAATATACTGCATATCAGCACAGGAAGCCACATGGGCAGCAGCGGACAAAATTAGGTTTTATTTTAACCACAGTAAATTGTAAATGGACTGAATATAAATAATGCTTTTCTAGTCACACTAACCATTGAAAATGCTTTACACTATAGCCACATTCACCCAATCGCTCTCACTTACCCACACACATTCATACCGATACCGGTAGGCAACTTGAGGCTAAGTGCCTTGCGCGGGGGCACATCGACAAGTAACAGGGGGAACCTGGAATCGAACCCACAGTCACAGTCGACCCTAGTAGCCAAGCTGAGGCCACTTTTCATCCCACTGCTTGCTTTTGCGTTTTGGTTTGGTCTGTCCAGCTTCCTTTGCACCGCCTCATCAGCCATCAACCACCATAACGTCTGCACCTAATCGTTGGACCACAGTGTCGGTTTCACCGCTTCCGTCTTCTTTCATTATCAGAATATGCCCAGTAGCTGTGGTGAGTTTTTTTTTTTTTTTTAAAAACGGCTGGTCCGATTCTTGTAAGGGATTTGCTTAAGTGATGCACCTAGTGACGCCAACCCCAACCCAGTCAGCGGTTTGTTAATAGGGGGCGTTAGGCGTTCATGCAGGTCCCTAATTGGTTATGTAAAGATTCTCCTCTTACCCCAGCTACCTGCGCCCGTGGCCAATCAGCACGTTTTGTGTCATTCTTCATCCAGTTTGATTAGTTCAATCAAAGCCAAAGCCCTGGCAGCTTAGATACGCAGGTGCGGATGTCATTTAAACATGCGGATGCAAACATAAAAGTCAGTCAACAACAAGAAGCAGGCAAGTAACCATGAAAGGATGGCTGTCCTATATGCCAAACAGAGTTGACTGGCTGGATCTGATGTTAGAAATGCTTTTTGTTGCTATCCCTGCTTGCTTTTTCAAAGTGTTGTCACTGAAGTTTGGTGGACAACAGGGTGGATCAACATCCTAAATCATGTCTCTGAAAAATGCAAACGTGGCACCTGCTGCTGGAACATCAGCACTTCCATTTTTTTTCTGGGACTTTTTCACCACCTAATGCCACATGTGGACCTCTTGCATGCCACGCTCCAGCAGATAAATATAGACTCACTCTACATCAAAGGGAGCATCCAGCCGGTCAAACCGGACCGAATATCAGATATTAAGTATTCTCAAGAATCAATCTTTTATTGTCACCATGTTTTCTTCTTAGTAATAAAATATTATTTTTTCCATCACTATCTCTTTCCACTTTGTGATTATTTCTATGATATTTCTATGATATCCTTCACGGATATTCTCTCCATCCCAGGAGTCGGCGAAGCAGTGCGACTTTACCAGCAAAGAGGCGTCTGGTGCTCAGTTCAGAGTTTAGCCAAAGTGTTGCAGAAGAAGTTGATTTATGTTGTAGAAATCTGCCATTGTCCATGTTTCATTGGAGGGGGAAATATTTTCTAGGGGAAAAATGCGTTTTGAAATACCATTTTAAATCAGTGTCTTTTTGCAGAGATGTTTCAGCCCATTGCCTGATCACCACTATTTGTGGGTTTTTAATGGCAGTGAAAATGTTTAAAAAATATTTCAAATCATGCCATAATAGCAAGATGTTTATTTCCAAAATCACACAGCAGCAGATAGTTAAACTATCAACAAAATTAAATTAGTTATGCATTAAATGTTTTACTTTTCGCGACACTAAAAACTCTAGGACACACCAGGGAGTGATTCCTTGTTGCAGGGGGACAGGTTTGAGAAACATAACAAGTCATTTCCTGAAGATGCACTGACAGTCCTACTAAATGCTGCATGGAAGTAACCTGACGAAAGAACTGGGTCTCATCTCAAGCAAAGAAGAGTTCAGAGCCTGTTGTGGTGTTGTGGACCTATTCCAGTTGTTCATGGAGAACAATAGAGAAAAGGTCTTTTCAGAAACTGTCACTCTTGACGACCAGCATCACCACATTCATGAGTACAGCACAATCTGAGAGGTGCTTCTCAAGCCTGAAAAGAAAACCTTTTTTTCAGAAGCACCGTGACCCAGGAAAGATCACAGGCACTGACCGTGCTCTCCGGGGAAAAAAAAGACTTGTCTGTGAAATGACAGATTTCAGTCAGAAAGTCGCAGAAAACTTGCTGGCAAGAAGAAGAGAAGAGGAACTTCTATGTTCAAGTAGAGTTTAGTGAGGCGTAATGCATGATATTTAGTACTTCTGATTTTGTGTTTTCAGTTCGCCTCAGCTCACTTGAAACCTCAGCCAAGAAGGTGCTAAAAAATGGGCTGATACCAAGTAATCGTCAATAATGGAAAACCCTAGAATGGTGGCATATTTAGCCAGTAGTCAATCCCATCTGGGCCTTATTTTATATGTATTATATTTTATATAAGTGGTCTAGAGGGAGCATTGCTTTAAAACTAATGTTTATTAGCAACTATGGTCCTGATGGCTGCAAATTTGTGGAAACTGAAGAAAGGCACATGGTCCTGCCATTATAAGAACAATGCAACAAAAAAAACGTGGGAATAAAATAATACACTGGTTAATGTGTACTGATGCAGAACACAGATTTCGTCCGCTTTGTACATTGGTGGATTGTTGTTCAAGTAATTTTAAATCAAGTTGTAAAATATGGATATTTTACAAGTTTGGTTCTTTGACATCAAAGTCAAATGTAAATATAATGCACAGAATAGCAACATTTGTAAACTTACCATGACTTTCTGTGAATAAAAAAAAAAAAAAAAAAAAAAAAAACATCTCACATGGCGGGAAATTAAGCTTTCTCAGTTGTTCTTTTTAAATTTAAACATGCTTTTACAGTCCTGGTATTACTGAGAATCGTTTTTGATAGACCAAAAGGATACCTCGGATAATGCATTTTCTCCCTGGAAAAGCAGATACCAAGTCATTGATTAAACTCCTTTGACCCTTTACTTTGATGGTGATCAACCAATTCTCTCCCTTTAACCTTGCAGTTAACCTCTTTGGTTTGATATATGAGCGTAAAGCTGAACATTTCATTTCTTCAGGTACTTTTTTTATTGGGTGCACCCAGGCTAAATCAGCTCAAGAGAAGTTGAACAATGGAGAAGGTGAATGTGGTCAGTGCGAGAGAACAAAATGAATTCAGGAACAAGTTACACACCCCCGTACTAGCTCTTTCAGTAAGTGCTGCGCTATTTGATAACATTCTAGAAAATACCTGATATTCAGCAATCTGCTTCAGACTTCCAGTCAAAACCTGACTGCTTGTTGTTTTTATGCAATGTGAAAACACAAGAATTGCCCGTGGGATCACTTAAAATGGTGCACGAGTACAAGGTGTTTTGTGTGTCGACAGCGAGCGAAGCAACAATTTTCCCCTCCCTGGAAGAAAACATTCTTGAAGTAAAACAACTGTGATGCTCCGGGTCTCAGCAGAAATCTCCATCCCCAGAAGAGACGTCAGAGCAAGCAACCAGACTTGTTTTGGGAAGAGAAGCGTCACAGGCCCGCAGGCCTGTGAGTCACTTTGAGGCAGATCTGAGAATGCCATTATGGTTGCAGGGGCTGGAGAATTGTCAGCCGCACGGTCTTAAACCTGAAACGCAGCGGGAACACAGCTCCCCCCCACATCCCCGCTAACGTTAAGCAGCAGTGAATGAATCATGTTTAAGATAGTTCACGTCTCTTTAGGACACAGATCATTGAATTATTGCAGTCAGACTAACGCTTGCCTAGATGCCAAGGTAAAATTTCATGGCAAAGGCAGTGATATGCTTCTCTTGCAAATCGAATGAGACAACAACAATGGAGAAACCATGAATACGTATGTGGGGAATAAAAAGTCTCCAAAGTCTCTAAAGTTGTAAGACTTACACACAGAAGTGTAAAAGATTGTGTTTTAAGTTCAAAATGCCATAAAGCAGAAAATGAAAGTGTTTCCATAAGCCTTATCTTTGTATGTACTAGAAATTACTTTTTTATCTTCAGTAGACTGTAGAAAGTGATGAACTAAATGCAGTTCATAAGGTCTCCTCTAAGCAGTGCAAAAGATTACCTTAATCTATTATACGGTAATTTAAAAACGAGGTAAAGGTTAATGATGAAATAGGGGCTACTGTCTGCTGGCTAAAAGTACAACAGTGGCTTACAGAGGATTATGCTTAAATGTTTTACTGAAATGACTTGGGAAAATGTTTCACTGATTACTTAATTAGATCCATTAGATTTCTTTATTTCTCACACCATTTTGCTTTATAAGACTTTCTGGGACAAAGCTCTTTGGTGTGAACTCTGACATTTCGTGAGGTGAGTTGCTACTAGGGATTCGTTCATGTTAGAGAAGATTTTAACAAGTCTTATAAGGAAGAAATGTCTGTTTGACAATATTTGAAAAGGGAGAGGAGGAAAATTTACAGGAAATTAGATTGTGTTTAAAGCGATAGATATTAATGTTATTTATATCATATGCATTGTTCATATACTTGCATAAATAGTAAATTGCATTTAATGAAGAGACAGGGGCGGATCTACTGGGGTGGTATAGGGTGGCAGCTGCCATCCTAAAAGAAAGCCTTGCCACCCTTGCTGGAAGCTCTGAATTCAAGCTACAGTTAACGGCATGCCGCACGTTATCAGTGTGAACTTCTTTTGTCCAGCAACACTGAATGCACCACGAGGTACCCTGACACCACCTTGAAGCAAGTCTGAGTGGAGACGAGAGCCGGTGTTGTATTCCCTGCAGCGGGAACGCACATCGCTCAGTACAACAGCATAGAGTTGAAGAAAACAAATTAAAATATGACCGACAGAGCTGCTTTTAATGACATTCGGGTGCGTCATTAGAGCGCAGAGTGGTGCGTCCTGTGGCGCACGGGGAACAGCTGGACGGAGGCCTGGAGTGGCTAATCGGGAGTGGATTGCATACGCTTCGCCGCTACCGCTGTTCCAGGGCTGCCTCTGCCTCCTCTGGCAGGTTTTATTCCTTCATTTTTTTCACACACCCTGATGTAACGTCAGGGTAGTCGTTCAATGGTAATTGAAAGGTGTTGAAAGAGCAAGGGTGCCGTGGCGGAAAAAGCTATTATTACAGAAGAAAGCTCTGAAAACAGCCGCCGCTAAATGTGCAAAAATTGGCAGCTGTTTCAATAAAATGAGCTCGAATGATGACGATGAAATGGGAAAGATGTTTAACTTTGCCTGCCAGCCACCGTACAAGTTAATTATCAAGTCACTGAATTTTGTGATGCTGTGGCGCATAATGCAATGCTATATAGTTTAAATAATAACATGATGCAACGCCACATATCTGGGAGTTTTTGTCTTGTAGCCCTCAGAGTCAGAAGTGTGATACAGCACCAAGTACCAGCCATGAGCTCACAAAGACATTACTCATTACTTGAATATTAGAATTAATATAAGAAACAGTATGGTGGCGTTCTGTATGAATAGTGCCCTGAGATGTTAGAGGATTCAGCACTACATTCTACACTACACTACCACTTATGTGAATTTATCAGATGGCTTTGTAACAAGGGGTGATTTCATTTGTCCTGAGAATTATGACCAATTTTCAAAATGGGGTTGAGCGATGAACTTTAAATTGTATCATGATATATTGTCAGAATATTGTGATAACGATGAAAGTGATGATAAAAGACTATTTAACGCTTCTTGCAGTCTGTGTGGCCGTGACTACATGTCAATTATTGCTCGATAAGCACTAAAACATTCCTTAAAAATATTTAAAAATGTAACATTAAAACAAAAATCTGAATATGTTTCATCAGGACTTTAGTTACGTAAAGAAGTGTATTTTCTTTCATTATCAAACTGCACACAGTAACTGCATTTAAATATATGTTTGAGTTTATTGGCATTCATTGACGCTCTCGATAAACCAACAGTGGACAAAATAGCAAAAATAACAATCCTGAAAATACTGGCTGATACCACTGGTTGGATTTTATCCAGGATGAAATATGAAATAATCTGTATAGTTTTTTAAATAATAATACACCATTATCTTAAGTGGGACAGTGTGAGGCATGAAACCCCAGGGCTGAAAATGAGTCCCACTCCAGCCCTGGCTGGACACGATTTAAACCAGGCTCAAGTTAGCGGTAAAAGTTGAACGCTGATCCAGAATGAACTGATTGTAAATTACATCTGATCACGTATTCATCCTGCAACACGCGTGGTGGAGGTTTTACCAGGGACAGAGAGCAGAGGGACTTTCACCTGAGCTACAGGTAAACTTAAAAATCCAGAGGAACCCTCTCTGAGAATTTCCAGCTGGATTTGCATCAAAATGTGAAACATATCTGGTGTTTTGTTTTTCAAAATAATATATGTAGGCTTATATGTAATATATAAACTAATTAAACAATGATATGATTTTCCTCAAAGTAAACATACCATTTTATGTATACAGTTTTTATTTATTGAAATAATAATACTGATAACAGGTCAAAAGATGAGGGTCCAGGAAAGCTCCAAATGAAAGGTTTGGTTATATTTTAAACGCCAAAGATTAATATTATTTTCTCTACAATAAGTGTAGTAAATAGTAAGTACTGCACAAATGTTCAGTGACGGCGTTATAAAATGTTTTATTTAAAGGAGCAATAAGTAAGAACTGTAAAATCAACAAAAATCTCATTTGTCACCTAGGATGGAAGTAACATTCCCTATAAACAATCGATCCTCTCCATTAACAATGTCAACAAGTTTTAATCCCTTCAAAATTAGAGGTACGGTAGGAACAACTTTGGTGTAGTGTGTAGGTTGTGTTTACTTCCTGGTTCTTGAGCCAATCATATTTTTTATATGATCCCAGGGTTTTCCCATGAAAGAGCGCATCATTTGGTATTTCATCTTGGCAAAAGAGCAGCAGCCTGGAAACACAGAAGCCAGTAAGAAGAGTGGCCCAGAAATAGAACAAAATACAGCTTCATATATCTATCCATTATAAGTAAAAATTCAGTGGGGTTTCGCAGGAGCAACGGACCATTGAGGAGATGGCTGTTGTCAATCGTAGGCAGCGGGTGTGTTGTTCCGATTTGAAACACAAGGTTTCATTATTACTTATTGCCTGAATGATTATGACCAGTCCCATGACTAAACTTTTTTAAATCATAATTTATGTATTTAAAAGTAGCAATTAGGGCATGCTGGTGGCACAGCGGTACCTTGGCGCAGCTGACCCAGGTTCAATTCCAGCCTGCAGTACTTTGCTGCATATCTTCCTTATTTTCTCAAAAATTGATGGTCCACCTTACAATCCGGTGCGCCTTATATGTGATCAACGTTGTGCTTACTGACCGATTTCATGTGGTACAATGCACTCTAAAATCTGTTAAAAAGTACGAATTTTGTTAGCAAGGAAGCCGCTCTGCTCAATGAATATTCGGAGCATTACGGTCACTACCTGATCGGACCCCTTAGCAGTCTACAAGACTGCCTGACTGTAATGTCGAAACTGCTTTACTGCATTCATGTAAAGGCCCCCTCATACATGGGTGTAGTTCGCTCCGCGAAGGTCCACGTGTACCCGAGGCGGACTCTGCACTGACTCCGCTCAGTCAGGTACGTGTAACACTATAAACAATATAAACGGAGTATGGCTAGAAACAATAAACCTAGTATGTTAATTCAATCTAAAATTTACGTTTATTTTGGCCTAATGTTAGAAACAGGGCAGTGTAGTCCAACTACTCTGTCCTCCCGACAGAGACGGAGAGCTCTCCCTCTCAGGAGAGAGAGCGAGGCAAAGATCACCGTTTCCAACACGTGTTCCATCGTCAGGATGAGATGAGGTCTCTTCGATACAGCTGACACCGTCTGAAGGAGACGAGAGCCACATGCTTTCATCTTCATGGGTGCGTGGTCTCACAGGTATAGAACTTTTTGGTCCTGAACCTGCTTGCATGCTGGGAGCTGTTGTCCAATCTGCTATTTTATGGCACAGCATTATCTTTGTACCGACGAGCATGCAGTAGTTTCCCATCGATCAATGTTGTGTTCAGCTGTTCAGCTGCATGCCTTTATTTATCTTTTACATTTTTCTAGACACCTTTTTGGTTTTGGGAAAGGAATAAACTGTATTCCACCCTCTAAATCCCTCCGACTGCAATAGGTTCCTAATGTAAAATCCCGCCAATGTTGTTGGAGCTGAAGGGGTCTGCAGCTCCTGCAGGTAAAAAGCGTCTTACTTTGGGACCCATTTCAATCGCTGATTGGTCAGCTCACATGCATCCAATATCGATAGACAGGCAGTGTCACATGTACTCACCACTTCACCATCTGTGTCGCCAATTCCTCTGTCTCCAAAATGAGTGCATGCATAAGTAAGAGTTTGAGTGAGGTTCCGCTCAAGTTCTTCTACAAGTTTTTCTTTACATATCACTGCCTTTGCAAAGAAAGTGACGTACGCAAGATTTAGTCCCTGTTTGTGCTTATCCAAGGTTTCTAGATGAGACCCCAGACCTGTTTGTGTCATAGGTGAAAAATACCTTTTTGCTGGAAGCTGGTAGTGTTTTTTAATTAAGGAGGGGGAAAAGTGGAAACTATGACCTGCTGTGCCATTGGCTTTAAAATACATTTATAAAAAAACAAACAGGACTGTCACAGAAGGAAACATCTTTACTTTAGAGGTGTAAGTAATGTTTTTGTAAATGATTCCTCAGATCAAACAAGGAGGAGGCACACCGATCAATGGCTGGCCCATCTGACTGTTGCGCATAGGGTAAAAGAAGATCCTTGACAATACTGGAGAGCACCTTATTGACCTTATTGATTAAGAAATGCCAATCTAGATGTGATTTCTCCACGATGCAACTAGATTTTATACTATAATTTGGAGGACTGCCTTGATTTGGTAAGTCGGTAACATTTCCTGTTAAGAAATGTTTTGTTAATGTCTTTGATCACTTTGGGAGATGCTGTGTTTGTGTTTGCAAATTGCTCCAAACTGCTGGACTAGATAAGCACTTTTGCATTTGCATATATTAAGTGCAATCTTATGCAGAAATTAAATCGATAGCTTGTGCAACGCATTAGCAAAAACGTAGAAAACTGAACTCCTTTTTGGTCCATCTATGTCCTAAATAGTGCAAATATAACCAAAAGCAAGCAGGTGCAAAAACAAGTTACAGCACATAAACAAATATGTTTTGATGAATAATGTATGTGTTCAAGAACAGGAATGGCTAAAACCACCTTGTTGCCTTCATTCTGCCAAAACTAGATGATCACTTGTTTAAAGCATCACTGTGGGTTCTCTCCTGAAAGGAGCAGGAAACTCAATGATGGCCATTTTTTTCCCCCCTGTCTGATGGAAGAGCCAGGTTTCAAAGAATTTTTGGTTGCAGGTGAGTAAATTGAGATTGAGGAAGAGAGATTCACTACACATACAGAGGGATGTCTGGGAATCCCTTGGAATGAAATATTCAGAGTTGGAAGTTATATATTTTTTAATATCAGTTTATGAAAAAGTCAGAGTGGGGATTTGCGCTTGATTGATTTCACCTCATTTGTGTCATATTGCTTCAGCCACAACCACCTCAGTTTGTGCTTGCAAACTACATCCAACTGTTGCACCAGGCTAATATTGCATTTGGGAAAAGTTGTTGAAAACTGTTGGCTTAACAGCCCTGATAGGCAAAGTTTACTTTTCTAATGCTTTAGTTGTTACATTTCTGTTTTCATTTCAAGTAAAAACAAAAAGAATACACTGGTTAACATAAAAATAAATGACTTTAAATAAACAATCCAAATTGGCAATATAAAGTTGTATTTTGCATTATTATGATTATTGCTAAGTTAAAATATAGCAGCTGCTCATTTTTGTGCATACATTTCTGATTATGGTTTAATTTGTTATCATAATTGCCTGACAGCCCTCTTATCTCCTTCAACATTTTGGATGTCTTATCTTAGACTTGAGGGCTTGTAGTTATCCAGTCTAGTGTTTTGGAGCAATTAATTAATCCCAGCAGCCACATAAATCCTCAACCCACTTCTACCTTAGGTATCATGCAATGACAATGAGTCCATTTAAAATAATCTCCAAACTATATCTGTTATTAACCACAGTTTATTTATGCAACATGGCCAAACTTAGAATATATGAATACTTACTTAGCCCAAAACGTAAGTATTAGGGTTTGCTTGACTCTCTCTTTATTCCAACAATACATTTAGGCAACACATCTTTGTTGTAAATTTCCCTTTGAACGGTTCCACAACTGAAAGGAAATAGCATTTGTGGATTTAGCAGCAGAACTGAGTAACAAACAGCTTATTCTAATATTGACTCTTTTGTGTTGCTTATTGGATTATTGAAGTTTAAAGATAAAATATTCTGCAAAATATACTGGCAATTTAACAGTCTCTTCATTGAACAAACAGGGGCCCCAATAGTGCATGGCAAAACAGTGCACCTCCTCCTCATAATGGTCACCAGCTTGGTCACACACTACTGTAGTTTAAGACACGATAATATAATATAAGATAAGATAAGATAAGATACGACAAGATAAGATAAGATAAGATAAGATAAGATAAGATAAGATAAGATAAGATAAGATAAGATACGATAGAGTTTATTGATCTCACAGTGGAGAAATTCACGTGTCACATCGGCTCAATGATCAAAAGAAGGAGCCAAAAGGAGGAAAAGGTGCATGAGGTATATACAGTGCATCCACATATATACAGTGGATTGAAAAAAATAAATAAAAATAAAGCAGAGATTTAAGATGACTTATGTACATTTAAGGTGACTTAAATACATATGTATATACGTTGTACAATAAAGTGGTACCAGGTAAAGAACAACAGTGAGGTAGTGAAATAGCTATAACAGCTGAAGTCTCTTATTTAGTCTCTGTGATTATTGCACAGGTTATTGCACAGGGTATTAAATAGTTATTGCAGATTAGTTATTGCACAAGTTATTGCAGTTATAGTGCAGCATTGTAAAGTCTGATGGCAGCAAGGATGAATGACCTGCGGTAGCGCTCCTTTTTACAAACAGGGTGTATAAGTCTTTCACTAAGGGAGCTGCTAAGCTCCACTACAGTCTGGTGCAAGGGGTGGAAGGTGTTGTCCATGATGGATGTGAGCTTGGACAACACCCCTCCTCTCGGCCACTTCCTCCACCGAGTCCAGAGTCCAGCCCAGGACAGAAGGGGCCTTCCTCACCAGCTTATTCAGCCTCTTTCTCTCCCGGTCTGCGCTGCCTGGGGCCCAGCAGACGACAGCGTAGAGAAGAGCTGAGGCCACCACAGAGTCATAGAAGGTTTTAAACAGGGGCTTGATTGCACCAATGCCAAGTTTTGTATCCCTTTATTCAACGAACAATTGTTGCAAAACAGCAAATGTGGTTGCGTTGGTCAGACTGACCCAAGATGATACTACATACATTCAATGCACTCTGTGCAAGAGTGAAGTAGTAACCCTCCCCAAAGACAGAGGATACGGGATTGCAACTAGCTGCAGAACATCATTAGGATATCTAAACACATTGAGATCACATTCAATTGTGACAAGCTTTGTTTGAACAGTGAAGGAGATTACGCCAAAACTGTACTCTTACCAAAAGCCGTTTGGCACTAGCGCAAAGGTTTTAGCAAGGTTTTCATGGGCATAACCCACAAACTCAACTTTGTTATTCCACCCACAGATGCATTTTTCTTACAGACGTTATACTATATTCTATATATCTGCTGTTCTAATTACTGATTTTATGTCATTCTCGCCCAGTGAACGCTGGACATAGGCACCAGCAACCCCTGCGACCCCATGAGGGATTAAGAGGGTCAGAAAATGGATGGATGGATGTCATATAGTGTTTTACAATCTTTCTTCCTTGAAGCCCACATTTCGCATCAAAAAAGCTCATGTCTAAGCTTGAGCTCATAGTGACTGAATAACTTACTAATTTACTGCCTCCCTATTTCTTTTGTGAAATGTGCAAGATAATTTTTACTTTCATAAAAAAAATACCTTGATCTTTCCTTTTTGTCCAGGGATCAGATGTCAGTCCAGCCTGTTACAGACTTCTGTTTTTTATAGAGACCAAATAGATAAATGCCTTTGTATGCATGTAGCAAGCTGAGAGAATGACCTTAAGCTTTTTGTTTGCTCAAACTGAGCGCGTCACATTGTTCTTTCAGAATCCAGAACTTTTTTGTCTGTGTTCTACAGGATTTTTTCCCCCTCTGAATCAGCTTGAAAATTGGCAAGTTTACCTTAGCTGCTGTTTTTTTTTGTATATAGTGCAATATTTCTATTCAACAACCACTTTATTGCATACTTTTTAACTTCTCAGTGGGTGTTCATCTGATACACTCATGCAACTGCACAGTAATATACATCATCTGTAAAGGGACTGCTATCTGTTTTTTTTTACCCAAACATGAATCTTATCCAATGCTAAGGACTATTTGCACGCTTGTAGTTTCTCAGGAAATGTTGTTGGTGCAATCATCCATCCATCCATCCATCCATCCATCCATCCATCCATCCATTTTCTAACATGCTTACCCCTATTGGGGTCGCGAGGGGTGCTGGTTCCTATCTCCAGCTGTCAATGGGCGAGAGGAGGGGTACACCCTGGACAGGTCGCCAGTCCATCGCAGGGCATTGGTGCAATCAAAAAAAGGGAAAACATCATGTCTTGCTGTGCCTGTGTGTATTATACATAATCTATGTGCATTCTGAGCTGGTGTCTCACCAAACTGTCATAATGGTAACCCATAATGACAATAAAGATTCTCGAAGAGGAAATAATATGAACCTCTGTTCATAAAAACCTCTGTCACATCTGAGTTTGTCTGACCACATTGCTCCTCATCCCAGCATACACAACTCTCACAGAAAAAGACCAAGACAGTTATTAAGCAAATAATTGCCAAAGGATGTTCTCACTCAGCTCCAGGACAATTGTCTTCATACAGTACAGAATGGTCCATATTTGAGCCCTTTGCAGAGGAGTTGAATCACTTCTCTGAAGTCTGCAACCATCATACCGGTCCCCAGAAATAATCAAAACATCCCAGCAGAGACTACCCATTTTGAGCCTGGCAAAGAGAGTGGAATTAAGGAGAAAGCTGCTCATTACTTTCAACGACTCCACTATATAATGTTTTCTGCCGTACTGCTTAACAGCTTCTTATGCCATCGCCATAGCAGCTGAGCAGAAAGTCCTGCAGAGGGTGGTGAACAAGACAGAAAACATCTCTGGTTGTTCCCTTCCCTCCCTGGACCTTCTCTCCCATTGCCTATGTACAGTATTTGCAGAACCAAGAAAATTCTTAAGGGATTCCTCCAACCGTGAATAATGTCTGTTTTCCTGCCCTCAATGAAACGCTACAGAAGGCTGTTGAGCAGAATAAAAAGACTGGCAAACAACTTTTACTCTTGGGCCATACAAAAAAAAAAAAAAAGAATAAAAAATAATGGAGATGTCTGTTGCGTCTACCTGTATTTATTATTTGTGTGCTTACTGAGCCGGTGACGGTCTCAGAAAAAATGTCACCAAGGTAACACACAGTGTCAATAAAAGATTCTTGATTCTTGATATGTACTCTAAACTCTTCTTTCCACAAGTTGTCACTTTCACTGCAACTTTATTAATGCTACCATAGACCGAAGAGTTTGTGTGAATGTCACCTGGATCATAGCAAGCAAGTACTTGATATACAAGGATAATCTATTTATAGTTGAATTTATTGTTTCTTTATGTTTTGAGTGAGTTTCAAGTGTGTTTATTGCTCAACCGATGACTATTTACTTTTGTTGTAGTTTTGTGTACAGTGATAATAAAGTCTTCATGTCCTTTCTTCTCAGCTCCTATATCATATCTCTATATGGCGCTTTGATTCATCCACTCCTTGCGTCTTAGTTTTCAAATGCATTCTTGCACAAATGCCCTTTGCACAATCAAATTCTGTACATACAAATGTTTTTTTTTTTTTTAAAATACTCACCTGTACACTATGACTTTCTCCTGCATCGTTTACATTTCAATTGCTTTACTTTTAAATTCAGTGCTGTACCCTATACTGTATTTTAAATCTAATGTAATCCACAAGCTGTATTCTTGCACAAATGCCCTTTGCGCAATTAAATTCTGTACATACAAATGTTTTTTTTTTAAAAATACTCACCTGTACACTGCAACTTTGCCTGCATTGTCTACATTTAAATTTTTACTTTTAAATCACTGCTGCACCTTATACTGCAATTAGATTTTTACTGCAATTTACAAGCTGTATGCAACGAAATTTCGTTCTGTACGCATTCTGTGCATACAAAATTACAAATAAAGTTGTCTAAGTCTAAGTCTAAGTCTTTCTGATACGTTTTTTTTAAGTTTGGGATCCATGATTAGGCATGATACAGAGGCCCATTTCTCTTAGTCACTCCTCAAAATAGGAAAAATAAGAGACCATGCCATTCAAGTAAAGCACATGTGTGTTGATCTAAACTTGACCAAATTTACAAATAAAAACTATGATAGGAAAGCCAGGTGTTAAAAAAAAATCTAAGGCAGATTTTTCAATATGAGAATATTCATCAGCTCCAGTAGGACATTCATTTATCTAGTTTTTCTCTTTGGGTGAAAATGAATGTGGAAGGTGCTGTAAATTTACATTCCAATCTGACTTTTGACTAGTTTTTCTTTTTTTGCTGTAAATTCATACATACAAACTCTTTCTTCTTCTCAATTTCTTTGGAATCTCTTCCATCCACTAGCATCTGTCACTCTTCTTTTCCGATACACTTCATCATTAAGATGCCACCGAGGACTCTTGTCCTTTCCCATTTTCCTCCTGCCCTGCCGGCCGCCCTCATATCGGTGAACTCTCTGCTATACAAGATCCCTATTTTCTCAAGGATTGTCAGTGCTCCGTGGAGTCAGAGAGCAGATCATTTTTGTTGCTATTTTGGATACATCCACGGTGATATAAACTCAACAACACAGTCATCGTTACCAACAAGTTGGCAGTTTTGCACAGCATCCTTCTGTGCTTCCCGTGTGTGCTTGGCAGAGGTGAGAATGCCTCACGCACAAGCAATCTTATGTTGTCGGTGTATGTTTGAACAACCTGACTCCGATGTCAATCTGCAGAGTTTATGTGTGAAAACAGCTAAGAGGAAAAAATGTCAGTGTTAACAGGGAAACTGCGTTCTCCTATATTTGCACGAGACCGCAAATCCATTTTTTTTGTCTGTCTAATCATTTCACCCATCTTGTTTTCATTGTAATTTCACCTGACTACTTTTGTTGTGTCTACCATAATTACTGGTCTGTCAGTCAATTTTATAGCGTGCTGAAATTGTTTATGTGCTCATGGTGGCAGCAATCGTTAATTTTTTTTTAACACACTTTATTTTTTTATTTTTTTATTGCACTTAGTTAAGCAGCTAATATACATTTTTCTGTGCACAGCTGTAGCATGAGCTATACACCTCAACTAACGCTTGTCATCCTAAATTCTTTTTCTTTTTTGTAAAACAAACATTTAATAAAAAACAACGTTTTTGACACAACTCCAGCTCAAGGCCAAGCCCCTATGACGAGTTCAACAACAGGGTCCGGGTGAGTAAAAACAATGTAAGCTTTATCTTTGTCCAGGAGAATAATCCTTTTCCTCTCTCTGTCTTCATGCACTGCCTACAATACAAATAAACCGAAGGCTACATTTGAAAAACAAATGAGATGACCTCAACATATCACACATTCCAAAGGAGTCATGGTAACACTGTATCTAACCGTAAATATAGAAGAAAAATCTGCAGGAAACTTTGCAAATTATAACACAAACGAAAGACACTATAAAGCAGCCTTGCAACGTTTAACCCAAGATTTGTCTCAATGAAAACTTTTCTTTGTGCCGTGCACTGCGGAGGATTAATACACCTAAGAAATAAGACCTGCTGAATGTTGCAATCAATTCAATACAACAACACAGTGAATAGAAGGGGAAAAATGTATTTCATTGCGTGTGCTTGAGGCAGGGAGCAGTCTGTGTTAATTCAGTGGCAACAAAAAAAAAAATCTTTATTGTACCATCTTTGCCCAAACACCAATTGTTGTGGCTCAGTAAAAAGCCAACAATAGTCTGTGTCCTCCACCTAGTCTACTTCAGTACTCCCAGTTTTTTTTTCTTGTGTGCAGACTGGGATAGGCATGGAGGAAGACAACTTTTCAACAGCTTTTCAGAACTGATTTAGCACAAAATAAACACTCGCACATAAAACTCAATTCACACATCTACAGCAGTTTGCTAGTGCTTCTCCTTTTCAGAGCTCTGCAGCATATGAGTCATTGTGGGTGGAACTTCCTTCTGGCTGTCGATAAATCTGAAAATTTAAAGCAATGTCCTCTGCAACACCAATATTGAAAATTATAATCATTGTCGGCTCAAATTAAGTCTTGTTTGCAAAAAACAAAAATCAATAGTTTGCAGCTGAACAACCTTTGACGCAAAGGTTGATGGAAGTTTCAAACGCTGTTATTTTCTACTTTCCTGTTGTAGTTAGCTGTGCTGCAGTGTTAATGCTATCATAGAGGTAAACAAAAACTATTGGAGATTATGCAGCTATTCAGCTTGTTGGTCTTTTGTAGGGTGCAATACAGAGTGGCACATTTTAGAATGGTGGTCAAAATGGTACTGATATTTTTTGACATATTCCTTCAGAATATCCTTTCTTTGATCTTTAAGAGATTTTTTTTTTAATTTAAAAAAAAAATTTCAAGTATTTCAACTAGTGATTCTTATCTTTTAAATTTGACAAGCGATAAATCATGTAACCTTTCTGGTTCTACTAAAGACTTTTGGAGACTCATTTGAAAGGACACATCATTAATGTAAATCTGTTGGGCTCTCTTTGGCCTTAAGACAGTAATTCTTAATGCTACGCTGCCAGACAGGACAGGTGGAAAAAAAAGAAGAAAAGAAAAAAGAAAGGACACATCATGCTAACTCTCAGCAGGTGCTGCAATGAGCTTGTTGTCCTACATATTGTATTGGGGCTAAAATGCACATTGTCATTACCTGCACAAAATGTTTCATGCATGTAGAGCCACTACACAGACCAAGCATGAGCGAGCATGACACAAGCTAGATTTCTGAAAATGTGATGTAGTAACCATGCATGTACTATAATTGAGACGGCTTTACTTGACTAAATTGTTTACATGGTAAATAGGTTACTAAGATCTTATGTACTTTTTTATTTCCTTGCTATGACCCTAATATTTAATTCCCTCCAGTCATGGGTTAATATTTTTTGTAGCTTTTCCCATTGCAAGGAGATACAATGCCAATAGCTGAAAATATTTGACTAACCAGACAGTTCTGAAGACCACATGCACCTGGCTTCAAGTTAACTTTGAGTAAAATGTATGGAAAGCAGATATAGTGGGTGCTGGGTAGAGAGGACTGCTTGTGCTGTTTCCTTCTAAATGCAGCCAAGACATAAACATGTTCAAAAAGCTTTCCCTGCACCATTATAAAGTCCAAAATACAGCTACTTTTCCCACTTGGTGGTGGTTGAAATATCCCTGCTTTACTTTCTCTGCCTTCTGTTTGGGTATGTGGCAAAGCATCGGAAAAGTTCTGTTTAATGGACATTGAATAATAATAATAAAAAAGTTTTTAACAGCGTGGTCAACAATTACATTTTGTTGAAAATCTAATAATCATAAATCTGGTAACTGTGTTAATTGTTTACATTTTTATATAACCGTTTTGTTAAAGAATGATTGCTTGTGTGAAATTAAGTTTTTGTTTAAATTTCAACCATATGTCATTGTGTATGGTGGAAAGGTTAAGATGCATGTAAAACTTCATATGTCAAAGTTCATCTGTCCTACTCTGTAGGTCTGCCTGGTTCACATGGAAAGATAAAGATGTTGATTTTTGACCCGATCTTTCCCTTCTGATAAAGGACACCTCCATTATCATGATGGCTCTAAAGATAATATTAAGAGGTATTCCTGCCTTTTGTTCGGAAGAACGTTAGTACTGCACTGACCCAAAATTTGAGATATTCAACATATTTAATGATGAGATCAAAATACAGAAGACCAGAACCTTCGGTGGACATTGGTAATGGAGGACCATTTTTCTCTGTTAAAGTTGGTCCACAAACAATCGCCATTGCTCCTTTCTCGTCAACCACGTTTATTTGCTTTGAACTCAAATTTTATCACAAGAGGTTTTGCAAGATTTCCTGTCTGCCATCAGAATATTCATTAGTGAAATCTGTTTGTGCGTGGTGGGTTGTGCTTGCCCTGTGGTTGGACACCACACACTGTAGGACCAGACCTGTTATGGCTACGATTTTATTTGTCATCATGTTTGGGGTCTCTCAGGTTTTGAAAGTCAACCAAGAATATTAAAATATTGCAGTGTGCAGTTGGTGGTGCTCGGTGTCCGGGTGTCCTGGTGGCCGCTTCCCATGGCTGGATCCAGTCCGGCATGGCTGGCTGCTGGTGGAGCCCAAGGGCTCTTCCCCTAGGGCTCTTCCCCAAGCTCCTGGTTACTTCAGCGTGGTGGCTATTGGGGGGTTTCCTGGGACTCGCCTCTGCTCTTCCCTGGGATGGGGGAGGCAGCTCTCTTTGTATTGGCCCCTATTGGGCACCTCTGCTCGGGGGTCCCTTCGGCCATCAGGGGTTCTGGTTCCCCTGGCGTCTGCCTCGATGGTCTGGGGGGCAGGTCTTTGGCTCCTCACAACCAGTATTGAGCATTTTCCTTATGGAAAAAAAACGTTTCAGACACTCTCACAAATACCTACAGGGGCTTGGGCTCTTCTAGTCAGGCTGTAATCAGGCCTCAGTGTAGCTTGCAAAATTGACTTGGCTGTACATGAAAAGAGCTTAATCACAATTTCAGATTGAGTAAGCCAAACTCACAACAAAAAAGAAAATAACAGTGTGCTTTTTCAGATGTATATTTTTTTATTCTTAAATAGCTTACTGATAAGTGTTTCTTTTCTCTACCTGCTTATCAATCTGCCAAAGCAAGTTTGAGAGCGAGCTATTTAAAACTAATTTAGAACCAAAATAAGGTAAATCATGGAATATTGCTTATTTCTTATGTAGGAATCTCTTGAATTTAACGGTCATAGTTTGTGGAAAAGCAAGCAAATTAGCTGAATAGTTTCACCCCGTGGAAGGGAAATTATTATGTGCAGGCATGTGTTGAACATTTTTGCTTACCTCAGCAAAAGCCTCAAAGTCAGCAGTAAATTAACTTAAAAATGACTGATAGGGATTACAGAATAGCTTGAGCCAAGTTAAACAATATTCATTTTAGGCACTAATGAGAATAAAACATGTGTCATGATTTGATTAAATTGTCATTTGCATTAGGTGACACAGAGATTGTGGGGATTTAATGGTGTCGTGAAAAGGCTCAAACAAAGGTGTGTTGTGCTGTTTGGCAGCTCCTAGTTGAAAGTGAGTGAAAGCAGCAACCACACTCCATTTGGCAGCCAATACCACCTCAAATTACACTGTAGGTGCACAACTCCTGATCCCCTTCCAACAGCTATTAGTCATTATTTAGCTGTTCATAAAATGTTTTATTGGCTGTAACAGTTTATGCACTTTCCTAGACAGGTAAGTCATGATAAAATGTAAATCAACCCCCAGCAACTATACTTCAATAAAACAACACCAACAAAAACAATAGCTTAATTGAACTTCAGTCGAATGACAATTTTCTTTTCTAAAATAAAAGAGCTCCCCCATAAATCACAGCTGAGGACTTGTAAATATCCAATCTAATGAAGACTAAGCCTCCCTCCTGTAGTTGCAGCTCCACACAACCCTGTTCTACACAAGCACATACTTTGCATATTTTTTTTTTGCTCGGCAAACAGTTGCAGAACAAATTGTTAAACACCATAAATCCACAAAGTCCTTGGCAAATTTCGAGCAGCAGCGAAAGAAATGTTCTGATTCTTCACATTTTCATGGAACACCAGATAAATCTTTGTACTTGTTACTAAAGGGAGAGGAGAGAAAAACATAACTTCTGTTGCAAGAATACATTTCAAGGTTTCAACATTGTTTCTCAGTCCTATGCGTTTTTCACTTAAGAAACATTCACAAACACGAGACAAGGTGTGCCAAGATTTTAAAGTTATTAGATATTCAGCTGTGTCATATGCGTGCTAATGTGATCACACACACTCACACACACACACAAACGTATTTGCTCACCTGCCTTGACTCATATTTGAATTTAAGTGAGATCCCATTCTTAATCCATATTGTTCAATATGACGTTGGCCCACCCTTTGCAACTATAACAGCTTCGATTCTTCCGGGAAGGTGGCCCACAAGGTTCTGAAAATGTGTGTGTATGTGTGTTTATGGCAATTTTTCACCATTCTTCCAGAAGCACATTTGTGAGGTAATGCACTGATGTTGGATAAGAAGGCCTGGCTCTCAGTCTCCACTCTAATTCTTTCCAAAGGTGATAGATCAGGTTGAGGTCAGGACTCTGTGCAGGCTGGTCAAGGTCATCCACACAATACTCTATCATCCATGTCTTTATGGACCTTGTTTTGAGCTCAGTGCACAGTCATGTTGGAAGAAAAAGGGTCTGTCTCCAAACTGTTCCCACATTGTAGGGAGGATGCAATTGTCCAAAATCTCTTGATATGCTGAAGAATCAGATTTCCTTTGACTGGAACTAAGGGACCAAACCCAGCTCCTGAAAAAACAACCCAACACCAGTATTCCATTACATTTGGCAAAATACAGTCAGACGAATACTGTTTTTCCTGACAACCGCCAAACCTCGACTTGTCCATCAAATTGTCAGATGAAGAAGCGTGATTCTTCACTCCAAAGAATGCGCTTCCACTGTTCTAGAGTCCAGTGGCGGCATGCTTTCCACCGCCACATTCAAACACCATTCCATGAAGCGCTCTACACGCTGTTCATGAGCTAACCTGAAGACATCATGAACTTTGGATATCTTTAGAGATTGACTCTTCAGAAAGTTGGCGACCTCTGAGCACTATGCACGTCAGCAAAGCAGTTGACTGTGGAATATTTAGGAGCAAGGAAATTTCACAACTGGACTTGTTTTACTGGAGTGATCCTATCATAGCACCACCCTGGAATTCACTGAGTTCCTGAGAGAGACCCATTATTTTACAAATTTTTGTAGAAACAAGTCTGCATGCCTGGATGCCTGACTGTTATAAACCTGTGGCCATGGAAGTGAAACACCAGATTTTCATTATTTGGATGGGTGAGCGTATACACTTGGCAATACAGTACATATATAAACCTGACCCTAGCCAGATGTATTTCGCTCCGTCTAGCTCCACTCATCCATCTGGGACAGATCCATAGGAATGGCGTTTCAGAAGGCTGGGCCTTATCAAAAATTATTGCATCTGATTGGATAAGCCACTTGTCTGTCATCTTTATCGAAGTGCTATTTCAACCACTCACACCGAAGCCAACCCGTGACGCTGTGAGAGCATTTTTTTTTTTATGTGTTTGCGGCTCTATTGGTACGTGTTTTATTGACAGTGAGCTGACAGGAAGAGGGGGGAAGACAGGCTGCAAAGCGCCGTGGGTTGGAGTCAATCCGGGGCCGACTGCGTCGAGGACTAAAGGCCTCCTAACATGGTTCGCGCTAACCGCTCTGCCACGGACGCGCCCTGGAAAACAAAACTTGCCAAATCCGGTTGGGAGAAGGGCGAAAACATGGTTTCCACCAACAAAAGCCTTCAGAGCCGTTCTCTGATGTTCTTTTAATGAAACAATATTAGGTAGATTGGACAACACGGAAGAAATAGCAGCATCAATGTTAACGCTTGCTTCCTCGATCCGAGCCGCCATTGTTTTTTTTTCACGGTCTCTGCTCCACTACGTCACATCTATGAAACTCCAACCCTGCGTCCTGACTGGCTGGATAATAAAATTGGTTGAAGAAATCACTCTCTATGGGAGATGTCCCAGATGGATGTGAGTGAAGCTAGGCGGAGCCAGATATATATATATATATATATATATATATATATATATATATATATATATATATATATATATATATATATATCTCAGAAGAAGAGAACAAACAAATAACTGTTGGGGTCATGTTGGTCCAAAATCTAAGCACAAATGAGAATATTAAAAATACATTAAACCAGAGGTGTCAAAAGTCCAGCCCAGTGGCCATTTGTGGCCTACATTGTCATTTTAGGCTGCCACAGTTCAAGAATGGTTCAGCAAATATAATTTTTTTGTAATTGTCAATCCATCCATCCGTCCATCCATCCATCCATCCATCCATCCATCCATCCATCCATCCATCCATCGAGACGAGCTGTTGAGGAGTTTAAATTAAAATACAAAACTAATTGTAGATTTTTTGAAATATTTAAAAAAGTTGCTATATTCAGTTTACAAAATATTAAAAGAAGAGCAGAAGTAAAATACTTTCCTATGTGAATGTGTTTTATGACGTTACCCAACTGATTTTGAGCTGGAGATTACAGGGCCTGTGTTGTTTTGTGTTACTGCTTCATTTCACAACAAAGGGCTGCACCGCTCTAGGGCCAGAGTCCAGCAAAATAGCTACCACATATATCCCCCACCCCCTGTGCACACACAGTAAGTGATTCTACATTACTGACCCTCAAGGCTACATGTGCACATTGTTGGAAGGAGATGCTTTACACAATGGCTGTATTTTTTCTAAATGTGGTGCCATGCCACAAACAACAGGGGTTATTTCACAACAACAAAGGAGCCCATTGGCTAAATTACCCGCGATGCAGATGTATATATTTTTGTTCCTTATGCGGATGTGAGCTATCTCCACATGCTTGAAGTAACTAACAGCCACACTACCAAGCTCGTCTCACAAACAATCAAACTCAAGATGAGCTCCACTGAGAGACATGTCGAAATAAATATGACATTTGAAGCACCATAATCACTGCTAAACGGTGGAGCATTGTTTACTGGCAGGTATGCTGGGTAGCCAGTAATGTGCATCTGTCGCTGCCGCTTAGCCATATCGGAGAACAACAAAACCACCACTGTGCTCTCGGCTTAGCAATGCCAGCTACAACAGAAAATAGCCAACTCTGTCTGTCAGACTCTCTGTTTGTCTGTCATTCTCCCTTTGTCTCCTGTTCTCACACACATGCCCCTAAAAAAAAAAAAAACATCGTTTTTGCAAAAAAAAAAAAAAAAAAGAGAGAGGGGGTCGGATGAACCAGTCCTGAATCTATTCACAGCTGTCCAACAACATGAAAGGAGTTGAGCCAGTCAGAAAAATTGCTCTTTCCTTCACCGCTTCTTGCTCGTCTTCGCTCTGCAGCGGCGGGCCTACCTCTCATTAAACAAGCACAAAGAGGCTTTACAATTACAGTTTGATAGACTGCTGCTTCAATTAATAAATTTATCTTTAACATCAGTGGGATGAACGATTTCTCATTTTCTTTTTCTTTTTTTTCTTTTTTTCTTTTTTCAAACATCTTCTAGACCACAGCACTGCAGAGCACATTGTAATATTTTTTATGAATATCAATCAACTCTCGGTGATGTAAAATCAAACTTGATCCGTATAGGGTTTGGCAGGTAGATACTGCTGCACAGTGCCTGAAATTAATTTAAAGTGATGGAAAATTATAAACACAGAACGTGAAAGAATAGCCTTATGTGGTACACACAAATTAAGGTTAACTAAAGTAAACATTTGCATATCTAAACACAGGAATATCTCCAACTATTTGTACAATTGAAAACCTCATTCCAGTTGCTCTGAAGCTGCTCTCAAAAATAAAGAGCTTGTTAAATTAAGAGCAAATCTTCTGGTTACACACCGACACCATTCCACATGCATTTGCAACAGAGAGCTGCGACGGGCCTGTCTGTGACGCACAAATGCACTCGTTCCATTTTTATTTAATCATCAAATCATCCCAACCTGACAGTAACACAAGCAGCAATATGCTGAGAAATTATTGCAAATGGCTTCATTAGTCTAATAACAAGCATTATTTAACTACAATCATGTGACTAACACGTCGGGTTTTCATCGAGAAGAAACCAAATGATCAAATTCAGCAGCTTCTGTGAAAATATCCAGAGATGGCAATTAGAGTGGAAGTAAATGAGGCCTGCTAATCTTCTATTTTTTTTTTTTTTCAGTCATGCTTGCCACTTGTCTGCCTTGCCAAAACATTAACATAACCTGCTGACAGATTTTGCCAACATACAAGGCCGGGTACTGTCAGCTCCTGACATGAGGTGTGGGTTTTTTGTTTTTTACTGTTCCTGTTTGTGTCATTAAAATTATGCAGGTAAAGTTTTTTTTTTCTTCTAACCTGAACAGCTTGAGGACAGATCAATCAGTTTGATCCAAATGTAACAAAATATATATTTTTTCTGCAAGTGAATTGAACTGTTACTTTAAATGTACACACTCTCTGCTCTAACAAAATTTAGAATGCATAAAAACTATACAGATATCCAACAAAACATATATTAACACAGAGCTGCTAGTTGTATGTTTATATTTTCTTTTGTCTAATCATATATGGTTCTGGTATGAAATTGACATAAACTCATCACGGACATGAATTCTGAAGGAAAATGGGAATCGACCAGCAGCATTGTGCCGATGCTCCCAAGTGAGGGTGTTTTTCTTCTTTCACCCTGTGCAGTATAAAGAGCACTGATGACTTTAGTCATTTATCCTGGCAACAAATGCCACACATTCATTTTTTAAGCCGTACAGATGAAACTAGACACATGTTTGATTTTAAATAACAAGTAATGGTTGCACACGTTGGAATTTAAAGAGGGTTTTCTCCAATCTTCACAGGGCCAAGTTCATACGTATTGTCTCAACTATATTACATGCATATGTTGATATAATTACACATCCCTTGGTTGAAATCCACTAATAAGTTACAGAAAAACCACACACACTGGTCATTAATACATTTTTGAAGTACATTACCTTGTAAAAGTATTCATAACATATGAGAGTTTTCACGTTTTGCCACATTACAACAACAAACTTCAATGTTTTTATTGTAATTTGATGTACTAGAGCAAACAAACATAGTGCATAATTTAGGAATGAAAATTATACACAGTTTTAGAATTTTACATACAGGTCCCAACCAGCTTTTGACATCTAGAAATTGAAAGTTTTTGTCCATTTTTTTTCTTCCCCCAAATAGCTCCAGCTCAGTCAGATCCAAAGTAGAGCATTTGTGAACATCAATTTCTTCATGTACATTCTGACCGATTTATGTGTGGGCTTTAAATTTATAGCCACGTAATATGCTTATAAAAAAAGGACCAAGACCTGTTTGTTCATGATAACATAAGGTTATATACACCAAGCCTCCACCTTGATAGTCTTTTGATAGTCCTTTTTGAGCCTAAGAGTTGTTTGCTCTCGGGTGCGATTAAGAAACAAAAAGAGAAGTGGTGACATCTAGCGACAGTATCATAGAACTATCAAAAGTTTGCTTAATTTATAAATCAATTGGAAATAATGTCATGATTTGGGTTTGGTTATGTGTTTTGTTTGTTATTTGATTAATTACTTTACTCTCCTGCCTTAAGTTCAGTTTCTAATTTTGGTTCTGTCTTAGAGTTTGATTTTGTTTTAGGTTATAAGTTTATCTGGCCTGCTCAGACCATTTATGTCACCAGTCTAAGTTCAGTTCACCTGCCAGCATTCTTTTGTCTTCCTGTCACTCCCCTTCACCAGTCACCATCCAATCGGCTTCAGTTTACTCCCAAGCACTTCCCTGTTCCCGATTAGCTCCACCCATGTCAGTAATTAGTTTCACTCCATTCACCTGATCACCCCCTTACTTATACCTGCCTCTGCCCCCTGCAATCTGCCACATCATTGTTTGTTTCAGCCATGTCCATGGGTGAGTTTTGCCAGCATTCCCTGTACTGTGTTTTTCCCTCCCTTATCAAATTGCCTGCTTTTTTGCCTTGGACTGTTTTTTACCACAAGCTTTGTTTTTGTCCTGCCCTTCATTTTGCCTGCCTGTCTTGGTTTCTGCTCACATCTGTTTTTGGAAAAATAAACCTTCTTTAACCTAACCTCTGCTTGTCTGGTTGAATACTGGGTCCTGCTGTCTCTGGTTCGTGACAGAATGATGTGGCCATAACCGGACCCATCGCCAGACAAGTACGTTGTTTTTTTTTTTTTCTCTCCTCTTTTTCTTTTTTCCCACCATGACCCGACCACAGGAGGATCAGGCTCTATGGGAGAGGGTTTTTGCTCAGGTGGAATTCCTTCGAAGGCTGAGCAGAAAGCCTGAGAGGTTGGATATGGAGGCGATCAGGGCGGAGATCCCGTTCATCCTCCGTGAAGGACTTCATCCCCTGCCTATTCCCCGCCTGGTTCCTGCCTCACAACTTCGCCCAGCAGCGCCCAGCCGGGTTTCCCCTGTGCCACCCAGCAGTAGTCCAGCAGCTGCATCACACGCCACGGCCCAAGTCTGCGTGGGTGTGGAGCACGCTGCGCCGCCGGGCACAGAGGTTCCTGCCGCGCACGCCACGGTCCAGGTCTGCGTGGGTGCGCGCACTGCTGCTGCCTGTGCGGAGACGGTGCATGTCGGAGCATTGGGCACAGAGGTTCCTGTTGCACACGCCACGGCCCGAGTCTGCGTGGGTGTGCATGCTTCAAGACCTCTGGCCTTCGCCGATGTCCCATCTCTGCCTGGGGTTTCTGACTCACCGGAGCTCCATGAGGGGGTCCAGGAGGACCTGCCTCTTCTCAAGCTCCATGAGGGGGTCCAGGAGGACCTGCCTCTTCACAAGCCCCAAGAAGGGGTCCTGGAGGACCTGCCCTCAATCTCAGCCCCAGTGCCTGCTCCCCGCAGCTTAAAGACTGAGTGTCCAGTGCCAGCTCCTCGTAGCTTTAGCGCACTGTCTCCAGTGCCAGCTCCTCGTAGCTTTAGAGCACTGTCTCCAGTGCCAGCTCCTCGTAGCTTTAGAGCACTGTCTCCAGTGCCAGCTCCTCGTAGCTTTAGAGCACTGTCTTCAGTGCCAGCTCCTCGTAGCTTTAGAGCACTGTCTCCAGTGCCAGCTCCTCGTAGCTTTAGAGCACTGTCTCCAGTGCCAGCTCCTCGTAGCTTTAGAGCACTGTCTCCAGTGCCAGCTCCTCGTAGCTTTAGAGCACTGTCTCCAGTGCCAGCTCCTCGTAGCTTTAGAGCACTGTTGCCCGTAGCCTGTAGTCAGGTCCTGCCCGAAGCCTGTAGCCAGGTCCTGCCCGAAGCCTGTAGCCAGGCCCTGCCCGAAGCCTGTAGCCAGGCCCTGCCCGAAGCCTGTAGCCAGGCCCTGCCCGAAGCCTGTAGCCAGGCCCTGCCCGAAGCCTGTAGCCAGGCCCCCGCACCAGTCGCCTGTAGCCAGGCTCCCGCACCAGTCGCCTGTAGCCAGGCTCCCGCACCAGTCGCCTGTAGCCAGGCGCCCCCTGTAGCCGGTAGTCCGGCGCCGTTCCCAGCTTTTAGTACAGCGCCGTCCTTAGCGTTTAGTCCGGCGCCAGGGTCTGTTTTCTCCCTCTCCAGGCGAAGGCCTCCGAAAGCCCTGCTCCGCCGGCGTTCTCTGGGAGGTCCGCCGGAGAACCCGACACGCCGGGGCCGTGCTCCGGGACGCCCGCCGGAGAACCCGACACGCCGGGGCCGTGCTCCGGGACGCCCGCCGGAGAACCCGACACGCCGGGGCCGTCCTTCGGGACGCCCGCCGGAGAACCCGACACGCCGGGGCCGTCCTTCGGGACGCCCACCAGACATCCTGTCTCGCCTGGGTCATCCTCCGGGACGCCCACCAGACTCTTGTTTTGTTCTGTTCTCTGATTGTTTCTGTTTTCACCCTGTGGTTGGTTTGTGTTTGGACATTTGTTTGATTCTGACCCTCCGTCCTGAAACCCCCTCCACCCGCCCGGTCCAGTCTGTTTTCTTTCTTTTCATTAAGGTCGTCTGGAATCCGCCCTTGAGGGAGGGGCTCTGTCATGATTTGGGTTTGGTTATGTGTTTTGTTTGTTATTTGATTAATTACTTTACTCTCCTGCCTTAAGTTCAGTTTCTAATTTTGGTTCTGTCTTAGAGTTTGATTTTGTTTTAGGTTATAAGTTTATCTGGCCTGCTCAGACCATTTATGTCACCAGTCTAAGTTCAGTTCACCTGCCAGCATTCTTTTGTCTTCCTGTCACTCCCCTTCACCAGTCACCATCCAATCGGCTTCAGTTTACTCCCAAGCACTTCCCTGTTCCCGATTAGCTCCACCCATGTCAGTAATTAGTTTCACTCCATTCACCTGATCACCCCCTTACTTATACCTGCCTCTGCCCCCTGCAATCTGCCACATCATTGTTTGTTTCAGCCATGTCCATGGGTGAGTTTTGCCAGCATTCCCTGTACTGTGTTTTTCCCTCCCTTATCAAATTGCCTGCTTTTTTGCCTTGGACTGTTTTTTACCACAAGCTTTGTTTTTGTCCTGCCCTTCATTTTGCCTGCCTGTCTTGGTTTCTGCTCACATCTGTTTTTGGAAAAATAAACCTTCTTTAACCTAACCTCTGCTTGTCTGGTTGAATACTGGGTCCTGCTGTCTCTGGTTCGTGACAAATAATGCTGGACCGAGCCTGACCCTCTGCAATGCCTCACAATAAAGTGGTGGGAGCATCATGCTAAATGTTTGTCTCACTTGCAATGGTGCTGTTGAATTGCAAACATTTGATAAAATAATAAAGAAGAAGGACTACCAGGGAATTATTCAGCTTCACCTCAAAAAGCTTCTAGTCAGCTGGTATTTGGACAAAACCAGGGCAGTAACACCAAACGTGGATAAAAACTGAAATGAGTATGACCTCAACTGACGCTATGACCTCAAATTTATGGAATATGTTTAAAAGTGGGGTTTGTGCCAAGGAACTGGCTAAATGAGTTGATCTACTTCTGACAAGGAGACTCATCAAATATCCATGCACGGTTGTACCAGAATCATGTTGATGACTACAAAAAGCAAGTGCTTTTTATAAGGTGCCAAATACTTCTGGATTTCAGCAGATTGAAAGTAAAGTTCTGCAAACAATATTTACTTAAAAAAATCATATATATATATATATATATATATATATATATATATATATATATATATATATATATATATATATATATATATATATATTTATATATTAACCTGACCCTAGCCAGATTGATATCACTCCGCCTAGCTTCACTCACATCCATCTGGGACCTCTGTCATAAAGAGTGATTTCTTCAACCAATTTTATTGTCCAGCCAATCAGGACGCCGGGCTGGAGTGTCATAGATGTGACGTAGTGGAGAAGTGACCGTCACAAAAAAACATATATATATATATATATATATATATATAGTGGCTGTTTGTCCTGCTTGTCTCTGTGTTGCCCTGCGATAGACTGGCGACCTGACCGGCTCTCGCTCATTGACAGCTGGAGATAGGCACCAGCATCCCTTGCGACCCCGCATGGGATAGACGTGTTAGAAAATGGATGTATATATATATATATATATATATATATATATATATATATATGTGTGTGTGTGTGTGTGTACTGTATTGTCAAGTGTACTGTATTGTCCAAATAATGAAAATCCGGTGTGCCACTTCCATGGCCACAGGTTTATAACAGTCAAATATCCTGGCATGCAGACTTTTTTCTACAAAAATTTATTAAAAAAAATGGGTCTCTCTCAGGAACTCAGTGAATTCCAGGATGGTACTATGATAGGATCACTCCGGTAAAACAAGTCGAGTTCTGAAATTTCCCTGCTCCTAAATATTCCACAATCAACTGCTATGCTGACGTGCATTGTGCTCAGAGGTCGCCAACTTTCTGAAGAGTCAATCTCTAAAGATATCCAAAGTTCATGATGTCTTCAGGTTAGCTCATGAACAGCGTGTAGAGCGCTTCATGGAATGGGGTTTGAATATCAGTAAAGTTAATATGTGTGATCGTTCAAAGAAAAACAAGTCAAAATAGCAATAAAAAAACAAATTAACGAGATTAATGCAAATGATGAGTGTACGTAAATTTGACACTAAAAGGCCAAAGGATGCATTTTAATAGTACAACTTTCATCAATGGTCTCTGTGATTCCTCATATGTTAAACATAAGTGGAACAAATTTTATTAGGTCAAACTTTTCAAAGAATTTTGAGCGTCAGTATCAAGAGGTTTCCCTTCCCTTTAAAACAGCTCAATGTGTGATATAGGGTTTTGCTTTGGGAAGGAAGAAACTATTTGGTTGTGTATTAAAAGACTAAAACGACCACTTTGCAACAGATTGTAGGGCCAGAGCATGTATAAAATTGGGGGGCCTTGTGGATCCATGGTAACTGCATGATTTATGCTTTATGTTTTCATCTTCCTGGGCGGAAAATAACATTAGACCGAGGGGTTGGGGGGGGCGGGGGCTGAGCATATGGCGTAGTACATTTTTCATCATTTCCTTTTAGGAGCGTTTCTACTGTAACCTGCAGAGCTCTCCAGTTACTTTCACAAACATCAGAAAGGTAATGCATTTTCATCATGTGCCTTCGCGGTCTCGGCCAATTCAAAGCCCACCAGCCTCGTGTCTGCATCCAACAGACACATTCATCACTCTTTGCCGCTCCAAAACCTTGTCTCAGGGCGGGGGTCGAGTTAAAGACAAAAACACAAAGAGAACGACACTTTCGGAGCCGCAGACGTGCGTTCCGTCCATTTTTATCTGGCTCCTTTCCAGCAGAGCCACACAGCTCGTGACGAACGTGACTGTTATCCAGATTCAGAGGCTCAAAACCTTAAATACAGAAAACAGCCTGTCTGTCTCCAACCATGCGTGTGAATTATCACCTGTCATTAGAGAGGACCGGCATTTTCTGAGCAATGCTGAAATGCAATTTGGAAACAGCAGAATATGACAGCTTAATCAACCACCCTTTTATGACTTCACTGACTTTGGTTTATATGCCTCAGGCTAATTTTACTGAATGACAGTCCTCTTCCCATTTTCTGTTTCCGGCTCGCTTTCTTGTACGGTTTCCTTTGGAGTCTTGATTGGATCACACTAGGTTATAATCAAGAATGGCTGAGAAAAATGGCAGAAGATAAAATACATTTATGACATGATAATTATCTTCTTTAATTACATCCCACTAATTTCATCTTAAGACATCTCAGCAGTGTCCATGACTCATCAAAAAGTCATTGGTACATGTGAAAAAAAAACATATAAGTGCCCCTTTTAATGGCATAATGACACTAAAAATTCATTTTTTTAAATCACTGATAAAACTAAATTATCACCTGTCAGTTATACCAATTGACCAGCATTAGATTTTTCTCCCAATAAATGTTTTAAAGTTGACATGACAAGAAAATTGCTGGTGTTGCTAATAATAACGTAACAGACCAATTTTGAGTTTTTTTTTTTTTTTTTTTATAAATAGCTTTTCTTTCAATATATCATGCTTGAATGAAAGGTTTCAAAAAGATTGGTAGTAAAAGTTACATTTCTAAGAGTCATTCAGCGGCTCTTTGTAATGGCTGTGGGTTCATTTACCCAGTGGTAATCCTGGCAGAGTTGCTGAATACATGCCCATAAAGAGTAAAACAAAGAACAGTGTGACCTAAATATGTCTTCAGATATAACGGAAGAGTTGGCCTTCAAGGTGATAGCGTTTATTAGACCAGAGGCTGCGTCTTTGCTCAAGCTCCCAGTGAGCCAGCGGAGGACTCGCTGTAATATCTGCCATTGTTTGTAAGCAAAGTTTAACTTAATGTGGCGGATAAGGAAGTAAAAAAAAAAAAATATTTAGAGAGAAAGGGATTCGAGGTTGGTGGTTGGATAAATAGCGCTTGGCTTGTGATGTAACATGTTTGGAACGATATGTAAAATAAAACTTTTCAGAACAGAAACAGAATTATGAATGTGTCTGGGCTTTCTTCATATCTGCGGAGTTGAGAATGATAGCTTTTTGGAATATAAAAGGTCACAATGCATTCAAATAATTTCCCCTTCAGCAGGAAAACAACAATGTGAACAATGCTTATCCATGAATGAGTGAGATGCCAGCTACAAGCAGCAGAAATTAGCTTCTTCTGTAGGATGGAGGAGTGGAGCCGCTGCTCCCCCACATCGAAAGGAGACAGCTAAAGTGGTTCTGATATCTGATCAGGTACCTCCTGGCAGTTTTAGGCAATTTACTTTAACTACGTACATTGGAACTGTTCACCTGTCCCAACTAATGTTTTTTTAGGTCTTTTTTTAGGTCTCTACACCATTTTCTTTTCTTTTTTTTTTGCTTTGACTTAAGTGCTAGAATTCGGCTGACATGCCAGCTTCAGGCATCCCATCACTAGTGGGCCCAGCGAATGCCAGGGTTAATGCTGCAACAGAGGAGCTACAGATGCAGCAGCACAAGGAAATTGGGCAAGAAATAAATTATGTGGAGGAGGCGGTTATCTCCACAAAGGATATAAAAGGAAATATTGGGAATGTGGGAGAAACTTTGAGACTCTATTGAAACAAAATCCCCCAGAAAAAGTAACAACTGAGGGTGTGATGGAGCTATTTGACAACAATAGCTTAACTTATTTCAGAGAAATTCTGAAAGGGAGGATAAAACTGATTAAATTAGATTTTTATTGTACTTCTGTCAGCACATTAATGCCGTGTTGTGAGAAAGAGCTGAGACAAAAAGCAAAACTCTCTATTTACCGGTCTTTCTACATTCCAGTCCTCAACTATGGCTATGAGGTATGGTTTATGACCAAAAGAACAAGATCCTGGTTACCAGCGGTGGAAATGAGCTTCCTCCAGAGGGTAACCGGATTCCACCTTAGAGATCGGATGAGGAACTCTGTTCTTTGGGGGAGCTCAGCGTAGAACAGCTGCTTCTCTACTTTGAAAGGAATCAATTGAGGTGGTCTGGACATCTGATCAGGATTCCCCCACTGGCAGCTCCCTTTGGAGCTTTTTCAGATATGTCACATTGGAATGAGATCTTGCTAAGAGTTAGGAACTGAGTTACAGTATTATAAAACAAACTATTTACCAAATAAATTTAATATTATATTACATAAAAAGAAACAATTAAACACGTAAAAAAAAAAACATTAAAAATGTATGTTTAATTGTTTATTATAAAATTGAGTATGTGATTAATTAAATGGACACTTCACAGAAGTATAGACGGAAAACCCTGTACACTAACCCAAAACATTAAAATCATACTGTTTAATAATATGACACAAGATTCAATCAAATTCAATCTTAAATTGTAGATAAACATTTCAAAATTTGTAATAGTAGAACAATAAAACAGTGGGTGCCTAAGAAAAGAACATTATTGCACATCAGCAGGTTGCTACTAGCTATCAGATCAGTATAAACTTAAATTATGATTGTTAAGCAATGTAGTGGAAATTAAATAACCTCAATGGTCACAAATTCAGACAACTTTATATCAATAAACAGAGATTTCCATAAACAGTACAGAGAGGTTTCTCAAGAGCAATTCTTTGGGGGGATGGCAAAGGCACAATTGAATTTATTGTTGTAAAATGTACATATGGATCCTTATCAATACTGTATATATACTATATTTAGTATAATGAATAATTGGTATATATACAAACATAGATATGTATTTAATAATCCTATTAATGGCAATATCAATTATAATCATATTAACAGTAATATCAGTTATTACTATTCACGGCTTATAAATAAGCGTGTCACCAGAAAGTGCATAAATAAAAAAAGCAATTCTATTTATGCTTTTTATGTGGACCGCCAATGCTTTCGTCCCCCTTCTTACCCCTGTTCTGAGGTTTGTCTGAGAGCAACCTGTTTTGTTTACCTGACTCCGCCAGATAGATTTGCTCCGCATATCCATCTGGAAACCTTCCGTTGAAGTAATTTTGGGAAGGGGCGAAAATACTGGTTAGCTGATTGGCCTATGTTGGTGATAGACGAGCCAAATGAACCAATCAGATTCGTCGTCGCTCTGTTACGAGTGACGACGAAAACACAACCACAAGCCAAGCTACTCTTGCTGCTGCAGGTAAAGGCTCGTTAGCTCAGCAAAGAAATACTCTGTAATTCCGATAAAACTTGCTCGATAGCCACGCTAATGCTAGTTTCATCGGCTGAAGCCGCCATGTTCTTAGACTGAACTGTCGCGCTTCTCGTTGCGTCACACCTCAACCCGCCTCAAAGCCAACTCTGATTGGACGTTCGTTTGGTGAACGGCTCCAAATTTTCTTTAACGGAGAGTAGCCAGACTGATCTGCGAGTGAAACCTTGAAAGCTCGCGAGATCAGGATGGTCTCACTAGGCTACTGTTTTGTTGCTGTCTCTTTAAATCTAGAGGGGCACTTCACACCCCGCCCCCTCCAGGTCGCAGACAGTTACACTCCAGCCTGTTTGGCTATTTTTGTAGGATGCTGGGTGATGGTGTGATGCACAACCAAACTTATCCACTTGTAGCTTTGGCATCCTTCATGTTAGAAAACACAATCCCTCCAAGAAATAATAAAATGGCGGATTCACAAAATTGGTAAGCTGGACCTCCATGACCTTGTTTTGCAGATCTGCTGCAAATACTGTAATATAGTTGTTCAAGAAATGTAATAGAAAACACAATCAACTGAATGGCTTGAATAATGCAACCCAAAAAGAACTTAGACAAACTTTATTATCATTTTGTATGCACAGAGTGCAGAGAAACTAAGGATGTCTACGTAGCACCAGGACAGCCTATGAAAGGTCAAGCAGCAGGAGCTAGGAGCTTTTATTAAGGGTATTCAGGTGGAGCCTAAATCTCATGTCCCCAACCCCCACCCCCGCAGTATTTCTGCAACCCCTCTAGGGGTCGCAGCCCCCATGTTAAAGACCTTTGGTTTACAGGTTTACACATAAAAGATACATTGGTTACCATCAACAAAAAGCCCAAGTTTGTCCAAAACAATTTAGCTAGTTTAGCTAGCTTTGATTTGCATAGTACTTATCTGTCACAGGATCCATCTGAAGTAATGTGGTGAAGAAAATACAGCCTGATCCAAATGTTACTGCGTTTCATTCTGTTGAGAAATCACCAAGTCATCCAGGCTCATTCCAATTTACCAGCTCCTTGATTGGTATGTGGACTAGAAAACAGTAAAAAGAATAACTAAAAAACTTATTACGTACAACTGAGGATGAAAAGAATCCAACACATCAAAGTAGATAAACAAAGACCAAAGCAAATTTAGCCACCAACAATTTCACTCCTTTAACACATTCTCCACCAGCTTTAAATCAATACAAAAGTAATGAGAAAAACCAACAAACACATGAATCTTCTTGCAAACTATGAATGTTGCCACAAGAGGATTGGGTAATCTATTTTTTATCTTCTCTATGAAAAATGTATGGTTTTTGGTTGGAGGTTGGAAAAGATATTTACTAATACATGTGCTTACAATGAATGCTTTTCAGTGATAGTCTTTATTAGTTCCTATATTAGTTTAGGCTTTAGACTTGGAGAAATTGGTAAGCCACTTGCATGAAGGGTGTGATTTTTACCTTTGGCAAAGAGTGGCTTTTTAGCTCTTTGGCCTTCTGGATTGCACTTTCTGCAGGGTCTTGTGTTGAATGGTTACATTTTTTATGATGTAAGAAGCTTACGCTCCAGCGTTGATGAGCGTTTGGAAGAAAAACCCAGACTGGATCAATACAAATAGCTTTAAGGTAGAAGACTGCTCCTGTATATGCTCTGAGATGCATTAGTTTCTTAGCCTGCCTGTAAGGGTCACTCCCTGCATTCAAATGCTATGTAAATACAGTACTTGGTCATGATGAGTCACCTGCAAAACAAAATTGTGTCAACCCATTAGTGCTTAGAGGACATGAATATGACCATTTTAGCTGTAAAGCAAAACATCTAATGTGACTGTCCCCCTATAATATGTCATAACAAACAGTGTCAACCCTAATTGAAGTGTTTTGATTGGTCTAAATTAATAGATTCTTTTGAAAATAATGAGCAGATAATTAGTCATAATCAAGTATGCTAACAAGAGCTGATTTATTAACTGATTTCTCCATACCGGCTTCGTCTGTGTTCACTGCATGCCAGGCTTTATTTTAATAACGCTGTCTGTCCCAATCATCATCAAACCACTTTTTTTCATTGCAGAGAGAGAAGTCAGTTATGAAGCTCTCAAAGTGCCAGGCTCTACTGATGTTTTTTTTTTTTTTTTTCATCTAACACACAATCCTTTATTTAGTGTCCTGATAAAGCAGGTATTCAGAGAGGGGGGTATTTACAGAGATTACAAGTCATTGGGAGATGTACGTAATAGTTTTAGTTCAATATCTGTTCTGCAGGTCAGTAAAGAGGATATGCATCTTTGAATGGCTGTAGCTTCATGGTATATTCCATGTATTTTCTATACCTGCTTCTCACACCATATGGGGGCAGGGGGCATCATTGGGCAAGAGGTGGTGTATACACTGGACAGGTCTCCACTCCGTCACAGGTTATTAGCAGGTCAACGGACAGCCTTGCCTGGACCCAGGAACAGATGATTTTTGATGGACCACCACAACCTAGGTAATCTGTAACAAGTAGAATTTTAATATTTACCATTTAAAGACATGATTGGTACTGGCTTCTATATACATCTTCTACCTTCTTCTATCCTCTCTCCTTCTTCCCCCTCCTCCTCGGAACAGGTTTTGCATTATTTTCCTGATGAAAAAGGCTAACAATAAATTATTAAATACGTTGTTATAGTTAATAATTTGAATCAAATTTAAAATGTATATTCAAAATGTATAGATATTATTTGTATATGTTATAAAGGTCCCAATTAATCTGATTTGTTACCCTCAGCTGTAGACCAATCACCTATTATATAATACGTTTTGCCCCGCTAAGTGAGTTTGATGTGCTAATTAGAGAGATAAAATACATTCCCAATGTTCTGCAGCACATGCCCATGAGGTAATGTATGAAAAAGAACTAAAAATAAGGAAACATTTCTACATTTATTTAATATAAACATAGATACATTTATTTGATGCATGCATCACCAGCTTTATTTACATTTTCTATGCATAAATATACATTTTGGGAGTTTCATGTTTTTAATGCATTGAATTGTGGCGGTTTTGGCTCTCCACACTAGCTAAATCATTTCTATTTTAGGCTACTGCTTTTGTGACATGTTCAGATTTGAGCTCCGGATGCCATGGGCCGAACGTTTCTTTAGCAGCTGAGATTCTACGGTAGCTTCTTCTTCTTATATCTACCAGCCTCCAAATGTTACCTGTCAGACCTGTTCTGGTAATAACTTCAACTAGCAAAGATACACAATAGGTCTCTGACAGAACCGGCTATGTTTGGCAGCACGTGAAACAAAGGTGCTCTGGTTGGACGACGCTAAAATTAAACTTAGTGGCCCTCATGCGACACACTATATGTTATGGAAAACTAAGATTGTTCAGGATCGTTCAGGATGCTAGTTGGCAGCATCATTGAGGATGCTGTTCCTTAGCAGGGACACACTTGAGTGTAGCTAGATCAGTAGAGGCTCCACTTCAAGTTGTCTTTTTACCTAAAGGTCTGGAACAGCTGGGGATGGTTATAATGGGTGTGTGGGGATGCAAAAGATTTAAGACGGTAAAAGAGTTTCCATTCTACTTGTGAAAAATTTACTAAATATATTTTCCTTAAACTCAACTATAATGCACCGCTGCACATCATTGTAGTGCACTCATACTGTATAACCCGAAGAAATGTTAAGGTTTGTGGCAGTAACGTTACAAAATGTCAAAAAGGGAAGGAATGCTTTTGGGAAGCAATGTAGACATCTCCAGAAACATGTCCCTGGCTCCCAGTGCTGCACTAGTGGAAAGTAGCAATCAAAACTCTGTACAGATAGGCTTTGACTTAAAGAGAATAAATGGCAAAGAAAAGTCAACCAAGAAACTAGTAGAAACAATGAGCCCAATATCTGTAGCAATTAATTTCAAGTTCAGGGCCGAGGCTTTTTGTCATGCCAACTAATTTGAGTTGAATACCACTGGCCTACATAGAGCAGGAGGATTTAATATAATTGTTGTGATACCACATGTGAACATGACAGGCATGCCAACTTGAGAATATAATAGACCCTGGAGGCATAACTTGCTAAGGCAAGAAGTTATACAAAATCAGGTCATAATGTCCTCCACTTGTACTGATGTGGTTTTTAAACTGGAAAACAGCCCAAAAGATTAAAACAAGATCCCAGGATCCATTGTGCATGACCTCCTATCATTCATATTCCACATACGACCAAAACAAGTCAGAAGAAATCAGAGCTGCGTTCATTAAACCCTATATACGTAACTGTTTACCCCAGCTACAACATCCTAAGTCATTTAGCTGAAAGTCGAATCGACTCACAGTGAGAACTGTGACACCAACAAACTCTGCGGCAGCGTTTGTTCTGGAACAATAAAACCTCGCTGTAGTCATAGGTGCGACTGAAAATATTTCTCTTTGTGCGGCCTCTTTTGTTCTAAATCCGTAAATAACTGAGACCACCTATGCTTTTGAAGTGAGACGTGCAGAAATGTTAATAAGCGGTAAGACATACAGTTGTACTTCTGGACGTATTCTCCCTCAGAAGCTAATTAAAAGACATCTTTTTGATCTTGTAATAGCAGTGCTTCTTGGGTAAACAAAGCAAGTGACAATGACACAGTAATAGATTTCAGCATTTCAAGAGCAGATGAAACTTTTTATCCACGTCTATTTTTAACATTTTGTTTTGGAGAAATAGGTATAAAAAAATGTATTTCAGTGCCTCTCAGTATTAACAAAAAGCATCCAGATTCTGCCACTTCACAGAGATACTTTTATATGAATCTACTGTCCTGTTTCAGCTTTTTCAGCAAGAAAGGCTTCAGTTTGACCCAACTGATAGGAAGAGGCCTTGTCAGATGAAACAGAAAATTGAAAATAAAATGGCAATGAGAACTAACTACAATTTTAGGGAAGGCTGACAAAACGAATTCTGAAATAACAACTATCTTTTGTAAAGTAACCTTGAGTAGACATTTGTTATGACTTGGTGTGATATAAATAAACAGAATTGAATTTAATTACATTTTTAAAGGCAAAAGGAACATTACTCAGAGAATACAATATGGGTTTGCATTGAAATATGTTGAGGCACCTTATCATTTGGCCAAAAAGAAATTTCACCACGGTAACATGCGGTGACAATAAAAAATCTTTGAATCTTTAAATCCTTTAATACTCCAGAGGCATTTCAGGAAAACACGAGCTCCAGTTTAGAAAAAATAAATATATAAAATATATATATATATATATATATATATATATATATATATATATATATATATATATATATATATATATATATATATATATATATACACACACACACACACACACACATATATATATATATATATATATATATATATATATATATATATATATATATATATATATATATATAAAAAACCTAAGGAAGTTGATCATCTTCATTATTTTATAGGAAGGGAGGTAAGTAAACCCCGTTGTAATGAACACAAGTGCTGTTGTCTTGCTTATTTTATTTATTTATTTTATATTTTTACTTATTTATTTTTGTACCAAAAAACTACATTATTTAAGTAGCCACTTGTGTTCCTCCAGTTGAGCAGGAACAATGTCCTCAAAGATTAGACAACGTTACTTGCAGAAATGCATTTATATACCAGCAACGATCCTCTATTTTGAACTGTGTGGGCAGTCTCTCTCAAGGTTAAAGGATTTGTTTACTCAAGGTTCTCGAGTTGCAGTTCCCATTACTACGAGGAAGAATCTATTGAAATATGCTTGAGCTAAAATAGGATGAATAATGCTTTTTATTTTTAAATCATTTTTGTTTGTTTCACATTTCATCGAATCAGGACCCCTTAGTGCAACAGTTATAGCAATCACTTACAGGTACATCCAAATTACTCAAACTTAAATTTAGACTTGCATTTAAATTATATATTGGTATATCTGTGACGCATTGTTGTGCATTATAGACAATAATGCAGACCATAGGAATAACATGTTTTTGTAACAACAATTATCACATTAAATGTCACACACATTTTGTTAATTTTGATTTTGATTTTTGTAGCCTGTATCACGCTTTTTCATATAGATAGAAAACACACAAAGATAGAAACACTTATAAATGTAGTGACCTTAAATCCCATTCATGCCACTTGAAAGACAACATCTCCTCACACGGCTTACAAACCAAAATCCACTCAAGTCTACTGGATCCTCCGCCTGTAAAGGGCTAATTCTTCATTATAGTATGGCTCTGAAGCTTACGTTTCGATAATTTACGTAACCGCTTAAAATGACGTTCGGTCTGCGTCATAATTTCAGGAAAGCACGTAAAGGCAAAGTCGCGCTCGAACGTTACGGCTTGGAGTCAGGTAACCATGGAGACATTTCCGAGTTAGCTAAACTGCCATGTCGCTGCTGTTCGCCCCCCTCTAACTTGCTAGCTATCGGGTTCTGAGAATATAAACATTAGCACACCTTCAGTATAACGCTTGATACCATTCAGGAACAGGCGAACCTGAGCCGAAGGGTTTCATTCGAGCGAACTTTTTAACTTTCCTTTGATGTGACGTACAGCAATAAAATGTTCAGGAACAATTACCAGGTAATTGCGAGTTGTCCAAAGCGTGCTAATATGAGGAGTTTGCTTTGTAATGTAATGTTTTGCCTATGCATATTATTATTATTATTATTATTATTATTATTATTATTATTATTATTATTATTATTATTATTATGAGAAGGACAATAAATACCTCCTATTTGTTGCAGGGCGGAGCTGTATTTGATCTCTTCAGTGGACAAGGAAAGGACCCTGTAGCCAAATGGAAGCTTTGTGGGGGACCTTCGGCTATACATAAAGTGAGGTTTACAAGCGAGCTCCTATTTCTGCTTTTTTATTTACACCACAATCAAATTTAACAGGCCCATGTGTCCTCTAAGTCACGCTATTGTCGCATCTACACTACAGAGTTGCACAAGCCATTCATGCAATATATAGTACAGTCTAATGCAGCATGGTGGAGCAAAATACATCAGTGAGCACTATGCTAAGAAAAAAAAACAAAACAAAAGGTGTTACACAGCAGCTCAATAGCACGGTGCTCACAGCATAAGTGCCATATGGTGTCATCCTGATAAATCAGATCAGATGTTTGCGACACGCTTTTTGTGGAGGTCAGTTGCTTTTTTCATACAGAGCTGACAAATAATCTTACCTTCATTACAATAGACGCCAAGCAATACTGCCAACTAAACACTTTTTACAGCTGGAATTGATCTTGACACATAGACTTTATAGCTGAAGCCTCTTATATATGCTCCCATAAAAACCATTTGTTATCCCCTGGGGACATTTACACAACAGGTATACAGTCATACACGGGGAGGCCTCAGACTTAGTAAGACTTCTTCTGAATTATGTTCTCTCTTAGGAGTATAATAAAGAAGTTAAAGGATTTGTTTACTGTCTGGAGGGAAGCAGCCACACTGTCAAAATGCAAATGCCGGAGAATGCTAAAATGTCTCGTAAGTCAATATCATTCTCTTTACACATCCATCTGCAGCATTATTTGTGTTTATTTCTTTAACTTGCACGGTGATTAGAGCTCACCCCTTTGTTGTTTAATCACAGTTGGGCTTATTCAGCGATTTCTGGTGCTTCAAGTAAATGTTCCAGAGCGACATGATTTTTCTACTGAGCTTGTGTAAGTTTGAAATAATGTTCAATATGGTATGAAAATCAAAACTCTTGATAAATATTGCTAAATATTATCTTGTAAGAATATGTTACTGAGCACAAGAAAAAAGGGTAACCTACTGTGACCTCTTTTGAAAACAAATTAGAGTGTCCTCAAATGCTTATTTCAGTAATTCAGTTAAGAAAGTGAAAATCATATATTTATTACACACAGAATGATATATTTCAAGCATCGGTTTCTGTTAATTTTGATGACGATAGCTGACAGCAAATATAAACCAATTGTTTTTCTTAGGAAATATAGATAATTTAGAGAATATTATATTAGACCAATAAAAAAGAGGATTTTGAATGCAAAGATATTGACCTTCTGAAAAGTATATAAGCACATATTACTTGATTTGGGCTCTTCTTGCATGTAATACTACATCATTGTGGTGTGGCATGGAGGGCTAGAACACAGTCGACCAACACCAGCAGATGACATAGCTCCACAAATATTCACTGACAGCAGAAACTACCCACTGTACCTCACACAGCTTCTGTTCTCTCCAATCCTCCTCCAGTCTCTTGGACCTTTATTTGCAAACGAAATGCTAAATTTACTTTTCTCTGAGGAAAGGACTTTAGGTCACTAAGGAAACGTGCAGTCGTTCATCTCCTTAGCCTAGGTAAAACAGTTCTGATTGTTGTCTCTGGTTTAGGATTGGCTTAAAACAAGGACTGCAACAGTTGTAGCCCATGTGCTGGATATGTCTGTGTGCGGTGGCTTTTGAGGCGCCAAGTCTGGCTGCGGTCCTTGCCTTGTGAATTTCCGCCAAAATTATTTGCTTCACATTACTCTCAAGCCTGCGGTTATCCCTGTCTTTTGTGCACCCTGTTTGATGTAAATAATAAACTCATCCCTTTTGTCAGATGTTTCTCCCCAGGCCTCAAAAGCAGCAATTAGCAAACGATTGTTGAAAGGGAACAATCTGGACAAGTTGCTATTGCGAAATTACACGGCCATTCCCAATTTCCATTCATCAGTTAGGTTATTAAAAAAAGGTGTGATTCAGCAGGTAAATACCTTCTTTAATAAAATATGTTACTCTGTGAGTAATGAATGTGTATAACATTGATTCTTCACTTTTTAACTGAAATAAGTTTACTCTCCTGTGGTAGTCTTTTTTTTATTGAGAAGTACCTGCAGCATTAAATTGGATCCAGACAGCCGCTGTCCAGAGTTGCATTAAAGTGAAGACATCTTTAAGAAGTCCTATTAGGGACCAATAAAACTTTACATCCTATATAATCAGGATCTCCCAGTGACACAGTTGCGGCAGGTGATAATGCATGTGCTGTTGTGCTATCTGTTATAAACAGGATAACTGATTTAGAGCATCTTAAAAGAAGACTTTACTTTTCTACAGTGCATAAAGAGATGTCTGCCACACTTTTGCACACAAAGATACCTTTCACAGAGCTGAAGCGCAATATTGTGAGTATGTAATTCATGCTTTATGCATTCATCATGAATTTTTTAAACCACTTTTGGCTATGTACTTTTTTATCTTTTTCATGCTTAAATGTAAGAGCTGAACTGTATCACTGAAAACTTAAACTTATGCTGTACCTGTTGTTTCAGTGGTCTACTTTATGCATCGACCTGGCATCAATCGCCAGTGAACTTTTTAAGGGATTTCTGACTCTGGATGGCATCACTTTGTTTGCCACCTGTAAAATTCGGAGGATCTTCACCATGAAAACAGACCCTAAGGTCACGCCAGGTGAGTGTGATGAATTTAGTGATTTGTTGCAAGCTATCTGGATTTATCAGCTTGCCCAAAATCATCCGCATGTCTGGTTGTTTAGCAGTTACGAATAGCTAACTGCTGTTCAATGTAGCAGTTCAGTGGCGTCATCTTAAAGTATGTGCATCTTGTGTGTTTATAGTGTAGCATATGAATAGATTTGGAAATAGTTTGCAGTTTCTTTGTGATGGTTTGCTAAAAACGTATTGGTAGATTTTGTTGAAATGCACAACATAACCAGGTGCAAAAAAGTGGCTGGCCAGTACTTTTTCACTAATTTGTTATTTTTCCTGACATGATAATATGTCACAATGATAGAATTTGGCCTGTTTTCCCCAAAATATCCCCCACGTTTTGTTAGAATTTATCCAAGACTGCATATTTTTTTTTCCCCCATTGCAGACATATTTCTTACTGGGGCCTGTCTCAGGGAGATGATCCCTCGCAGTTTCTGGTACCCTTCAGATGTGAACCAAATTACTCAAATGCTGAACTACGGCAACTTGCAGAAGGCCGAAGTGAAGTCTGATCCTCTTAGCTCTGCCTCTGGTAAGTAAGACAAAAAAAAAAAACAGAATTGAAATGATTCAGTGCACATCGCTAAAGCTCTGAGACAATCCATTTCAATTAAAAATGACATTAGGTTATTTAACGGGACAAAAACACACAATAGAACAGATTATCCTCATCTTCATAGTTTTATGTGCTTTTGCAGTGGACTTTGCCTCTGCAGTCAGCGGTATTAGACGGTTGGCTATGCAGTCGCAGTGTGGGAGGGACCCTTTAATGTTTTAGCTTGGCTTTGCCCCCATGCACAAAAGTAGGTGTAAGTTTTATATGGAGCTTATTTTTCTTCTGAAAAACTTAACCTAAACTCTATTTTGCTATGAACTGCCGGCGGATAGAGAAGTTGCCCTTATCTTCGGCATCAGTACCTGACCACATCCACTGCTCTGGTGAAAGAAATCCCCTGCTGCCTGGAGAGACTTCTTTGTAGGAAAAAGGCAGATAAATAGCAATGGCGATGCGCTCAACATTCTTAAAATAACGTTATGAAGGTCGATTTTCATAATCCATCTAACCATCTTGTGTAACCTAAATCATTTCAGCGTCATGCTGGTAGGTGGGCGTGCTGGTCCTTGTAGTTAATGGGAGAGAGGCAGTGCAAATTGGGCAAGTCATCAGTAAATCAGAGAGCAACACAGACACGCAGGATAAATCACCATGTATGTGCAGTCATAGCTTTTTATTTTTATGTCCCAAACGCATAAATAGGACAAGTCATGGCAAAACAAAGAAAATGTAGTTGTATAGCACCATTCATACTCAAGGTCATTCTTAGTGCTTTACCACACAATAAAAGGAGGAAGGGAGAGAAAATTACATTGAAAGAATCATAGCAAAAATTAAGACACATACACTTTATGCATTATACCAATTTGAAGCAAATAATTAATTCAGATGCTAAAAATGTGCTTATTTTATAAGATAAGTTTTATCATCTGAACTATTGATAGTAATCGCAGACCTTAATGGAAAAGCTGCGGTAAACAGTTATGTTTTCAATCTAGATGTAAATGAGCCAACAGCTTTAGCACATCTCGGGTTTTAAGGGGGTTGGTTTTGGTGCTGAGGTGCATAAACCCTAAATGTTTAATTCTGGTCCTGGGGACATAGACTTAATAGGTCTCTGATGACCTGAAGGGTCCAGATCAGGTGTGTCTGACTCCAGTCCTCCATGACCGGAGCCCCCCATGTTTTATATCTGTTCTAGCTCCAACAAAACTGATTTAAATGCCTTGAACTATCTCCTCAAATTTCCATCAACCTCTGCAGGAGCCTAATAGGGAAGCAGTAATCGATTCAGGTGTGTTGAACCGGAGAAAGGTCTAAAACATGTAGGGTACTGACTGATTTTTTTTGACACCTCTGTTCTAGATGGTTCAAACCTGACAAGCAATGCTGAAACGTGCTTTATAGACCAATAACAAGGTTTTGCAATTTATCCTTTTACAAGCAGGCAGACAGTTCAGGGATTAGAGACTGGTGTGATATCCTTTTTCATGGTCGACTTGTTTTTTTGTTTCTCTTTTACAGCCAATGGTAAATATACTATTAAAAACCTACTAAAAATATTTGCTATGTGTTGTTTTTTTTTCGAGGAAACCCTAAGTTCAGTCGATTCCTTTAAGAAAGTGGTAGGCTAGTTCAGAATTCAACTTTATTTGAATGTTAAAAAAACCACAATGAGCCTGACTGAGAGTTGTTGAGTGCCACAATCAAGCCCAGAACCATTCAAACCTTTGGCAGATTTAGATTTAAAGTAACCTTTTAATTTTGCCAACATGCCTGTTCAAACAGAAAGTAATATTTGTGTTGGATGTTTTTATGTGTGGAGGAAGCTAAAGATTAGGGTGACAGGATACAGACATTCCAACCCCAAAGACCTGGAGATCATTACCAAAGATAGACCATCAAAATACCAATGGAAACATGGACAAATATGGTCAGCGATTATAAGAAGAATTTGATTTTTGTACTGCTAATTATAATTTTTGCATTTGTCTTGTTACTGAAAAGTACTTTCTAAATAAACTTGCCTTGCCTATTAAGAAAGGTATAAATGTTTTTTGACACATAAGCATATAGAAACTGAATAACAGGGGTCCTTTGAGGAAGTCTTGAGGGACTCCCACTTGTTATTTTCTTTCACTGAGTAGTCCTGGTCTGCCAAGTAAGATCTGGACCAATCTGGTACAATACAACCCCACCCAAGTTTCCAGTCTATGAATCTGTATTTTATGATCAACCGTGTCAAACGCAGCACTATGATCCAGTATTACCACAACATGGGTTTTTCATACATCGATGTTCAGACGCGCCATTTAAAAGAATGTAGTATCAGAACTAATATGGGGTCAAAAATCTATTTTTAACCACTGAAGAGATTTGTTGAAAAATAAAATATTGAGTACGTCCTCTGGACGGGTTCTTCTTTGCTGAAACATTTCGTCTCTTCTCCAAGAGACTTCTTCAGTAACTCCTTAATAAGTCCTCAGACTGAAGAAGTCCAGAGGTTCTATACATTTTTATTTATCTGTTTTTTCACGGTAGGGATTGTTTTTTGGGGAGATTAAATTAGTCGATAAACTGCTTTTTCAATGATCCATCTATCCATCCATTATCTATACTCGCTTATCCGTGCAAAGTCACAGGGGGGAGCTGATGCCTTCAGCAGGCTTTGGGCAAGAGGCGGGGTACACCCTGGTATCCATTTTAGGGATGTTTGAAGAGCGATATAGAGTGGCCAAATATAAGATAAAATTTATTTATTTTTTTCTCAAACATGTGAGACATTAGTTGTGGAACATTTCTGAAACACCTGACTGGCTTGTATCTATGGGAGATAGCAAATATTATTTTGAAAGACATGCTCTGATTATGTCAGTTTGTATTATTACGGTAAAAATAATAGACAATTAGGAAATCTTGATAGAGAGGCTTGCATATTTATAATGACACGTTGATTAAAACCCCTTTGCTTTTCCTTATTCCTTATTCTTCCTCATTTTTCCTTTTTGTGTTTATTTGGGTCTTACCTGCTCTCAAGAAGCTGCAATTATCTCCTCATACAAAAGGACACGCACCAGTAATCTAGTTCTGTTGCCTTTTTGGCCTTTTTTTATCAGCGCGTATTTATTTGTTCTGACAGCTGTCCAAGTCATGTTGAATCAAGCAGCAGTGCCCTTAGATGAGAGCCGTAACCACACACGAGAAACATCTTTTTATAATTAGCATGTGCGTTATTAGCACAACATACCTAATCATAATTAAAAACATTGCTATTAAAGTAGGCATTTAATTTAGCTGGGACACAGTTGTTTGTTGAATGTATATCCTTCGATACCCAAACTGTTAAAATGGAAGCTACAGATTTCTTTATTTTATTGTTTGTTGTCATACGACAACAAACAAGCCCCGGTTATCTCAGTGCTACACCAAAGACTCTTTGTTGCGCTGAAGGTCAATGAATTTTCACAGATCCAAATCACTGTTGAAACTACTTCTCCAGAGCCAGCTATCATACCTATATCTCATTGTAATCCTTCCTGTTATCCCATTCTTTATGGGCTTTTGCAGATTTGAAGCACACTGAAATTTATTCACACAACAGGTACAGCTCAGTGTGTTCAATCTGCTGTATCAGAGAAGTGTGATTTCCTCTTTCCTTCTTAGAACATCCAGCTAAGCTCGGTCGGTATCATGTTGTCGATCATGTTTGTCTTGCGGAGTGAAAGTGTTTGCTCGGCGCTTTGATGAGGATCAGATAGAACGTGTGTTTTGCTGTTAGCTTCAGCAGAGGTGGTCCTGATTAGCCCTGGCACAGATACAGCAAGGTCAGGTTGATGCCATATTACAACAACTCCCACTTCAGCCCATTATTTTCACATGATGAAATGGCACCGATAGTCAGAAACACATCTTTCAACTTTATGAGATAAGCTCTAGTTTAATTAAAATCCAATTATTAACTGTTTATATATCTTGATGCATAAATGCTATTTAATAGTGCAGTTAGTTGATGCACACAGGGTCATTCATATCACATTAATACCTGAGGTTTATTATTGGGTATGTTTACAATGTATTGCATCCTAAAACATACCCCTATATATAAACTAAACAAAGGCCTGTTTTAAAAGTTTTTTTTTTTTCCCAGTCACAGCGAAATAGAAACTTTTAATAGGCATTGTTACCAGACAAAACGCTGCTTCTCTCTGACCTTAAATATATCGTTCTGTGCACCAATAAGATGTGAAAATGTCTTTCTTTCTGCAGTGCCTGATCAGTCTCCAACTGCCACATCAACCAGTTATCGGAGAACCAAGCCCCAGGGTGTTTTACAGACAGCCTCGGGCTCCAGAGCATCCTCAGCATCTCCCAATACTGGAAGAACAAGCAGGCCAAACTTGGACAGAATGGTGAGAAGCGTACGCTTTATTTACATTACGGTAATCTATCTGATCCCAGAAAAAAAAAAAAAAAGCAGGCTGGTGAACCACAACTTCAAACATATTGCTAAAACTGTTCAGGTTCTCTTGGTGCGCCCAAAACAGCTGTGATCCTAGCTGCATGGATTTTGGAAGCCCTCTGAGGATGCCTGTTGGTAGAAAGCACCTATCATGTCAGAAGTAGCTCCTTAAATTCCTGTTTTGCAGAGTCTGAGGGCTGGACTTGACCTGTTTTTTTTCCCACACTTTAAAAAATGTCTCTGTTAGATTGAAATGTGGAAATACTGAATGCTCCAAGTTGTTCAAACTACTCCAGATGCATTTCGTTGTTTTGAATGACACATTATTCAGATAAAATACAGCTGTGTGGAGGAAATCGTTGCCTGTATTTAACAGCTAAAAAAGTGGATTTTGCATGATATTTCCCCTGGCATAGTGGACAGTTTTTTCCAGAAATGTAGATAAGAAAAGCCCAAGCCACTTTTTTTTTAATAACTGCATATGCATAAGAGCATCCTACCTGCTCTTCCGCCATCGCAGGAAAGAATCCCCCAAATACACTCTGCTCTTTCTTCTTTCCTCTGACGCCTTGCTCTTCTTCTCATAAACTTGTAAGACAATTTGCTTCTTGCGACTCTCAGCTATTTTCAAACTATATGGTGAGAGCAGCGGAGCTACAATGACAAGCTGAAACCGAAGCTAACTGGATACATACGCACTAGAAGTGCGCATGCGCAGCAAGAGAAAACTAGGAAGGAAAGAGCACGCACACATTGGCATGTAGGACAACCAATAAATAAGATGATCCCCCCCCCAGAACTCAAAGCCGAAAGAAGGTTGTTCACTATGCCTTTAAGTCTCTGCTTAACCAACATGTTCTCAAATATGAACAACGACTTATAGCTGTTTATTCTGATGATGAGAATGTCTGATACTTAGGAGGACTCGCTGTCACCAGGCAGAGAATTTAGAGCTCAGTTAGGGATAATTAATAGATATAAGAACCGGTTTATTCCCATGAGTTGGTAACAATATCATCCATCCATCTCCAGACAGACTGTATGCAGTTACCATATCCGTTAGAGTTATCAGCAATGTTTCAAGCAGTTTGTAGGAGATTAATTCTAGCCACACAGGAAAACCTTCACTGAAGAAACATGTCACGGAGCCTTGACCAACTATGACCGTTTTGCTAGGTGATAACCGTCCTTGGACAACGTTTAGTAGGCATTAAACGTGCAGTATCCAATAAACGTGTAATACACCTGGCTTTTTGGTAATGGGTTTAATGTTTTAGACAAATTGATGTATACCCCTGTGAATTATCTGTGTCATTACAATATAAGAAAAGGTGTGGAAAGCTTGTCATTGAGCTTGTCTGTTTCTTGTCACAGGGGTGTTCATCATACCAACTGAATCAAAAGAAAACCACAGAGAGTCAGAACATTAACATACGAGGTGAAAATCTCTCCAAAGGTCAACAGTCCCATACTATTTGTGAAGGTAAATTTGAGTATGATTATTATTGATATGTATTTTTCTTATTGCGTGAATGTTTTCAGCTTCTTAAATGCCCTTGTTCTCCTCTAGTTCATCATTGAAAATCACAGTTTTTTTCATTGTGAGTTTTGTAGTGTACGGGCTCCGACTAACAACTCAGGAAACACCTTCACATCTGTAACACAAAAAGGGAGAGAATCTGGATGTGACAGGGTGTGGTAGTTTTGCAGGAACATGACAAAATAAAAAAACAATCATGAAAGGTTTCAAAGGCTACTTCAACAAACAGAAATAGCTTCTAATGTTACTTCTGCCACACCTTTGGTAAGCCGCAGTGGTGTTGGATTTGCTGATATCTTTTATTTATTTATACTTTGCATTTCATCCAGTGACACAGAAGAATCTACCAGTACCTATCGACGCTAAACAACAAAAAAACAAAGCAACTGTCTCTGAAGTACCTTGAAAATGGCTACTGTTTGATATTTCCCTATTTCTCAGAGGGGAAGCTTTCATGCTTTGATTTAGTGCAATGTTTCATTTATTTAAACAGATAAGGTAGTAAGTACACTTAGGATTTGTGGCAGCATTGGTTGCAGCAGGCACTGCCAATATATGATATTGGTACTTTACATGTTATGATTCTGGCCTGGCTGCCTCTGCACCCTGCAATTCATCATCAGCTGCACCTGCTCCCATCTGCCACTACCTAATCAACCTTATTCAGCTCACCTGGTCATCTGCCTTTATATACTGGGCTTCCATACTCAGCCAGTCCCAGTGACTAAATGTCCAATGTTCAAATGTTCGCCTTGCTCTTGTCGGACACCCCTCTCGGATACCAGTGGTGTCCAAAGTGGGGCCAGTTGTGGCCTATGGACTTGTTTTGTGCGGCCCCCAGCTACAATTCAAGAATAATTCAGTCCACCAGCACAGCTGGTTGGGACAGACAGTGTTGTAGTCAAGTCACTATGCCTCGAGTCCGAGTCCAGGTTCGAGTCACCAGTGCTCAAGTCCGAGTCAAGTCCAAGTCATTAAAAAAAAAATCCGAGTCGAGTCCGAGTCGAGTCCACTACTCATCCGAGTCAAGTCCGAGTCGAGTCACTATTGATCCAAGTTCGTTGTAGAAACATGCCGTGACGTGTGATGTATGACATGAAGCAGTAACATTCCATTGCACTAATAACTCTTTCGCTGTAGTTACCCTTGGTTTTACTCGGTAAAACTACCGCTTTTTCCAAGTCTGGCGGCGGGCGGGGTTCGCACACCGCCGCGGCTCCGGGCGGCGGACGGGGTTCGCACACCGCCGCGGCTCCGGGCGGCGGGCGGGGTTCGCACACCGCCGCGGCTCCGGGCGGCGGACGGGGTTCGCACACCGCCGCGGCTCCGGGCGGCGGGCGGGGTTCGCACACCGCCGCGGCTCCGGGCGGCGGACGGGGTTCGCACACCGCCGCGGCTCCGGGCGGCGGGCGGGGTTCGCGCACCGCCGCGGCTCCGGGCGGCGGGCGGGGTTCGCGCACCGCCGCGTTGCTGGCCGGCGGGCGGGGTTTGCACACCGCTGGCCGCCCGCCACCGCAGATGCTGTCACGCATTTTCCTCGCCCGTCCACCGGGCGATTCCCACAAACGCGTTCGGCAGCGTTCCCCCATGACTCACAACAAATCTGGTGTGGATCGGTCGATGCAGCGAGGAGATCCAGCCGTTGGATAATGATAATGCATTTGGCTACCGGACCGGACTAAATTGTTCGGCGGGCCGAAAAATTTATACCGATTCCTGGACGGTGACTACAAACAGAAAAAAAACAAACAGCCGCTGACGCTATGAACGCCGAGCAGGAGAAAAACAACGACTTACCTTCCTATCAACTCGGCCCGTCTTTCTAAGCCCTCGACACTCAATCCATCGTTTGAGCTGAACGTTGGTATGTTGTTCCACAGTTCTACCAGTAAAATGGGCGCCTGGACATCCTTTTGTGAAAGTTTAACAGCGGAAAAGTCGGTCATATAGTTTTATCTGTTGCATGTGTAATGGCTGGTTGCTACGAGCGCTCTCACACTGTTTGCCCAACCTTAGCGGCAAGGGGCGTTGCTCATGAGATGGTGACGTCACGTGCGCGGCACGACATTTAGATATTAAAATCATACACCAAATAATATTCTAATGACATATTAAAATTATAGCCTAATGATATATAAAAAAAGTCGAGTCTTTTTCTCAATTTCCGAGTCAGAATGATCTGAATGTAGGAGTCCGAGTCCAAGTTCGAGTCATCAGTGCTCAAGTCCAAGTCAAGTCACGAGTCTCTAAATTTAGCTAATGACTCGGACTCGAGTTTGAGTCTCGGACTCGAGTACTACAACACTGGGGACAGATGAAGATCTTTTTGTTATTTTCAAATATGGCCAAACAAGATACAATTGACAACCTTAGGCACAACACAAAGTATGTCTTTTAATAACCACAATGTCATATTCTCTGTAATTTCAAACTAAATAAGACCAAGGACTTAGTCAAATGCAGACTTTGTTGCACAAAAAACTGTCTTTAATTCAGTTGTTAAAATTGGCTAAATTCAGCAAGTCTTTTCAGAGACAGACTGACCCAAATCCTGTTCCTATTGCTGAGAAAAGACACAATCTTTTTTAAATCAAGCCTAAAATACTTAGCAAACTGGATGACTGTATTTCAATGAGGCAAGTTGCGAAACCCTTTTCAAGTTTTAAATCTACAGGGATTTGCACATCCCTTTCCTACAGTGAATCTGGCTAATTTGTTTAATTGAAATATTACATGCTCATATTTTGTGGAGCAGGTAAAAAACAAATATCACAACATAAGTTGTTGGTCATTTTGTTTTGTTTTTCAAATTCGATTTTTTGGCCCTTGAGTACTTTGACTTGACAATTTTGGCACACGTGACAAAAAGTTTGGACACCTCTGGTTAATACCATTCAAACACTCTGTCTTCAGCTTCTAACTAACTGCAAAGAATTTCCATAAAATTTCATCACCTTTCAGACACACTTCAATTTTACGTTTCGATCCTCTTTAAATTAATTAACACCAGTTTTTTTTTTTTCTCACCAGGTATCTCAGAGTAAGCATGAGGAAAAACCCAACTTCAGTATAAAAACTCACAAATGTAAAAATGCTAAACTTTAGACAAATAAAAAAATATATTGAAACGACAACAGGGGGTCATCTCTGGGTAACAAATTACTTTTCTAGCTTGACTTTGCAAAGTAAACAACAAATAATTTATTTTCACTATTACCTTAGTTTGCTGTATCAAAAGCATGTAGTTAAGCATCACACATTTTTTTCAAATTAATGTTTTTTTTTTTGGGTGAAATAAAACGTTGTTTCAGTGAGCTGGAAGGATACCAACAAGTTTGTACGTATCTGTATCTAAAGCAGAGAACAAATAGACAAAACAAGAAAATGCTGAGGAGGAACCTATTCCCTGTCATTGGTGGAGAGGGCCTAGACACATAGGATGAATGTAAAAAATGTTAAGAGAAAGTGTCACTGACTTTGCCACTGCATTGCCAAGGAGTCTAGATAGCTTTGGCTCATTACATGGCAGCGCCTATGGCTGAGAATCTTCTTAAAGGAAGTGATTTAGCTTCTTCTTCCAAGCACTGTGCCCTTGTAAAAGTATTATATATAAGGCAACAAAAAAAAATAAGCCCTGTTCCTGCAGAGTATGAAGTCTCCCGAGCATCCAATACCAGCCTTTATGATTGGTAATACACTCTCCTTTCAGCATGACTGAATGCAGAATCTGGCTGATTAAAATTCCTTAATTCAGCTGAACATAATGTAGCTGGATATATTCTTTTTGCAATGAATGAATGTAAGAAGCTCAGTTGCCGAAATGCCTTCATTATTAGGGATTTTCACGGTGCATAATCAGTTCACAGATATGCTTCTGGCGAGCTTTAATAACATTGTTGTTTGAATCTATTGTGTTATAAACCATGTTCTGATGTTCAAATTATTATTTGTAGGAGCATCTTGCAAATTACAACCCCACCCACCCAAACAAAGGGTGTTTGGTAAGCAGGGATCTAAGAAGCTACGGATCCTGGCTCCCGGAAAAGAGAGGGTATCGTCATCAGGTACACAATATGTGTGTATCAGGGTATTATTGTGTTTTTATTATGTTAAAAATTACATTTTTGGTTTGACTCCCCCCAGACGCTGAATTTGGTGGTAAAACCAGTGGAAGTAGGGATAATAGCCCCTTTCCATCCAGGCTGCAAGAGCGCAGCCAGCCGCTTCCAACCCAAGCACTAATGTCAAGTAGTTACCTAGTACTAGGTAAGGTAAAAGGAAGATGATGAGTACATTTTGAGACAAAGAAAGTCCCGGTCATATAATAAGACAGCAAAGCATGAGAACACACATACACACACGCACAAAAACATTGATGTACTGATTAGATGATTTTTTTTCCCCTGTTCTGATTTTAATAGGCAGTTCCTTTATACTTGAGAAATAGCAGTCCTACTATTTAGATAATCCAGAAACCAGATCACTTCAAAAATATTGCATGAATTTTAATGCTTCTATGCTGCATATGTGCTTTTGTTCCCTCTTTTGAATTTTACATAACCCACATCAGGGCCACTTGCATGACCCTCCTCTCTCCAACCTGTGCTCTCTTCCCCCACCGCCATCCCCTCACGTAACCCTCATGCGCACACACCCACACTCACATTGTCCTTGCAAAACGAGTGCATGTGTTCTGAGAGCTCATTTATGGAGGTTTCTCCACAAGCAGTAAGCTCCTTTGGTGCAGCCCAGCCCACCGATGGAAAGTAGTTAGTTCATTAATGGTAATGTGGCACATTAAATAAAAGTCAGAGGGACATCTCCTGGGCCCAGGGTTTGCCACACAGTGGGCAATTAGAGGAAGTGATTATACTGTCGAGAGGTTCAAATGTGCTCACTCATTCAGATTTAGGTGCCTCTGTCTTTTAACTGAGGTTTATCTTAGAGAATAAAGATTCACTGTGTCTTACTTGCACTTACACATTGAAGCAACTTCCATTTAAGCTTCTGAAGGCTTTTACCCTCTTGATTGTGCATACAGTGGCTTGCAACACCGCTGATATTCATATACCTTGAATTTTTCCACATTGCAACCACAACCTTATTTGACCGACCAACACAGTACCTTGATTTTTTTAACAAATCTAAATTTTTATGGTTTTGTTTGTCTTTGTATTCAGCCCTCTTTACATTGATACCCATAAATCAAATGCAATGCTACCTGCTGTCTTCAGTAGGTACCTAATTATTCAAAAAGGTCCACATGAGTATGTTTTGTGAAGGAACTAAACAGAGGACAATAACGGAGGACAGCCTTTTGGAGGCTGCAAAAGACATGAGGCTGGGGTGGAGGGTCATGTTCCAGCAGTAAAAAAACAAACAAACAAAAAAAAAAGCAATTTACAGCCAGAACTTCAACTGAATGATTTAGATCCTAGTGCGTGTTGCGTTAAAACGGCCCAGTCAAAGTCCAGATCTAAATACGTTCTAGAACCTGTGGGAAAACTTGAACATCGACGTTCACATATTTTTAACATCCAATCTGACTAAACTTGACCAATTTGCTAAAAGGAGAAATTTGTAACCATTATTCAGAACATAAGTTAAGGCAGTGTGAAGTTCACAAGAGCACCTTGGGTAAGTGCAAAAAACAAGCATTACAATCACTGTACCTGTTTTACTTAAAAAAAATATTCCATGTATGAATCAATCCCGTAGTTCGCATTAATGTATTGAACATTTGTATTTACTATGTCCTTACAGTTTTACATAAACCTGCCATGGGACTGGAGATGAAAATTAGCCATAGGCTATAATCTCACATATTTACTCTATGTTGAGTTCAATATGTATTGTCCCTTTTATAAATAAATCTTTTTTTTTTTTTTTTTTTAAAAGAAGCACCTGCAAAAAAACAATCTCGAGATGTGCAAAGCTCTCATTGCAGTGAGGAGTGTTTTGGCAAACTATTAACTTAATGAAGCTATATCCATATGCACGCAACACAGTTAAGCTGTTTTTATTAAATTTCTATGGTCAAATTCCCATTGGGGCATTTCTATAAAGGGTTCATGAAAAGAAACTACTAACGTATCATGGTCACAAATGTCAAGAATGAAGGTAGATTTTCCCAGGCAGAGGAATTAATTACAGCTATTCATACTGGTATCAAAGATTGCTAAGTGGCTGTCATAAATAGAATTCCATCACCAAGTCATGAAGGTGATGTTATTGTGTCCATAGAGAAATCAATCATCAAAAACAGCCAGAGAGAAAATTAGCTTGAGCGCAGAATAATTGTATGTATTTATAATTCTAGATGAGCAGAGCTGCAGCCCTGCCAAGGAGAGTATGGAAGCCGCCCCCACACCAGTAGAGTCTCAACTTCGATCGGGCTTGTCTTCTGACCTGCAGGTCTGGAACAGCTGGGAAAGTAATGAGGGGTCTGAGCCCCAGCTCACTTTGCAGGAGGAGGTGTTCACTTTCTCATCCCAGCCGCACTCACCCAAACGAGGGCAAAGCCAGGGTGACCAGGAGAAGATGGAGCTGGGAGACGGTCAGGTCCAAAGCGCTGCTGGAGGGCGGCGGGATGCGCAGCCCGAAGATGACTTTATCGGCAGTGAAAGCGATGAGGTATGACTGTCTTTCCTGAGCTACAGAATCACACGTTTGCTTCACAGCACTAGATCTTTAATTATGAACAAACTGATAGCACGGAGAGAAATATATTTAACAGGATCTTGGTTTGGTTGATTTCAAAGCCGCCTTTGCCATTTTGTTATCTTTTTTTTTTTTTTTTGCCACACAGCAGAGTTAAGTTGTTCTTAACATAAGGAGGTGATTCAGACCCACATTACGTCCTTCAGTATGTTTACAATTCAGTCTGATTTGTTTGAATTTGAAAAGATGACTTTAACCACATCAGCTGTAAGAGTCAGGATGCATTGTGCGCTTGATATTCGATGTTAAGTGTTTCATGTTGCACATTTCAGTGCAAAAGTCAGTGGGTTGCTCCTCGTCACATGATATGTTAATCACTTTACTATTTGTACGAGCAGGATCTGTATATGCTGAGCAGGGAAATTAAAACTGTTGAAGTGAAGTTATAAAGAGCTATCTTCAAAGAAATGCTAATTGCTTTTACTTATTTAAAAACACAGAGTTGAGAACCTGCTGCTGATCTTTGTCATTAGAAAACTGGAAACTATCTGCCATTTTAATGACGAAGAAAAATCCTAGAACACACACATACATTCGAAATCAGATATTCACGGCCTTTACTGAACCATCAGTAGGACATTTTTACACTTCAAAATAAATGAATCTTTTATAATGACCTTTGTGAACTGCAGATATAACATTTTATTCTGTAAAACCTTGAACTGAACTGACATTTACTTTTAGAATTACCCTACTTGTCAGGCTTGAGAAGGTTTTTTCCAGCGCCTTGCAAAAGTATTCATTCCCTTTTATCCTGATCACTATTATTTTTTTATCAGACTACAACCACAAGCTTTAATGTACTTTATGGGGATTTTATATTATACTGCAAAGCAAATTACTACTTGATTATGCGACGTAAGTAAAATTATTCATGGTCCTCCAGATTTTTATTACAAATAAACATCTGAAATGTTTATATCAAGCCCCCCTAAATCAATTCTTTTTAGATTAGTCTTTTACTGCAATTATTGCTGCAAGGCCTTTGAGGTATTTATATGTGCCAAATCTGCGGATTTTCTCCCTATTCCTCTTTGCAGTATAGCTCCAGCTTGGTACGATTATAGAGATGAGGTCTGTAAACAAACATTTTTAAGGTTAGCCACAAACTCTCAATTGGATTTGGGTCTGCACTTTGACTGGGTCATCGTACCCCCTGGATACGCTTTAATGTAAACTGTTTCACTGTAACTCTGGCCCTATATGTTTAGGTTCATTTCCCTGTTGGAAGGTGAACCTTTTTCCCCAGTCACAAGTTTTTTTCCAGCTTCTTAACAAGATTTATTCCTGAATTAACCTGCTAAGGAAAAGCGTTCCCATAGCACAATGCTGCAACCACTTTGTTTCAAAATGGGGACGGTGTGTTCGTGTTAGTTTCCCCCCCCACACATATAGCATTTTGTATGTAGGCCAAAAGTTACATATTGGTCTCATATCACTCAAAAGCTCATTCTTCCACCTTTGCTGTGTCCCCAACAGGACATATGGCTTTCTATAAACAACAACTCTCTTCTTGTCACCTTTCCAAAAAAGGCAGATTTGTGGAGTGCACAACTACTGGTTCTCCTGTCAGAGCTGTGGATCTCTGCAGCTTCTCCAGGGATACCATGGGTTTTTTGGCTGCCCCTCCGATTTCCCTTTTCAGGGCTTTGTGCGATGGTGCTGGGATTAAACTACACAGAGCTGGAGTCCGGAGGCAATTTGTGTCAATTCGTGTCAGAGTAATAAGGGTTAAATACAAATGCACGCCACTTATTTATGTTGATTTATAACATAAAATTAGAATATTGTGCATTTCGTTACATTTAATTTTTCTGGTTGTAATAGGAGATTTTAAAAAATATGGCATATTAATGCTTTAGCAAGGCACCGTATATATCTAAAGCTCCTCTCTCCAGCTTGAAGTGCTCAGTCCTTTTAAAAGCTGCAATTATTACACATAACTTAATCAAATAGTCTGCAATAATATTTGTAGTTTATGATAGGTTCTATGCATTGTAGTACAAAACAAGCTGAAAAAACAACATAAATGAATAGACAGAGTCCGGTTTAAGTGTTTTCTTTGTATGTGGGGAGGAATCACATGGTACACTCATGCGCACACTCACACTGCACACCCACACACCCTCTCACAAACATACTTATACACACCCACATGCAGACAGGTTGTTAGAGAAAAGCATCTTTCTCTCCATGCAATCAAATTAACATGTAGCCTCTTCATTGAATTCGTCTGAACGCTTCAAAAGGAAACGAGCTCTTGAAAAGAAACGAACACCACCGTACGAGTGGACATCCTGAGATTTTCATAATATAGTATTGTGTTTCATATGTAATTGTTTTCATCTGCAGCAATTACTGTTATTTGTTATGTTACTGTTATTATTATTATTATTATTATTATTATTATTATTATTATTATTATTATTATTATTATTATTATTATTATTATTATTATTGATTCATCTATTAAAGAAGGAAGACCTGTCACCAACATCTGAAAAATAAGAACAATACTTCTGAATTTGAAAGTCACTGATTTTGAAAGTCACTGCTACTTTATCAGTCATTGTAAAACTTTGTGTCAGTTAACCTAATTTCTAACACTGACATTTATACCAGGGGTCACCAACCTTTTTGAAACTGAGAGCTACTTCATTGGTGTTTTGTCCTACGTGGGGCTACCAGTACTGACCTTTTGAGTACTTGACTAGAGAAGTCAAGAGTTCACTTTTACGTTGTGTAAAATAAACATATTTTCATGCTTTGTTATAGATATTGTCATTTTTGAATCTATATAAATGCAAGTGTGAATAAACAGGAAGAGTAATGGAATAAAACAAAGTTTTAGATGCAGCTCACTGGTGGATGGTGCTTTTTTTAGAACAGGCTTGTGGGCGCCACATGCGGTCCTCAGGGGGCTACATGGTTCCCGCGGACACCATGTTGATTATCCCTGATTTAGACTGTTGTGTGCTTTGTGATGATAGTTGGCACTCTGGAAAAATTATGTCAACTGAACTGAACTTTTTTGACAGTGCACATTATAAAAATGGAGAATATTTCCCAATAAAGATGGACAACTTATTATTTCTCCAACTTTATTCAAATGAATAACATAGTATATTCATCCTTTGTTAAAACAAGGCTTTATGCAGTTAAAATCTAACATTATTGTGGCTTGCAAAAGAATAAACCCTTACTTGTCCAAGAGTCTTCATTTGGTGGAATGTCATCCTACAACCTTCACATGGCTTTAATACACCAAAACCGCTCTGGATTTAGGCGTATTGACAGTTGCTATAATAGTAATAACTCCTGGCCTATTGTAGGTAATAAATATTTATTTTCTAATTTTACTGCACAGTTGCTTAAAAACATCCAATTTGTTTAAAGGGCTTTAGTTTTCTCAAACCATCAGTCTTGTTACAGACATGTAAATCAAATACAGTGTTGCCTTTTAATGTTGTAGCAAAGTAAAAAACCCGCCATTTCTCTAATGCACTCAGAAACCTTGCTATATTGGTCTAAGTACCTTTCAGTCCCACTTATGTGGTAATTCACATGCAACCTTCCTGAGCTGCAGTAATGGCTACATAAGCACCTGTGAGGGAGGCGTAAGAGGATCTTGATAAAGCCACATAAAGGAGATTTGTTAAGACCAGAATAAGAACAATTCTGGCTATTCTGTAGGGCTGGTTAAAGAAAAATGTTGAAGTGTTATGACATTTTAATTTTTGCCAAACTATAGATTAACTGGTTATACAAACGAAAACTTGATAACCAACTTAGCTTATTTTTTGTATATACAGATAAAGATTTTGTGAAACCTGTTAGGAATTCAGAGAAGCATATAGCACTACTGTAATTTAGATAAATAACTTTTCACCTGCTTTTTTGTTTTGAACAACAACTGTGTGTGTGTGGGTTTTTTGTCTTTTTTTGTCTTTGTGTCCTGCTGAACAGGAACGTTGCTGTAATACTCAGGGGAGTTTTGTTTCGTTGTCATTCTTTGGAAGAAGCTATTACAGAAACAAGAAAAATTGATTCAAATTGACTTTGGACATACATATAATTATGTTGTTGAATAATAGCTTTATTATTCAACAGGCGTTGTTGACTCAGTCTCAGGTCTCAAATTTCCAAGCAAACGATATTCAGATGTATTGATTTATCGATGCCAAAACAAAGAGATTACTAGAGATTTCAACTTGTAGTTAGCGCCTTGCATATTTGATTAAAATGTCAAGTTTGGGTTAGGTTTTTTTTTCTGTATTCACCATGTACATTTTATAATTTCTTGAGTTAAACTTGTCATTTTTACACTTTGTTTTTTTTTTTTTTGTGTTGGAGGTTTTAGCAACTTTATCTTTTGAAGTTTGGCTTCCCTGTTTATGTTATTTCCCAGCCTCTGTCCCTACATTCATTTGCCGTTTTTCCAGTCTTATTATTTGTTTGTTATCTCTTCCATTAGTATACTTTTTATTTGGTCACTACCAGGTCAGCGTTAGAGTGCTGTAGTAGTAGAAACTATTCACTCTTGTTATCCTGCTTCTTCTGAGTAGGCTTTTGCGTCATGGATCGATCTTCTGGATTCTTCAGTCGTGTTAGTTTTGAGGATCTGTGAGGCAGCTGACAATGCTCATTTTGACTTCCACCTATGAGCTCCTCCTGGCCTCCTGGCCGTTGGTCATCTACCTTTTATATTGTCATTAAGAAAATTCTTTTATAACAATAATAGGCAGAAAGTATAACACAATGACTTATGTTCACAGATCTAAACGGATAAAAAGTGAGTAGCTGTAACTTTGTGTAAATTTTAAAAATGAAACACCCTTCATGCTGCCTTCTAATAATGCCCCTGTTTATGATATCCGGTTCAGTAAATATGCTTTCTACTGATAGAGCTGTTCTCTAACTAAACTTTAAGTCTAATAATCTAAAAACCATCTGTGAGAAGTTTAACCCACTTTCCTTAAAACCCCAGCTGTATATTTATTATAGGAATCCACACTGTCAACAATATTATCTGACTCAAGTAGTTTTTCTTGTAATACTGCAAGCTTTTTTTGCCAAGCATCTGTGTTGTTATTCGTTTATCCATCCAACACAGGTCAGTCCGATTTTTATTTTTATTCTTTTATTGTAAGTTTGTAAGTTGCTTTTTTCTGAACGTGAAGCATTATTATCTTTCAAAGTGTTGCATCAGGTTCATGCAAGTCTCTTGAGCAGACATTAGTTTTTGAACAGAGAGAAATATTAAAAGCAGAACAAAGCAATGAACTTTCAGCGTATGAAACAGTTTGAAATGTATCAGCAACAATGGACTATGGTAAGGTTTGTAAAACTTTCAGAGGAAAGCAGTTGTTTTGATGTGAAAATAACTCAAACAATGGACAGCACAGCAGCTCAGTAAAGCTCATTCATGCTCGCAGCCACACCCATATCCGGCCTTTCAATAATACATGTAATTCATTGTTTATTCACCTGGACTTATGAAAATGATAAAGCAAAGAAAGAGAGTCGAGAAAATAATATGTGGAGCCACCAAGCGGAAAACCTCCAGGGGCTTATGATAACATTTCACCCTAAACAAAGCTAAGAGATGAAGGACAATAGAAGTAAGAGATAGGGTGCGGAAGTTAGACTAGGAGGACTTAATTTGGGAGAAATAATGGGGATACAATGAGCCTAATAAATGTATATATACTACCAATCACTTTAAATCCATTCTATAAGTGTGACTCCCTGTTCTGGGGGAGTTGCAAAGGCTGGAGAGAAAAATGAGAGGACACATAATTAGAGAAACATTGGTTTTAGGCTGGGAATTCTCAGTATCACCGAAAACATGGTTTATTAAAATATAAATAGAATCTGATGCATCTATTCATCAAGTTAGGATATTAAATCAATGTCAGTTTGTAACCAATAGTGCAGAATAACACTAAATTAATGCTCTGCAGAAAATCTATGCCTTCGATATGAAACATTCATGCAGTGTAAGCTTGAACAGCGTGTCTCATGTGTGTAGCTTGCTCCTTCGAGAACGACGGAAGCTGTTGTCAGCTTTGTCTCACAACCGTTGCAATGGATTTTTTTTCTTTTAGCGACCCAGTTGTACATTGACAAAAAAAAAAACTGTCAATAAAAGGGAGCGAAACTTTCCATAACCCTTTTTGCATAATCACTGATGCTTTGTCCACACAAAGCATCAGTGATTCATATATGTTACCCTTGACATGGTGTCCTGGGTTTGCCAACCTGCTTATATATCTAAACAAACAGTACAAGCTTGCCTTTGGTGCTCAGTTGCAGAGTGGTCAGCTGATCTGGATAGCATTTTTTGAGAACTTTATGTGTGATTTTTGATATTCTTTTCTTGTGCAGTGAAAGTGGGTCACAGTTTGAATTCTGTGCTGTAAAATTCAGCTGCCAGCCCCAGTAAAGGAGCAAGTCACAAACTTTTTAGCATCATGTATCTTTGATGCTTGCTGAGATAACTTTGGTATTCAAAATTGTGGTTTCTATGCGTTCCCCTTCAGTGGATGGAAGAACCATGCGTTGCTTTTATAATTTCCAATGTCTTGTATAACCTCATTGGCAGACACCATCTGAAGCTGGAAGGTTGACAGCTTATTGTAAATCTGATATTTTGGCAGATTAACTCATTTTAGGTCTTAGCTTTTTTTAAATGTGAGGTCAACTTAAAGGTATTCTTACAAGAATGTTGAAGTGAGGTTCCGTTAAAAGGTTTTAAACATTTGATGTCTCACCAGGAATACATAACCCGATTGGCCTCCTCATTTAGCACAAACCCATGTCAGCTGATCCAAGATCCAGTCTCAAAATCATAGCATTCATTTGAACACTATTTATTTAGTGTTGCGTAAGGTGGTGGAGATGTGGACTCAAGTGTACAACTGACAGTCATGTCACACTTAATATGACTGCAGACTTGACCTAGAAACATGGCAAAGAACAGAGACACGGCTTGGACTCAAGGTCTCATTAACAATCTTTATCTAATGTAATCATCAGTGGAAGTAGATCCTGAAGTGTAGATTAATTTAGTGAATGATTATTGTTGTCCTCTCTAAAGCTCCTACACACTTACAACCTTACCCAGTAATTTACTGGTAATTTACTGGGTCAGGGTTATGTGTGAAGAGAGCCAGAACTGATTTACTGGGTAAAACTGACCCGGAAATTTACCGGGTCAAGACCTAGTATCATACCCGGTAATTTACTGGGACCGCTCTAGTTTGAATAAAGCCTTTAGATTCCTGGGTAAGGGTCGCATTTGTGTGATCACGTTAGACGTTCGTAGTTTTCGTTTAGCTCTTCCACTGTTTCTCAGTCGCTTGTCTGACTGAGAAATGTATTGAAATTGTATTTCTTCTGTAGTTTTCATAACGCTACTTGCCGCTGTAAGAATCACCGGTCCTAAATTTATTGTTTGTTGTGGCTAGTAAGCTGTTTTTCATCTGAAATTCTCTTTTAGAGGTTGGCTTGATCAGTTAAAGCTATATCCCTTGCATTATTGCCACCAACAGGGTGTTTTACGTACGTCCATCCACCGTTGCCTAAAGGGGCAGCGGTGAAATAACGCTAATTCTTGTTCGACCCAGGAATGTCGTCCCAGTAATTTACTGGTACGTGCCAGTAAAAAGACCGGAGATTGTCCTGTTAAATATTTGTTTGGTTTATTAGGGATTACCTTTAGCGGCTAATAAAAACCTGTTTGCTGTTGCATCATAATAATCACCGACTGAGCTCTGACTTTGTGTTGTTTGAAAAAATAAATAAACCCCACGTATTTCTTAATATTGTATTCCCTCGCCCTTTAGCTAGTGTCAATGCAAAATTTGGTTCTTCAAAATAAAAGCGCTTCCTACCATTAACTATTATTGCCCCATTTCAGTTCAGTGATTTTCCTCTATAAAACAGGTACTGAGAACAGGACATTTACAAGTGTTTGAATAAACTTCTGTGCCGTTGTTGAGATTTGACTTGTTTTAAGAGATAAAAAGTCCTCTTGGCCTTTCTCGAATTAGCTGTTAGCTTCATCATCTGGGAATAACTTTGCTGGATATAAACTAAACGACAATGCCATGAGAGTTATTTACTGCTGGTAAGAAATAAACGGCTTATAACATTTTGACAGCACCTAATTTCAAACATTCCACCGTATCCATATAAATGTGAGTTAACACATTGACACAAGTTACTTGCCTTTCTTCTAAATACTACAAGAGGCGTGCATCATTCTAAAAAGCATAACAAGCATACAAGTTTAGAAACTCTATTTTGATTCATTCCAGTATGCTTAGATCATAATTGACCATAAATGCAATAGCCACTTGACCAAAACCCTGTATTTCTTTCAGGATATGAGCCACGTCATCTTCCACCATCAAAAAACTAGCATGGTCTATCCTGCCACTCGCAGATCCGATGATACAGATCACCTCCAGAATCCCCCTGAATCTCCAAATACAATCAGAGCATCACCAACGCTGGATTCAACTAACACCTTTGTGCAGTCTCCAAGCAGCGGGAGAGCCGAACCAACAAGGATGGTCCCCGCACGTTGTCTCTCGCCAAGCAGACGCAGCCGCGGGTCCAAAGAAGTAGATCAGGTTTCGGGTGCAAACCTCAGCGTTTCTCTTTGCAGGAGGCTTCTGCAAGAAGTTCACTTCAGTGACTCCAAACAGCATAAGGTAGGACTCACACACTTTACAGTCATCACCCCCCCTTTACACTGTCTTGCAGATTGGTTTTATGGCTAATGTTTTTCTTTCCCTTCCTATAATTAGCTGAATAGCTGTAGATGAGACAACACACCTAATTACCCCCACTGTGAGCTCCCTATGTTTGACGTTGCAATGTATAGCTGCAAAAGACAATGGCTTTTCAGTTAAGATCGTGTCAACACTCACAAGAAATGAATCCTCTGTAGGAGGTGATCCATGCCCATAAAATCCAGCTTGAGTTCAATATTCCTACACTTCAAAGCCAAATATGTTTTATCAATAAGTCTCTTATTTTCATTGCTCTTTTTGTTGTAAGATTTTGCATAGGTGTTTTATCTTGATTTTTCTACATAAAATAACTGAAAACGACCAACTAAGACAAGCATAGATCTACTGAGACGAAGAAGCTATAACCTTCTTTGAGTAAATATATTTAACAGTCAAAGCCCGACTCCGAGCCCCTGTCAGCAGTCCCTGCAGGCGTCTGTTTCCTCTAAAACAAAAAAAAAAAAAAAAGCTCGGATGAATCCACCGTAAACTGTTTGTCCTGCATCACACATCAGACAAAGGGGTGACAGAAGAACAAGTGAACGCAGAGCGGGCTCAATCAAACATCCAAATGTTTGTTGGGAGTTGGGGGACGCCACCGTGGAGTAAAGAAGACAGCTGTTGTTTGTTACCACAGAAACTGATTAATGAACCAAAATAGGCACAATCTTCTTTAAAAGTGCTTTATTGCTGCGAATGCCTGTGTCTTTTAGAACTAGCTGTGAAAATCATATATACATGTTCAGCAGTGATGTTGAAATTGAGCGTTGCGGCCTTGTAGCTAATGGCCAGCATATTCAGGTATTTTTTTATAATATTACTGTAGCACTTAGCAAATGTTTAAAGGCACCTTGACCTTTTTCCATTCTCTCACATTAAAACCACAAACATGTGTGTGTTTCATTAGGATTAGATGTAGACCTAGGACGAAATAGTGTAATTTAAAGTTGGAGGAATTACAGATTTTTTTTTTTTACATAAAAAAAACATGACAATGGTAATGTGATTTAATATTTAGCTGCTATTTAGTTTAATACTTTTTAGAACTACCTTTTGCAGCAGCCACAGGCTTCTGGGATTTGGCTCCTCCAGCTTTTATCATCTAGAGGCTGAAATTCTTATTTTCTGCAAAAACGCTAATGTGACTACATATAAGTGAGTGCCACACTTTTTAGATTTTTATCAATACAAAATAATGATGAGCTTTGATTTGCCTTCTGCATTACAATTACCGTATACTGCCGCTCTACCACATACAGTGCCTTCCAAAAGTAGTCACCCCCTTGGCATTTTTCATGTTCCTTCTTCTTTTCTTCTTTTTTTTTTGTTAAGCAAAAAACAAACAGGACAAAATAGCAGAAAACCTCAGCATGCATAACTGTTCATCCCCCTTATGGTGCGTTCACATCGAACACAAATGAGGCGACCAGAGCGCTTTATTTACATGTTATCCCTATGTAGAGGCTCATTCAGGAGAAAAAGTATGCGAGGCAATGCGAAGGACATATTTCTAGCGATGCGAGCGATGCAATTACGGCAAATACCCGCAGTGAGTTTAGCAGGAGTTCGAAAATCTAAACCTTTCTGTCAATCCGCGTCGCGTCTACCAATCAGGGACTGATTGTTGTTGTAACATACGGTCAATGAAGCAAAGCTTTTTTCAAAAGAAAAATGACAGAAAAATGAATGTTGACATGGGATGAAGTAAGGAACGCTCTTTAGAGGTTTGTGGGTGGCTTTGAAAAAAAGCCGTTTTAATTTGGCCTTTAAAAGGACTGTTAAATCATTCATCATTCGTCCTCCTCTTGTAACTCCAAAGCCGGTCCTGGCCAGACGCTGCCTCTGCGGCCTCCTCTGGTGCCCTCTCTTCCCGGCCCCTTGCTCTGATCTCCCGCTGCTCCTGTCTGAGCTCCAGAGCTGGTCACAGCCAGCCGCCGCCTCTGGGGCTCTCTCTGCGCAGCCGCTTGCTCTGATCTCCTGCTGTTCTTGCTTGAGCTCCAGAGCGCCTCCTCGCCTTACCTCTGTTGTACGGGTGATAAGTCCCAGAAGCGGGAAAACAGTTTCAGATCCCGGACAAACGGAAGTGACCGTCATCCAGCCGTAGCACCTGGACTCCCCGAACTGGGAGCATCTCTGGAGGATCTGGTGGACCCAGGGACGCCGGCGCCGTTGTTCGGTTTTCCACATTAAATACAGCACCGTGACTCGCGCGGTAAAATCCCCGGTCCACCATGTTGAGCTCAACAGACAACAGGCAAACAGATAGAAGTGCCTCCTATTTGATGACGTGGTGAAGCGAGTGGAGCATTGTCCTCGTTGGCCACACGCATTGCTGGCGAAAGGTCAAACAAGTGACAGCACTTGATTTAGGTGGAGATTTCACTGGAATCCCGTTTGATGTGAACTCACCATTACAGTGAGTATTGTATAGAACCACTTTTTGCAGCAATTACAGTCATTTTAGATAAGCCTCTATGAGCTTGTCGCATCTTGTCACTGGTATTTTTGCCCATTCCTCAAGGCAATTGGATTGAGGCCTGAACTTTGTTTAGCCCATTCCAACACATTTTAGTGTTTCCCCTTATGGTGCGTTCACACCGAATGTGATTCCAGCAACATTTTCAAATGATTCGTGTGCTGTCGTGCGTTGGACATTTCGACACCCTGACTTGTATCTCTCAACAACTTTTTCCCTGACTTGTTTGTAGAACGTCTTGGTCTTCGTGGTGTGATGCCTCCTGCTTAGTGATCATGCAGCCTCTGAGGCCTTTCAGAATAGGTGTGTTTACACTGACAGATCATATGACACCTGCACACAGGTTGACTTCATTTGACCAATTGTGTGACTTTTGAAGGTCATTGGTTGCACCAAAACAGTTTAGGGGCTTCAAAGCAAATAGGATGGACACATATGCATATGCCAATGTCCTCTTTTTATTTTATATATATATATATTATATATACACACTCTTTCTTTATCTACTAACATCACTTAACTCACTTCATCTACTAATCCTTCAAATAAAAATTATGATTTAAAGGCATACTATGCAACATTTTTCAGTTAATTAATGTGTTCCATACCGTTTTGGATGATTAAATGAGTCATTTCAGGTCGAACAAAGGTTTTCTTGGCCGCCCTGGGGGTCTGTGGGGGAAATACCGCACTTGCAATTGCAAGAGCTCTCGGCCCGCACACAGTCGGTCTTGCTTTACGGCGAGAACTCCATGTGTTTTTGCCCTGCTATTCACTATATGCACGTGCGAAAGCAACAACAAAGAACCGCGTGTTAACGTCAAATAAGCATATCGAGTTTTATTATTATTATTTTTTATTTATTTTTTTTAAGTTGGCGAGACGCTACGCGGCGGCCGCGGCGAGGCGGCGGCGGCCGCGGTAGCGTCTCGCCAACATAAAATAATAATAATAATAATAATAATATTATTAGCGCTGCGGGAAGCTTGATGTTCATACTTTCACTGTGTTAGTCATTGTTTGTACTGCCGTTTTTTCCACTTTTCGTTGCGTTCGCCTGTCTGCTAAACTCAAAACAACCGCGCCTGGCTTTACGGAGAAACCAGAACAGCTGAGCATCTTTACGACAGTGCACTTTTACTTTCTCCCTCTGGGGGGAGCCTCGCTGGAAAATCAACCCCGGTTGCATAGTATACCTTTAAAAACATTGTCATTCCTGTTTGGAATGTATCGAAAAAGGAAAAAAGCCAATTAGGGGGTGAATACTTTTGCAAGGCAGTCCCAGTAAAATACATTCAAGTTTGTAGTTCTAAGGTAACAAAAAAGGTATAAGTATATGAATATTCTTGCAAGTTACTGTAGCTGTCTACCTGTCCCTATAGCACTGCGTGATCACTGTTAGCTCAGACAGCTAAAGGGGTTAGCAAAAAGAAGAAAAAAAAACATTTTCAGGATTATTCTATAGAAACAATAGAGGAAGTCCCTCGCTTTATATGGGTCTGAGAGGAGTCAACTGAAGTGATCTCAAGCCCTGAAGCATGTTCTGTCACAGAACTGTTGCTTTTTGCATGTACACAACTCTCTGCTGAGTGATATCGCAGCATCCTTCATCAGTGCAGCTCCTCACCGCTGATTTGTGCCAACTCCAGCAGGCAGCATGCAGTGACGGCTTTGAGTGAAATGTTGTCAGAGAAATATGACAAGGAGTCTGGTTCCCCTCCTGCAGCTCCGGTGTATTGACTACCATTGATTCACCATCAGGGTTCCTTACACTTTTTCTGACAAATCAAGTTACTATAGGAGTCTCTTAAATCAATAGATGCACTGTTTAAAGGGGGTCAAAACAACAGAGCCAGAGTCCAGCACTACCTTAATGTCTGCCTGCCATCGTCGTTGCTGTTGACTGCTATGTTGGCTGCAAAGAAAAGAGTGCTCATTCATACACCTTAAGCTTTTTTACATTTGATCACATTACAGGCACAAATGGACATATTTTGATTGGAATTTAATGTAATAGACCAGCGCAAAGTGGCAAATAATTGTGAAATAGAAGGAAAATGTTATTTTACAAATAGGAATCTAAAATGTTTTTAGGGATATTGTAGTAAAGATAACCATAAAAAAACCAGCAGAGTCAGTTACTTAATTGGAATATAACGTGAAACTGTGTGTAATTTAATCCGGACATAATAAAGCTGTTCTTTTAATGCCTCATACACTTGTCGGAGAGCTTTAGTGAACAAACAGCTCAGGTGGGAGAATCTGTTGACAGGACTGCTATTAGTCCCACACCCCATAAATCTGGCATTTATGGAAGAGTGGGACGAACAAAGCATTCATTGAAGAAGAAAAAAAAGCTAAAGTAGTCCAGTTTAAATTTTGCCAGAGGTAATGTTGGGGACATAAGCATCTATGCACAAGAAGTTGCTCTGGTCATATAAAGCCAAATAAAAAATGTTGACCTACATAAAAATGCATTGTGGCAGAAAACCGGCATCCTAAAAAAACACAATCCTCACAGAGGAGCAAAGTAGCGTCATGCTTTGGGGATGCTTTTCTTCAGGAAGGACAGAGACGCTGGCCAGGAATGAAGGGAGAACCCATGCTAGCTAAATACAGAGCTGCAAAAGACTTGAGAAAGTTAACACAAGTGTTAGAATGACAAAGATCCCAGTTTGAATCCATTTGAGAGTCTGTAGGACATGAGAATTGTTATTTATCCTATACTCGGCATCAAATCTGACTAAGCCTGAGATCTTTTGTAAAGAAGAATAGTCGAAAACATAAGTCTCTAGAGCTGCTGGTAGGTTCATGTCTCAAAAGCTGTGATTGCAGGGAAAGATGGTTCTACAAACTATTGTCTCAGGGGGACTATAAACAAATGAACGTCCCATTTATATCATAAATCATGCATTTAATTTTGTTGTTGAGGTGTGACAACGTGCGGAAAAGTTCAAGGGGTATTTAATATATTCCGAGGCACTGATTGTCACATCTATGGATTTAGAGGGTAGTTTGGGGGAAAAAAATGGATGACTTCTAAATAAGTGATCTCTCTTTTATGGGTAATAAATTTAAAGGAAGAAGATGAGATCCTGCGGACTGTTGAGTCGAGTAATTATGTCTCACAACTGCACGGCAACACAAGGATGTGTGAAGATGATGAGGAGCTCCGAATGCTGGCAAGCCTGAAAAGACAGCAGGACGAAGATGAATGTGGGGCTCCCGCCCTCAGCGCGTCTCACATCCACCAGTGTGATGTCAGCACCAGCCTGAGCAGCGACGACGCCTCAACCTGGACCCACGTCCCACACGTATGTGCCATCACGCTCTGATACTTTCCAGCAGTTCTCGTTAACTCTTTCCTCGCAAACCCTGTTCCGCAGAGCGACGTAGTCATTAGTAGGTTGTCCTTCTGTCTCAAATATTTCCTTTGACTCTGGTTGACCCCCCCGCTCTCGCTAATTTCCATTTCAAGCTCCAACATATGCCTCCCTGAAGTGCTAATGCATCTCCTTCTCTGTACCGCTTTCTAGCGTCACAAAGGATTGTGAAGATAGCTGCACATTTATTGGCCTTTTACTGCTTTTAAGAGTACACTGGCATCGTATCCACAGCACCCCCAGTGACTGAAAATTATTTAGGTCATTTGAAATTATCCCCCAGAAGTCTTTCCAGAATTCAAAGATGGTGCAGTTTGCTCTTGGCTATTGAAGGTCATTATATTATGGCCCATTAGCATATGCGCAACTCTTTTATGAAGACAGAACAGTGCTGGCTTCACTGCAGAATCCCCAGTGAATAAAAATCATCACAAAAGCTCAGGTTCTGGGGGCTGTTAGCAACTCTATACATGGAGGTTTCTTTTAAAGTACTGGGTTTCAAGCTGCACATAAACAGGAGTGGTACCAAAGGGATTTTCATCTCGTGGTTTGGTTTGAGGATATACGAATATGGTCACCAATAAAAAAAAACAGATTCTGAAACCTATAGTTGATGCAGCTTTTACTGAAGGCCTGGGAGAGATTTACAGGAGGGATCTGTAGTCAGCTGCCCTGTTTAAAAGTCTTAATGTACACAGTATGACAACAGCACCACCAGCAGTATATGACGAAAACGCTTTTAAAGAAAGGGAAAAGAGACGGCGAATAGAAACACAGTACAACATATTGTGTGAGCAAATATAGATTTGGAGACGCTGTAACAAATAAAGCTTTCAACAAAAATGAAGCGATGCATTTAGAGGCAGAAAATAATCATGAAAGCTTAATAGAAACGACGGGCACTCACAGGAAATGACAAGCTATTTCTTGTCCCTGGACGCTGTGATTTCAGTGATTCCCACTGCTGTCATTGTTGCTGGTTTCCCTGCTTCAGCAGCCACTGGAAAAGCCCAGACAGAAGTTCTCCCCTGGGCGATACCGTGCGAGGCTTGCATTACCAGCAGTCTGCTCGTAGATTAAGCAGTTGTGTGAAATTGTGTCAAAGTCTCCGACTCTATCGGTACGGGATTCTTTTTTTGGCAAAAGAAAGTCCTTCAAAAGTACGTGTGTACCTTGCATGTTTTTTTCCTGTTTTATTGGAACTTAGCTGTGTGCTTATTCAAAGGATCGTTAAGACACCTTTTTTTTTTTTTTTTTTTTTTTTTTTTTTTCAGAAAAATAGTGGCTCCTAATTTTTTATTATTTTGAAGCCACAATGTTGCCTCGATTAAACTGAAAGAACTAAAGTGAGGCATGATTAGGCACCTTCTTTTTTGTGGATTTATTTACAGTGCCTTGAAAAAGTATTTGTGCTCCTTGAATGTTTTTTTCTAATTTTGCCACAGGCAGGCTATTAGAACTCAGCTCTGTTTTAGAGGACCATTTGAAACCCTCTTTCATTTAAAAAGAAATAATTGCCCCTTCTTTTCATCATTTTGAAACCACCAGGCTGCCTCTTGTTAAAGCTTTAACACCTCTTGAACATTCTCATTCTTTGTCTTGTTACAACCACAAACTTCATGTATTTCAAGGGTTTTTAGAGTGATAGACCGACGCGTAGAAGTGCAGAATGTGAACTGGAAGGAAACTGATACATTTTAATCAAACTCTGAAAAGTATGATTTGCATTTGTACTCAGCTCCCACTGAGTCAACACTCTGTAGAACCACCCCTTGCCACAGCTACAGCTGCAAGGGTTTTTTATGGACTATACTAGCTTTGCACATCTTGAAATTGATATTTTTGCCCATTGCTCTTTGAAAACCAGCTGATGATCAGCAGATTCTCAATTGGATTCAGGTGTGGACTTTGGCACATGGAAGGCTCGACCACTTCAATGTTGCTCTGGCCATGTGTTTAGTGTTGTTCAGCTGGAAGGTGACGATGCTACATCCCACTCTAAAGTCACTTGAAACATGTTTTCTTCCAGGATTTGGCCTGTGTCTAACTCCATCCATCTTCCCATCGACTCTAAAGAGTTTCCCATACTCTGCCAAAGAAAAGAACTACACAGCATGACGATGTCACCAATGATGGTGCTGTGTTCAGGGTTTCTGCCACATATTACATTTTGCAATTATGCACAAAAAAAATATATATTAATTTGGGTCTCATTTTTCCAAAGAACTATTCTTTCAGAAGTGTTCTACCTCCTAAGCATTGCTTGTGGCAAATTCCAAATGAGACTAGTCATGGCCTTCTATCTGAGATGGTTTTCTTCTTGTTCTGGTCCATGAAGACCAGACTTATGAAGTCCAGAACTGAGCTGTAAATCTCTGCGGCTGCTACACACTTATGGGCTGCTTGGTTGTTTCTCTGATTAATCCTCTCCTGCTAAAGGCTGTAAGTTTACATGTATGTTTTGGTAAATTTGCTATTGTGCCATGCTCTTTCCATATCCAGATGACAGATTGAACAGTGCTCAATCTGCGAGATGGTCAAAGCTTGGCATATTTTTATAATTTAAACAGCTCCACAATTACATCCCTGACCTATCTGCTAGTTCCTTGGTCTTCATGATGCTGTTTTTTTTACTAATGTTCTCTCTAAGGCCTTCAGAGAGCAGCTGGATTGATACTGAGATTGAATTATACATAGGTGGAGTGTTTATTGCATATGAGATTTCTGAAGGCAGCTGTTTACTCTAGAATTTATTTAAATGCATTGGTTTAAAATGGACTGGTTACAAATGCATGCCACATTTTCAGACCTAGATTTAAAAAAAGAAAAAAAAAAGAAAAAAGAAAATCAGCTATCTTTTTAACTCCACCTAAAAATTGCAAACATACATTGAATTTTGTGTGTGCATTGTGCACAGAAAATGTAAAAAAAAAACAAAAGAGAAATGAATGCTTTTGCATAAATCTCTACACAGTAATAACTACAGATGGAAGTCTAGTTGAAGCAAAACCCAAAAAAGTACAAATAGCAAGTGATAAAGCACCAACAAAGAATTTTTTTATTTTTTATTTTTTTTTATTGTTTTCAAAATAGGTGCTTCTTACTTTCCTTGCCAAAAAAAAATATTTGGCAAGCTGACTTTGTGACAGTTGCTGTCAAGAATTTAAATGGTTAAGGCATGCGACTACACTCAGGTAATTTTAAATGCCACAAAAGTGTTTGTAGAGAGCTTCATCCAGTCGCCTCATCAAAAGAGCTCTCTTACATGTCAGTGTTGACTAAACAGCTCATGACAAGCTTGCAACTTGCACAATGATAAAAGCACGACAATCCCCAGCAACACAGAGTGTCCTGACAATCATCCCCAACAAATGGGGCATTCCCGTGTTTACCATTAAAAAAAAAAACAAAACAAAAAAACGCCTTTCTGATGGATCTTGCCACAACAACTCCTGCTCCACCTTTGGGGTTGCTAGGGCGACTTTTTCTATGTTTATGGCTAGCTGCCTGAGAAGTAGCAACAGTGATGACATCAGCGCCTTTTAAAAAAAGTTCAAAGATTTTTTTTTTTAACCTAAACCTCTTGGATCAGCTTGACAGAATAAAGGGAGAGGAAGCCCTGAAACAGCTTGGCGCAGCACTTTTCTTATAGGAGGTCGCATACAGCCACAAACATTTTCTCATCATTGGGAGGAAGATAAGAGATTCCAGTGCTGAGATATAACACTATGTGGATACAAGCACTTAACATAGAGGTTACGTAGCCTAACCCTAATACAACCTTTGTGTTATAAATGTCCAACTTTTAACATAAGTGTCTCATTACATATATATTTCATGTTAGTTAAAAGGTTTATGAAAGCTCAAATTCTTAATATAAATGTTAATGAAAAAATCTAAACGTATACATCCATTAGATGCGATTTATCTTGTAGGGGAGGCGTTGCACCGTCTTGGATTTTTTCCAAGCTTACTTTAGGAAAGAGGTGGTGTTTTACCCTCGGCCGGTTGCGAGTCCATTCAGAGCGAGCACAGCAACCTTAGACCCACTCGTGCTCAGGCCCAGTTCACAATCAGACATTTACCTAACATGCTTGGGTTTTGGATTTGGAATGTCAGTAGCTATAGTCACCTAACATAAATGTACACATATGTCCTCCTGCAGGGAAAATGTAAGAAACTACAGCATATTCAAAACCTCTAACTGTTTTTAATTCTAAAATGAAAAGACTTTACAGTAGAAAAGGGTTCATCAGAAACTTTGTGGTTTTTGATCGCAGCCTTTTTAGGGCCTTAACCTGCTGATATGGCTTTTAGCCGATTCCGGTTTATCTTCAAAACGATAAATATCAGCAAAACATATATATTTTTTCTAATGAACTTGATGCAATGTTTAGAATAAAACTAAATAATTGTTTCTCAAAAAACACAAAGAGCTTGCAGAGCTGTCTCCTTCTACATTAATGAGAATCTGCAAATAAAGAAAAAATCATCCAGGTTATGGGACAGATGTATTTATATAGACAAAAACTCAAGTAAAAGAAAAAACACTGTAGCTCACTAAATGTGTGTTTTTGCCTTTTTTCCGCACTTTAAAGTTGTGGCGTGCTGCCTTTAGGCTCTCATGTTAGCAGTTAGTGCAGTTAGCTAGATCAGCATTACTGACAGCAGTCCTTGTGTGTATGTATATTATATAAGGTAGACCCTTACCTTAACAGTGAGATTTCCAATACGTTGTCAATATTTCAGCCTGTTCCATGACAGATAAAATTGGACTCTTTAGTGGGATAAAATATTGCAAATTATTCTGCACAATTCCCATCTTCCTGTTATCCTTTTTACATACTAGCTGCCTGCAGGAAAAGTTGACATGACTGCATAGAAAATACAGTTTCCTTCTAGAGGCTGTGTTTCCTCTAACTTCGTTTTAAACAACTCAGCAAAATAGCTAGTTTTGAGTCTTCTTCCTTCAGTAACAACTTACACACTGGAGAGTGTGAGTGTAACCGGATTCTCTTATGCTATCGCAAAAGAGAATAATCGGAGGATTTATCATGACAGTCGATTTTTCCATCGCTAAACTTCTGTGTACAGAAAATGACATGGGACAGTTTTCCCCTTGTTCTGTTCTATCTTTGTCATGTCAACACAGTTTTTCTATTCGCAGGTGTACCTTCCTTTTCTAAATTAGGTTTGTAATGAGGCAGAATGTTTTAAGAAAAATAGTTAACAAATAACCAAATGAGAAAGCAGTTTTCTATATTAGCCAGTGCATCCGTATTACATTTCCTGTTACATCCCAGAAAGATTTATTCACACTGTTTCTGTAATATTACATTTCAATGCCGCCGCTGAGCAAGGTTTGTGAGAGAGTTTACACAATACACATTTGTTTCACTTAAGAACAAATATTCATCGTTACTGCCTCCTCTGTCAATTTGTTTGGGCAGTAAGCAGCGGAAGTAAACAGTTGGAGCTGCATACATAGAAAATGAAAGAGAACAGCCATGAGACAGGAGCTGGGCCGCCACTCACCGCCTGAAAACAGCTTTGATTAAAAGAAATGCTCTTGAGGTAGACAATAATTATCTGCTGCAGTTTATTTAGTGATGTTTGCGAGTAGGATTGCACTGCACAATTGTATTAAAAGCTTTTTGCTGCATGTTTTAAATATTTAATTTGAGATTTTATTATATTTTTACGGGATCACATTACTCCACATGCAAGATCCTAATGTGCAAGAGTGGATATGAGGTGGAGCGATAATAAACTACAGCTCAACGATCAGTGATGATAACATAGTGAGACAATACAAGCAATTGAGATGTCAGCTGTAAAAGCCAGTTGTCCTGTGTGTGTGTGTGTGTGTGTGTGTGTGTGTGTGTGTTGTTTTGTTGTTTTTGAGGAGCTCGGCAGCAACTTGTGTGTCAGGCAAGCCATCAGCGCATCAGCTGCAGTTGCTGAATTGAACTTTCAAACCACATTTTGCTGTCAGGCAAATGGAAAACAGTGTTTGTTCAAAATAAATGATGTACCTCTAAGAACAGCAGATGCACTTTTGTGTTCTGCTCAGTGTAAGGACTCCTGTTTGAAATTCCAGTTTATGCAAGTTTGAATGATCTCTTGGGATTGTTTTTTTTTTTTTTTTATGTTACAATGGAAAACTGAAATGGTTTCTTGCTTTCAGTTTCTGGATTCTTTTTTTTCCCCCTTTCGTAGTCCTCTCCAGGTAACTTGTCATCATCATTTTACCTGCAGAACTCCACAGGGTGCAATTTTAGTTTCTACTACAGGATTACATAAAGAAAGGCAGTGGGGCATCACAGAGAGCCAAAATTAAATCAAGCAATGCAAGGACTCAAGCTCCAGTGTGTCTGCTTCTTCATCAAAGTCATCTAATAAAATAGCCCTTAGACTCAAAAACACTCCTGAGGTTATAGTATGGTATTTAGCCTCAACAAGATCTGTCGGTTTGTTTCTGCCTTTCCTGCAGTTGTTTTAGTTTTGAATTATACATCAGAATATAATTTCGTTATCATTTTATGAATCCCTTGATCTTGCTGTGTTGACCTTTCACAGCTCACCTGTTTATTCAGGTTCTTAGATCTCTTGTGTGCCTGTTTTCTTTTTCTTTTCTGTGGTTTGAATAAAAATCCAAGCTTTTTTGACTTGCTAGCCCGTTACCATCGTGTAGAACCATTAAATGTACTTATACAACACGAAACAAACTTTTTTGCCCCAATCTGACCAGCCAGCGCATTATATACATAAATTACATAGAAGTCTGAAACTAAAGAACTCAAGGCTTTTGTGAGAATTCCCTCTAGGTCTCCTTAATTTTCTTGTGTGCTGTTTTGATGAGTAGTTCCAGTGGTACGCTTTGTGTGAGAGAGTTGAGTTGATATTCTGGACCGTGTCTCCTCAAGACACTCCTCACGCTGAATATAATGCCTACCTGAGGGACATGTTCCAGAAATACAGAAATTACTCCATTGGTAATAGGGGCCATACTGGCATGGTTTAATTCTCTGACAAGACTGCATTGAATTTGGTCATGGATCTCCACAAATGTGAAAAGAAATACAAAGCATATGACTTGATATGCATTTCTCAAGGATGCGAGCTATTTTGTAAAGCAGAAGATAAATCAAAGTGCACCTCAGCACTTGAATTCAAAGCTGTCTTCCTCTGGTTTGTCCTCGCTGCAGGGCTGCTTGTGCACCTGCCAGAGGGCAGCCTTTTGAAGACCCCATGTAAAACATGGGTGGGGCCCTGTCAGAAGAAGTGTGATTTCTAGAGTGTATGCTTGTCATGCAGAAAGGTCAGGGACCAGATGTGAGTAAGTGTGCACTGCATTCTGGATTACATTGTTTTATATAGGAAAAACATTTTAGAGATGGGTTTTGTAGAGTTTTTAAAGGGGACATAGCACGTGAAATCCACTTTTCTTGCCCTTCAATACGTTTTGTTTTGTACTCGGTGTGTCTAAGAGTGCAGAAAAGCTGAATGTAGTCTGTCCAGATGTGGCATAGATATCTTTACATTCTGTTTGGGTCATGGTTTTCAAGCCTTTCAGTTTTGTTTGTTCTTTATTAGATTTTTTTTCAACAATTAATTAACAGTATTTGCTGCAGAGCTGCTAAACAAATTCATGGACTTCCGGCTAACCAATTTTGCATATCCACCACTTTTATATTTCACTGTTATTTTGTAGTCCAAGCTCAAGGATGCTGAAGCTACAAGAAGATAAATGAAAATATTCAGTTGTTTGGTGTATTAACCCGCACAATTCATTACACCATCCTCCAGAATACTACAAAAATGGCCGAACAGGGTGGAGTGGAACGCTCTGTGACCTACAGAGGGGTGAGGTATGAGGTGCCTCATTTGCATTTAAAGAGACCAAAACGAGTTGCTCTCAGACGCACCTCAGTCAGACCTAAATTAGCGAGGAATCAGACCAAAGCATTGCAGTTCTGCTTATATAGACCACAACTGAATGATGTAAATGTAAAAAGAAAAAACTTAAGAGCAGATGTCCCCTTTAACCCTGACCCATTTGTTGTTGACCCAGACACACTAAAGCTACTGAAATTCAAGGCCCAGGCCTTAAATTTTAATTTTATAATAAGCCACAGATAAACACTTATAAGACACTTTATAATATACACATACTTAATTGCTTGTCAACAAAAATAGTGAATAAGCCAATCACTTGGCAGCAACTCGGTCCAGTTGACAGTTCAGTTAGACATCTAAGACATGATGAAAACCTATTGCTGATGTTCAACCCGAGCATCAACATGGTGAAAAAGGGAGATTTGAGTTAAGTTGAACATTGCTATGGTTTTTGGTCTCAGACGGATGATCTGAGTCTTTCAGAATCTGTACAGACATTTTCATGCACCATTTTGGATTTTTTAAAAATGGTCCAAAAAAGAGAAAACAACGAGTGAGCAGCAATGTCAATACATTAAAACCTAAAGCAGATGGTCTACAGCAGCAGAGAGCCACACAGGTGCCACTCCTGTCAGCTAAGAACCCAAACCAAGGCTGAATTTCAGAATCATCTTTGTTTAGCCTTAATCTTGCACAATCAAGGAATTGGACTTTTGCTACGGCGCTCACTGTGTACAAACATTTGTGCAGCTAGCGAAGTACTGCTGCTAGTCATGCCCATCCTTTCATGACCACAGTTTACCCATCTTCAGGTGGCTGCTTCCTGCAGAATAATACACCATGTCACCAAGCTCAAATAACTTCAAACTGGTTTCTTGAATGTGACAATAAGTTCACTGTACTCCAATGGCCTCCATCTCAACCTAAAAGAGAACCTTAGAGATGTGATGGAACAAGAGATTTGCATCACTGACGTGCAGCTGACCAATCTGCAGCAGCTGTGTGGTGCTGGCATGTTCATATGGACCACACATGTCCGAGGAATGTTTTTAACACTTTGCTGAAAATGCGTTCCAACTCAGTCAAAACAAGGTATACCTAACAAAATGGCCAGTGACTATAGCTTTTTAGTAAGAAAAACCTTCACTTTAAACTTAACTTAGTTTATTAGTTTATTTAACAGTGACAGGACACATTAATTAACAGTTTAGTAAATGTGTCAGAAGTAGCCAAAAGGCTATTTCTCATCTTCTGTCCCTGAAGAGATGTTACAGAGTCACCCTAAAAACAAATTACAAACCAAAATAACACATAAGTCAAACTTCCAAATATGAAAATCTAAGGATTTTCAAACCTTAACATTATATTTTATTTACATTTGAAATTTACAAACGCAGCAACATTTAAAACGTTTTCATCTATATCAGTTATCATTATAATCATAAAACAATATAATTAGAAAAATGTAAGTATCTTTTAAAATAAAAACTACATTTAAAAGAAAAAAATCTGGTCTTTTCAAATGTGAAAGTGTTCATAGATTGCGCAACACATTTGTGTGTTAAATGTTAAGTGGAGAAACCGGTATGAGATTGATTGATTTGCATTGGGAAACTGTTGCTGAGGACACACAATATGCAGTCAAACAGGCTCTTATTGCAAGTGTAACCAGCCATCCTTAGGCTGCAGAAACAAATCAAAACCCATCAGAGAGACAGCAGGAATGCTGAGAATGGAGAAAAAACCCAGTGCAGTCTGGTACATTCTGCAATAAAAAAGTGCACTTTGAGTTTAACAACATTAACGGACCTGGAGGTCCATAGGAGACAGCTGTGGTGGCAATCCTTTCAATATTAAAGAAAAAAGCCCCTTAGAAAATCCAGTTAAGTGAAGAAGACTCTAGAGCAGAATGGGAGATCGTTATCCACATCTGTTATGAAACTTCATTAGTGCGAATACTGAGAGTTTTACCCTGAGGTGCAAATCATTCATTCGCCATTACTCATGAACAACATTCTTTAAAGGGCGAAAGATCGACATTAACCGGGATGCTGAATACAAAAAGACGCAGAGAAGGTTTAAATGGCTTATGATCTGAACCCCACATCAGCAGTGAAACATGTGGAGATAGTAAGACAGCAAGGACACACATGGCTTCTGTTGGCACGGGGTCACAAGCATTGTAGGGATTAGGTAAACGATACAATGTCTGCTCTGACTTACCCAAATGCAGCAAATCGGATGATACTGTTTCACACAACAGACGGCCAGTGATCCCAAGTATTTCCCAGCAGCAACCTGTGATTTATTTAAAGTGTAACTCACCCTCGTACCTGAGCCTTACTCCTCCCAGTCTCATACTTGGAAATTGGTCAGAGAGGAGGCGTTGCCCGGCTAACCAGAAAACGTGCGAGGGGATGAGGGCTGGGTTACTTAAATTGCTAACCTGAAACTCCATAGAAGGACCGCAAAATTCACTATTCAAGCTCCAACTCGCTAAAAAGGAGCAAGGCGAAGCTACTTTTATACCCCACCGTGGCAGAGTCAGTTTGACACGTCAGTTTCTCCAAGTGACGTCACAAAAACTTTTGAACCAATCGCAACACTGATTTGAAAGTCAATGCAAGACCACCCTTGAACCTTTGGAGGGCACCACACTGACGGTTTTTGACACAAAAGCATTATTTCAACAAATATGCAGTAAATTGTCAAAATAATCACCAGGATATGTAGACAGCACTATTAAGGCAACCATGTCAACAGTTTATTTGCAAAAAAAATAATAATAATAATAAGATTTAGGAGTGAGTTACCCTTTAATGTAAAATAGCACAAAGTTATTCTGTCGCAGACCAACAACTAAATTGTACAGATCAAAAGACAAGGAAATTAGCACAACACCACAGCTATAAAGTCTGGCAAATCATCAGCACCTCATTGTTTGTACTGCCATGCTATGTCCACTTCCTACCTCATTTATAATTGCAGTCCTCTCCAATTCACAACTGCTGCAAACAAATTTGACTTGACGAAATTCGCTCTATACAGAGAAGAGACTAAATGCCCAGCGACAATTATCTGTCGTAAACTGCCACTTTCGCTTTAGAGGCATCAATGTTTGACAAGCGATGACCTTCATTACTCATCCGGAACAAAAAAATATATTTCTCTCTCGAAGCACATCATTTTCTCTCTCCAAATCACATACTTAGTACTCTTTTCCACACTGACATGTCATGAACGTCACAAAATAATAACAATTTCTGGAAATGTGTTGAACTTGAGTATTGGTGACATCTTAAGGAAGCTTCTGACATTTGTTTCCCCCATCTAGGCAGTGAATCAAGGACATCATTATCAGAAGGAAATGAATCCTTTGCTTCAATCAAACCCAAGGTAAAATCATATGTACCACCATACATGTGTGTTCCATTTAAAAAAAATGTTAAATGTTATATAAACGACCAACTTCTGTGACAAGAGAGAATGTTGTTAGCCTTTCTGTTTTGTTCACTCAAATTTGTTGTGTTTGAAAATACTAGCTCCCTTTAAACAGAGCTGACATGCTGTCTAACCTCTTTGCACAGTGGATTATTAATAGCCTCGGCGAGGAGAGGATAATAGTTTATAAAATTGTAAGCACCACTGATGTACATCATGCATTGCCTAAAAAACCAGCAGCCTTGAATCCCAGAGTTAGGCCTGAAAAAAGGAAAAAGAAGATAGAAATTCATAATCAGATGGTTACCAGTGACTGCAATATTTACTCTAAATGTCAACTGTCAGATGGATGTGTAGTCTGGGGCTTATCTTGCTCTCAGAAGACTCCAAATAAACTTGGAGTATGTCAGGTACTGTGCTTTTCTTCTCCCGGAACTGCTGTTGTCATTTTCACAATGCCATTTGTTTCTTTTCTTTCTTTTTTTTTTTACAGATTATTACGCTTGACAGACTTCATGTCTGGTATAGATTTGATAGCGAGTTTAATTTCACTTAAAAATCTGAGGTAGACATTGGATTTGAGCTTTTTGCAAAAAGAAATCAGAAATAAGCAACCCTTTCGGCTTTAAGCGATGCAGAAGATTCAGTAGTTTTTAATACAGGGCAGCCATTAGACAGGTTACACGTTGTTTTACTTGCCTGCGAATTAAAGCGAAATTCTAACCTGAAAAAGAATAAAATCCAACTAACCTCTCATTACTAGAGGAGAGAGACTAATTTTATAATTCCAATCTTCATTCAAGCTTAAGGCTCAACTAAATTCCGCTGCATAACAAAAAATGTCTAACTGGTGGGAAAGAATGCTTAAATGTTCGCCATTTATGTGTGAGATTTTGTAATTTTTAAGAAAAAGTGAAAATAATTAGGTTGAATTATCCTCGGGTAAAGTGGATTAAAAGTCTATAAATATGCCAGGTTTTTATGATGTGAAAATGTGAGATTGAGATAAATCATTGCGATGTGCAGCTTATGGGGCACATCGCAATCATTGTAGAGGCATTTAAAGTTTGATTGACCACAAATACAGCTCAGCTTCTTCTGGTAGGGTTTTTCTGTCATTTTCTTGTTCACATCACACACCAAACGTTCACCGAGAGCTTTCCGATCATCAGAAGGATCTAATTGTTAAAAGGTATCAGTCAGGAGAATATTAGACATAAATTTCAAAAGCATTCTCCTTTGTCCTTAATGAGTCTAAGGTTTAAGGTCTAGGGTTTAAGGTAGGAGGATGGAAGCCTTTTCTGATGAAGAAAATGATTCAAGCCCAACACAATTTTCCAAATACAAACATAAAGAAATACAAATTTAAATCCTTCTATGTAGGAGGATTTGTCATTTCTTGTTGGAAAACAAGGTTGAACTTCTTTACCTGAATTACAAGACATATGTTTGGTGCAAAAATACCACAAAACATCATGAGAATAACACATGGGGGGAGGAGCATCATATTTCGGGGCTGTTTGTTTCTTTGGCTGGGACTGGAACCTTAGTCACCTTAGTCAAGGTGAAGGGACTTGTGAACAGTGCAGTTAGCAGTCAGCGTTGACTCAAAGCCTGCAGGCTTCTACCAGGAAGCTAAAGATGAAGAAGAAGTGCATCTTTCATCAAAAAAGTGGCCCAAACTATACAGCCAGATCAACAAAAAATCTGGTGGGTTCACCATGAGAAGATTCAAGTCTTTGCATCAATAATTTTAGGCCGTGCATGCTTATGTAACATTATTTAGCTTTCTATGTTTTCACCATCTAATAAAGATTTACATTTGTTTGTTTATTTTTTTTTTTTTCAAATAGACTTGTACAGGTTGTATGTCACATCAAAGGAATAAAAAGTTGTTTATCACAGAAAATAGGTATTTTACCAGAGGTGTGCTATTTCTTTAAGTCCATTGTCAGGCACAATTGTTTTGGTCCTCAAGAGAGAAGTAAGCTTAGAGAATTGAGTTTATTTTAAAATAGGTTCAAAACCTGCGCAAATACCTGTGTCGCTTTCATTAGGAAAAAAACAATCGAAACAAAGAATAATAAATAGTCTAACATCGCAAGCATGTCACAGAACTGTGTTGAGGCTCAGGGAGACTGAATCCCAGCCTTTATCTAGGCTGTATTGTGTACTATTTATCCATCTGAGCGCCCTGCTGTGTGCAGTGTATGAATGGATCCAGTTGTCCTTGGAGGCTTCTGGAGACATTATATCGCGCCAGCGCCGGTTAAAGCACAGCGCCGTCTCTGTGCTTGTCCATCTCTTTATGGGTGTACACAACCATGTGATGTGTTACAAAGGAAGACAAAGGGGTTGCATCACAGATCCGCTACTGAAATTATGCAACACCCCCCCCCCCCCCCCCTTTCCACGCACACATACACACACCACCAGCCAGCCACCCACCCAAACGTTTCTGATTTATTGATGAAAAGCAAGGTACCCCGGCGAGGACACGTGTTGACTCCCATGTGTTTATATAGTCTTTGTGTTATTTGTTAAAAAAAAAACAGATGTAAAAGATCTCTTGAGCTGTGCTAACAAACAAGATGGATGTTTTCCTTTTTGTTGTATTTGGCTAACAAACTGTATGATTGCTCAGTGAAGGGATGTTATTTGATTGAATGTCCACTGAAATGGATATTAGTATTGACTGGAAGCTCAAAGACGCAGCTCCACAGCATCTACAGCTGTAATACTGAAATTAGACTTAGAGGCAAGTCATGATTTACATATTAAATAGCAGCTGCGCAGGATTTCTGGCTGTTTCCTTTGTTTTCTTCAAGGCTTTGCATCCTCAGACACCCTTACAGTGAATACTATTATAATGTTTTTTAGAGCATCCTGGCACCACTGCAAGGCTTTCTCTCCGCTAAGAGCCGCAGCTTCCTTGACAACTAAAATGCTCCAGTCTCTGAGCTTTATGTTGCCATGGCTTTTTTTTTTTTTTTTTTTTTTTTAAGCACAAAACGTATTTTCTTTCGCAGCTTATTTTAAAATCTAACACGTTGACATGCGGTTTATAATTGTGTCTGATGTCAAAATGCAAATAAGGATGTTAGAGGAAGTCTTAGCGGTAAATTAGAACCACAATAGGTTTAAACAAAACACAGTCGTGAACTTTAGTGAAGTCGTGAAGGTGTAAAGCAAACAGGAGTTTTTTTTTTTTTATTGTTCTGGTTTTTTTTCGGGGTTTTGTTTCGTGGAAGCTATTCGGAAAGTATACTTTCAATACACTGAGTAGCTTTGCGGAGGCAGCGTACCTGCTCAGGTTAAATGAAGACGAATTATTCTCTTTATCCCACGCCTGTATTTGGAGTGTAATAAATTAAAATTCCAAGAATTTAATCACTCTTGCCAAGTCCCACTTAACATTTTGAAGTCCAATTTACACTTCGGTTGCAGGGGCCCTTGTCCTTGAAAATTGCTTCCATTAACTTTTGTACAATGTTCCTGCCCGTCAAACAGTCAGAGCGGTTTTTGGAAAGAGGTAGATGCCTTTGTTATACAGAAAAATCAAACCCTCAGAGGAGCTCACGTGTGTTATCCCTTTAAGTGCTGCAAGAATAAAAACTGAAGGAAAGGATTTCATCTTCAAATACTTGGGGAGATCAAATTTCTAAAAGTGTTATAAGCTAAATTTTTGCTTTAGGTGTTTTGGGTGTTATTTGTTTTGCTATTTTGTTCCTTTTTGCTGTTTTGGTCACTTTTGGGTATGCAAGTACCCTCTACCTTTGGACATTTAGCCATGACCTTGTGTGCACCCACCAGAGTAACGTTTTGTCAATGACCATTCCAAGTCATTTTGTAAAGTCTATTTGTTTACTTCTATAAGGATATTACATTATATGACTCCAACAAATGATATCTACCAATAAGTAGGCCGCTTTGTGTTAGGGTTTTATCTGAGGTCATAAAAGTCAACTGTGTCAAACGAAGATCAGAGTCAGAGTATAATCTAAGGTTTTCAAATAGTAGTACACAGCTAAACTAAAAAAAAATGTATATGTATTTCATTGTTGTCGTTCTCATGTGTCTTTTTTGCATGGACGACCAGGAGAACACCTGTAGAGTGACTTTTTGGATGGAAGAATGAATTAAAATACATGTTAAAGTTTGTTTTTTAGGAATATTCCTGAAAATACTTAACTACAATGAAAAATAAGCTGAAACATCATAGTTTAAGTATACATGTGCTCAAAATATTTGTAAAATCTAGAAGTAGGAAGGGCCAAAATGGTGGTGCTTTGGTAAGAAATAAGCAATTAATTAGTCAAGGGTTGAACTGACTCAACAGTTTTTATTTATTTTTAAACTGGTTTTATTCTAAGACTTAATTTGATTGCTGTTTGTTTTATTGTTTTTTTGTTGTCATATCCAATAAACTAGCATCTCTGTGGTGCCATTAATCAGGCAAAATGTTGTAATCATAAACCTTTGTTGATTTTTTTGTAGATTTTGAGAAAAGCTTATTTGGATTTATTTAAAGGTGTTGTTGTTCTTTTTTTCTTTAGTTCTTTTTTTTAATGACAGCAGTCTTAAATATATTATGTTGCTGGCAGTGTGCTGTAAAGTCGAGCGGTAAACAAACCATGAGAAAATTTGCCTCCTAAGTGGATGAACTGTTTTCAGAAAGAGCGACAGCAGCAAACATTGCACTTCTGGATGAGAAGGCAGACCAACCAGAGGCAAACGCTCGAATCTCCTGCTGCCAGGCGAATATTGTGCAGAAGATTATACTGTAATTCCACATTAAATATGCTCTGGTTTGCTCTTATCCAGAGGCGCAAAATGTTAATGGATGATTGCACAACTGATGTATAGCCGAGAAATGATTATGGATGCTGTTTAACAAATGAATCTTGCATCTCTTCCGAGTAATAACTCATCTTGCGATATTTCCTCCATGGCTGCAATCATTCAAGCCGTGCTAAAGGAGCAGTGTTTTCATTTACTGGTAAGTGAAAGATCTATAGTTGTACCCTGCGTACATCACGGATGGAGAGGATGCACTCATTTGGGGGAGAAATGAAGTCATGCTCCCACGGAAACGGCCGAGGTTAGGACCCCGACTCGCAGCCACAATGTGATGTTACTTGCAAGTCACAGCTGGAGTCAGAATTTAATAAGTGATCCTTCAGGTAAATCTGCAAGCTGCGGGAGAAGTGGCTCAAGGACAATGGAATCTTAGATGGGCTTGTGTGAGTGCATGATGATGGGACTCCATTGTTAAAATGTCATAGGGTAAGATGGTGAGTGTAATGGTATGTGTTGTCATGACTGTCTGGCTTTATGGTCTTTTCCCCAGAGAGTGGATGGACGTGCTCAGCCCTCCTATTATGCCTCCCAGCCAGCAGAGAAGGTCAGGCAAAACAGAGAACAATTTGGAAAGTCTACTCAGAGGTATGGTAACCTTCATTTTAGTCCTTTTACCCCCACTCTACCTTTTATGTCCTTGGGAGTACGGAAGACGGCAAGCAGTCCGTTGCTTTAGGACCAGTTACACGAAAAGCATTCAGCTAATGGAAACAGTCGCTGCTGAAAGAGCTTTCAGAGATGTTAAATTTCCACCAAGGATGCGGGCGGGAAGATGGGACAGCAACTGAAAGTGTATCTAATTAGAGCTAAAAAAAAAAAAAAAAAAAAAGCCATGAGAATGGAGCTCTCTGTCCTCCACATAACACCATAGGTCAGAAGAGACAGGCTCATTACAGGCCTGTACCCCCCTAGACACATCCGCAAGGTTAACTGATGAAACCTTTCCAGTTTACTACATCACTTTTAAACCTCTCGCACAACGTGTCATATAATTAGTTTTCATTATTGTTGCCCACGTTCGGGTAAGATAAAATGCTCGTCTCGATGCGTTCCATAACCTTTTTAGCATTTAACTGCCTGTCAGTTTAACAGCTCGCTTTCTGCGCTTTAAGGTAGTGGGGGATTACTGAGAATCTCTTTACGGCTTCATAATTTGGTTCTGCGTCTGGGTGTCTTAGGGCTTGATTGATTAGGGAAAAAATGGCAGCGGCAGAAAACTTTTAAATCCACCTGGGTCTGAAGGTCACCATCCAAGCTGTATTCTATTAAAAGCTGACAGAGTAGGCCTTTATTCGCATCTGGCATTGCAATGCTACCCAAAATAAATAAAAAAATCTGTGCAATCTTGATTGGAATCGGTGCTTTCTTATTTCATTTAGCATGTTTTGTGCATGAGGTTTTCACTATGATTTTCTTTGCTTTAATACAGGAGGGGATGGCTTGGTGAAAGAAGAGGAGAATGAAGATGAATATTTGAAACTGCTCTATGATACTTGCCTCAACTGCTATTTTGATCCTGAGTCAGGAAAGTACTATGAACTAGCTTAACTCAAAGCCCATTACCATCAGAATGAATAAAGCAGATTTACAGCAGATGAATTGCTTCGAGATTTTATTTTACTTTTCTTTGAGGCCGAGCTTTATCGATCGGAAGTGAATTCCCCTTTCACCAAAACCCCTTCCTGCGTTAGCACCTTTGTTCCCGGGAACCAACGGCAGCTTTGTTTTGCCATGTGTGGTTAGTCATGCTAGATTGTGAGGTATTGGGAAACTCACTAAATCAAACACATGCCCTTTTGCGAGTATGGGCTCATTCAGCCAGATTTCTGATGACAAAGAGAGGCTTTTCATAAGTCTTGGCTTGGGAATGAATATGGAAACCTTCTAAAAGAACTTGCCGGAGCTTCTTTTTTTAATATTACAATGTCTAACATTTAAATAGTGAAAAGATTGATGTGTTTTGTTTTGTTTGTTCTTTTTTTTTTTTTTTTTTTTTGCAATGAAATTTATGCAAAAAAAGCCATCAAACTATGTTGATTTGTTTCTGTAGTATTTGAAATAAATTAATTTTTTTATAAATGTGGTTCCGTTTTTTTGTGTTTGTTTTCTTTCTAATTAGTCAGAGCTGTCCAAGAGCACAAGAATAAAATGAAAGATGATTGATTTTAATACATTCAAGCAGATTTAAACTACTCCAGGCTCTTTTCATGGTGTTTAACTTTAACTAGGAGTAGCAGCACGTGGGCTGCTGATTGGGCTTGCAGGTCTCCAACTGTTTTCCATCCACAATAGCCGTCGCACCTGAAGCGATGCTGTATTGATTCGTCATTTTTGTGGCTGATGCAATTACTGCACAAAATGAGAAGAATACAATGTTTTTTCTGTGGGGTCTTGTTCTAATTACCCTGCATCTCATTCAGTAAGCTTGAGTGAAAGTGATAACATGTGCAAAAGTGTTGTTTTAATTTAAAGATCTGGTCAGAAGTTACCATACGGTCATCACCGGCATATTGATGA